>NC_139223.1:128886380-129486380 GCF_055691185.1 Crinia signifera
ACTGTCATATACCCTAGTAGCGATAAGTGTTATCTCCCATCTCATTAAATGTATTTATAGACCACAGCAAAGCAACCTGTGACTCTGTTGTGCAACTTGTCTCTTCCAGTGTCACAGTATGCATGAACCAAATATGGACCATAATTAGAATTACGCATCTCTGCTTAACCCTTTGAATGCCAAGTGAATTTGTCAAAATAGGTGTGAAAATTGCCAAGCAAACCCTTTTTATTCATCATAATGACCTGTAATGTTACCTTATATAGGAAATATTATAATCTTTATTGGTACTTGTGTAGTTTCACGGAAGCGAAGCGAGTCCCCTTGCGGCGCTCGCTTCGCTCGCCCACGCTGCGGGCTCGGTGGCTCGCTACGCTCGCCACGCTATCTAAAATCAACTCCGTGCCAACATGGATAGTGGGGGTATGAACTATCCATGTTGGCATGGAGTTAAGTTACTTTATTTTAGATAGTTTGTGTCGAGCATAGAACCCGGAAGTAGCTGGCGCCGTGAAACTACACAAGTACCTCTTTATATACACAACATATTTTATAGGAATTTATTTAATATATGTGAGCGCCGCTGGCATTTTTTTACCAGATATTTTGAACATCTCTCACAGAGATGTTGGCACTCAAAGGGTTAAGTAAATGATAATATATAAAATGAAGTATCAGAAATATTGAGCTTAGCGCCTAAGGAGAATATCTACATATGATATATAATAGCAGGTATTCCATTATCCGACCTAGGTTCATGCCTGGTGCCACTTAAGTACCCATCGTCCATCGATACTTCATATTAATTGATGGTTGAGGAGGGAGAACCAGATGGTTTCTCTACATCGATGGCACAGGAAAAAAAATTTTTTCCTTAAGGTACATAATCCATGCCCTGATACCCATGAAGCCACACCTTCAGGATCTGATCGCCCCCTGGGCCAGTTAGTCAAAGGAAATACATGCCTATACATGGGCAAAACCATCGATGGTCATCCATTTCCTAGTATGCCATTGATGGCACCCATTGATAACACCACACCGATGGTCGTCTCTAAACCTAATCATAAAGATTATTCGGAGAGAATAGAAGAAAGAAAGGGCCCCAAACTACAATGCGGTCTAAGGCCAGTGGCGGATCTAGGGATGGCCGATTTTCCCCCACCCTCCCAACACAGCTCATCATTAATTCTCTCTGCGTCCTGGAGTGCACACTGAAGAGGTTAAGGTCTGTTCCTCCTCTTTCCCTTACACCCATTCTGACTGTTCAGCTGTGCATAATGTGTATGTACACAGGGCCGGTGTAAGGTTTCACAGCACCCTAGGCAAAACTTCAACTTACTGCAACCCCCTCTCCCCCATACTACCACCAATACCCACTTTCCAACCCCTTAAGGTATACTTGACAAACAGTCTGGAATGACAGGGAGGCTCCCAAAAAATTGGGTGGTCCTCCCAGCCCCACCCCAGGAAGGTGGGTAAGTCCCCTACTTTCCCTGAAGGCCCCCCTTTGCCACCCACAAAAGAGTACAAGGAGGAGGGGGCAGCAAAGTAGGGAAGTATGCCTCAAGGAAAGTGAGGTTTTATAAGTTTCGCAGCAGCCACCGGCATTAAGTACAACAAAGATACTCATAGACATCCTTAATTTTTGATGTGTGGACTTAGTATACCAGAGCCTGGCGCCGTAGACAGCTGCTTAATGGTAGAGCCGGCCCTATATGTACAGAGTGGGAACACATAAACATACATATACTGTATATATACATTTGAATAATCCATGTGACCACCCAATAAAGGGATAAGGATAAGGAGTCGTAATTAATTATTAAATTGACCTCCCTAAAAAAACAGTCTAAATCTTCCCCTGCCTAAGGCCTCGTCGGTAACCAGACTTGGCCCCCATGTCCATCAGGAAGAACTATGCATACACTTTACTTGCATGGGTAATAATTTGCCTCCTATAAGTATACAATGAGTGCAGAACATGAGTTTGCAGATGACTTTCTGATTAATACACAGATATGATGCAATTATCCTATTAGCAGACAGCACTTGCCCCCCCCCCCACCCACCATGTTATAAATACACTTATGTGGGTGGGCTGTAATTGCTGTGAATCAGTGTTTTGTATGAGGCAGGCCTGCTGCACGTTGAGAAGGATGTGACAAGAGGCTGTCACTGATCTCTGTCCCCCTCAGGGCAGCAAATTCTTTCTCAATGTATGAAGAGCAGATGATAAAGGTGCCATGCCAAACTGCTATGCCTTGCCCCGAGCCAGGAAATGGTACAACCCGCCGGGGTTTTCATCCAGCGATGCCTCACCCCCTCCTGTCAGCAGTTGGTTTATCCCGCCTGCTGCTTCTAGTCTAGGAGCTGTCCAGCAGCATCAGGAGGAGAACGGGGAGGTGGGTGGGAGCCGGGTGCTAGAGATAGCACAGGAGAAGGGTAATAAGGAGTTTTATACTGGGGGAAAGCAGAGGAGACGCTGCAAAGCAGGGAAGACGGAGCTCTGGGGTAAGAGAGGGGAGAGCTGGTGCAGGGCTGGAGGTATCCAGGAAGGGGGAACATCCCCGGGGTAACTGAGACCTTGGGCTACTGCTGCCTTTAAGACTGAAGAAAAGTGCAAAAGGGGAGACAGGAGGTGTAAGGGGGCAGCAGACACAAGGAGGGAAGGGTGAGTGTGAGGGAGGGGAGGAGGGAGGAGGTCTTTATTCACAAAGCCCCTCCAACCGCACAGAGAGGAGACAGAGCAGAGAAGAGATGGGGACAAAGAGAGGAAGAGAGTGGTGGGAGAGCACAGTGTAAGTGGAGCACAGGGGCTGTGTGGGGGGAGATGGATGGGAGAGACTTCAGCACCAGAAATCACAGAGAGAGCGGTGACACACAGGGAGCAGGAGAGTGACAGCAGCCTCCCATCACAGTGTGACAGCTCCTCGGCATGGCCAGGATCCCGGGACACCTCCCACGGATGTGACTCACCCCACCCAGGTACTGTCATTAATTACCCCCCCCCCCCCCCATTGTTCCCACATCCCACCTGCCTCCTGCCATTACTGACTCACACATGTTACCCAGATCATCTCTTCCATCCCCGTCCCCTTGCTGCCCCTACCCCCCTTCCGCTCCTCTGCATCTGTCAGCTGTAGCTGGGAGCCAAGGGGTTAAAGCCCCTCTCCTCCTCCTCCTGCTGCTGCTGTTGCTGCACACTGACCGAGCTGGGAGCAATGGCCGGGGTCTCTTTATTGGAGGTAAATAACAACACTGGAGGCAGAGGGTGGGGTCTGAGCATCTGATGTGCCGCTGCTGCCACTGGTGCTTGGTGTGTATGTGTTGGTCCTGAGACTGGGAAGATGAGATCCTTGTTGCAGAGACAGGCCTCAGCCATTGGAGGGGATGTCTCCAGCCTGTGCCCCCTCTCTCCTGTGTTCTCTTCTCATGTATGCCCACTATACAGCGGGCACATCTACTGAGGGGCAGGCTGTGCTGGGAACGCTCAGCGCTGTATGCCCAGGTTACATGCAGTGATTGGATGTACACTCACACAATGGTATGTTTATAATATACACATACAGTATATGGTGGTGGTCATATAGAAAACATACACAATATGGTGTGTGCATACAGATGGTAGTATAAGGATACCATAGGATGTTTACACATAGTATACATGTATGTACATGCATTGGATACATATATGTAGCAGACCTGTGTAATGTAATTTTAGTATGTATACATACAGTATGGTGTGTATGTAGTATAATTAAAACTTCAGATTTAAACATATAGTATGGTGTGTGCATTGCATGCAAAATAGTATATGGTGGTATAATAAGAACATTGGATGTAGTATACATACATAGTATATGGTGGTATAATGAGAACAGTGGATGTAGTATGCATACATAGTATATGGTGGTATAATGAGAACATTGAATGTAGTGTACATACATAGTATATGGTGGTATAATGAGAACACGGGATGTAGTATACATACATAGTATATGGTGGTATAATGAGAACACGGGATGTAGTATACATACATAGTATATGGTGGTATAATGAGAACACGGGATGTAGCATACATACATAGTATATGGTGGTATAATGAGAACACGGGATGTAGCATACATACATAGTATATGGTGGTATAATAAGAACACTGAATGCAGTATACATACATAGTATATGGTGGTATAATGAGAACACTGGATGCAGTATACATACATAGTATATGGTGGTATAATGAGAACACTGGATGCAGTATACATACATAGTATATGGTGGTATAATGAGAACATTGAATGTAGTATACATACATAGTATATGGTGGTATAATGAGAACACTGGATGCAGTATACATACATAGTATATGGTGGTATAATGAGAACATTGAATGTAGTATACATACATAGTATATGGTGGTATAATGAGAACACTGGATGCAGTATACATACATAGTATATGGTGGTATAATGAGAACACTGGATGTAGTATACATACATATTATAAGGTGGTATAATGAAAACACGGGATGTAGTATACATACATAGTATATGGTGGTATAATAAGAACACTGAATGCAGTATACATACATAGTATATGGTGGTATAATGAGAACACTGGATGCAGTATACATACATAGTATATGGTGGTATAATGAGAACACTGGATGCAGTATACATACATAGTATATGGTGGTATAATGAGAACATTGAATGTAGTATACATACATAGTATATGGTGGTATAATGAGAACATTGGATGCAGTATATATATTTAGTATATGATAGTATAATGAGAACATCATCTGCATGCATACAGTAAGGTTTGTACATGGGATACTTACCTAGCACATGGATATGTAATGATAACAACGGATGTAGTACATAGTATATGGTAGTATAATAACACCAGATGAATACATATAGGGACTTATTCTGGTTGAATTGGATGGATGTGTATTTGGGACAGGCACCGAGTGTTCTTAGCCCCGCTTATTGTATGGATCGCTCACGCCGTCCGAATGCGGTAAGATGCCAAGCGAACGGACTGCAAATGGATGTTTCATGTGAACACCTCCCCCATCTGTGGGAACCTCCCCCATTATCCGATGGTCGCCGACCAAGGGCGTAACTACCATAGGTGCAGGGGGTGCAGCTGCTATGGGGCCCAGAGCTGAGAGGGGCCCACTTTGCCTGTCAAAGTATCATATGCTGTATACATTTTTCAGCATTAGGTGATAAATAGGGGCCCCTACAAACTTTTGCTATGGGGCCCACAGATATCTAGTTATGCCACTGTCGCCGACCATTGAAAGATGAACCGAGTGGTCACACAGCCCCGAGTGCTCCAGACCACTCGGACATTTCTCAGTGTGAAAGCAGGGATCTGGGCGGCCAGCTGACAACCGGCTATGTCAGCTGGCCGCCCCCCACACGTGTGTCATGGCTGGATTACTATACGTACGTCCAGCATTTTCATGGGAACATCCATGAAACGTGGGGCGTACGCATATGGTAATGAGCCCAAACAGCCCTTCACGCCCCTCTCCACCCCCTGTTTGGATGCTCCGACCCATCGTTTTCTTCACGGAATTCACACCGTGTTCGGAAGTGCGAGGCGTTCGCACATGCGCAGAAACGCCTCTGCACATGCGCAAACACACGCAGTCGTCCAACTCAATCAGAATAAGTACCATAGTAAGGTGCGTTCATTATATATAGTATGCAATAGTATAATAACATAATCAGACCAATAGTAAGGTGTGTGTTAGGATGCATACATAGTATATAGGAGTATAATAATAACATCATATTTATATATACAGTACGCCGCCTGCATAGGATACGTACATATAATATGTCAATACAGTATATGTAATGATAACATTGGCTGTAGTATATGATAGTATGATGATAACATGATGTTTATATTATGGTTGTGGATAGGATACATACATAGGATACATAATTATTTGAAGGATGTATTGTACATAGAGTGTGGTTATATATTGTTGGATGTAAATATATACAGCATGGTATATATATGTATATACATTTAAAGTAGTATAGTTTTATAATTCACAGTGATATATAACAGTATCCTGTACACTGCAAACTTATGATATGTCCATACAGTCTACTATGTGCCCTGGATGGTTATATACTGTATATTGTAATGTGTGCATAGGAAGTGTATATATATATATATATAGAGAGAGAGAGAGAGATAGAGGGAGGGCGGGATGTACCAACCACTGACTGTACATCCCACCGATGCTCATCGTATATGTACTGATATATGCCATAAGTAACACAAAGGGCAGCTCCTGCGATAAAAACTTCCCTTTGTGATCCCCTCCGGTGCCAGTACTTCTGGGTTTCTTACCTGGAAGTCCCTCCGCGCATGCGCAGAGATGCTGGTGGCCACGGGGAATGCTGGGAGCGATCCATGTCGGCTCCCTCATACAGCAGTGTTGCGGAAAGGAGCACATAGGATTCTATGGGGTTATGCCAGCTAGAGCTAACTTAACCCTCCACAGCGAAAGGCCCGCTGGCTTTGGTACATTTGAAAATGATGTAAAAGCCCATTTTTTTCTTTAGTACATCATGCCCAGAGAAAAAGAGAGACAGACACACAGAGAGAGAGAGCGAGAGAAAGTACCCAGTAGTGCCAGTTACATATCATGTCCCCAGTAGTGCCAGTTACATATCATATCCCCAGTAGTGCCAGTTACATATCATGTCCCCAGTAGTGCCAGTTACATATCATGTCCCCAGTAGTGCCAGTTACATATCATGTCCCCAGTAGTGGCAGTTACATATCATGTCCCCAGTAGTGCCAGTTACATATCATGTCCCCAGTAGTGCCAGCTGCAGATGTCCCTGGTAGGACATTCTGGAATGTATGGTTTTTGAAAAAAATTGGATAACGGATATCTGGATAAGGGAAACTCAATCTGTATGTAGGTCACACATACAACACATGTGTTTACATGCAATATGCTATGAACAGATCACTTGGGCATACAGTACTGTATTCATGAGATTTGATTTGTAATAAGATGTAATATGATGTGTACATAATGGGCAGTGTGGTAATAAGCTGTAATATGTGTACATAATGTGCAGTGTGGTAATAAGCTGTAATATGATGTGTACATATAATGTGTTTGGTGGTAATAATCTGTAATATGTGTACATAATGGGCAGTGTGGTAATAAGCTGTAATATGATGTGTACATAATGGGCAGTGGGGTAATAAACTGTAATATGTGTACATAATGGGCAGTGTGATAATAAACTGTAATATGATGTTTACATAATGGGCAGTAGGGTAATAAGCTGTAATTTGATGTGTACATATAATGTGTTTGGTGATAATAAGCTGTAATATGATGTGCTTATAATGGGCAGTGGGGTAATAAGCTGTAATATGTGTACATAATGGGCAGTGGGGTAATAAGCTGTAATATGTGTACATAATGGGCAGTGGGGTAATAAGCTTTAATATGATGTGTACATAATGGGCAGTGGGGTAATAAGCTGTAATATCATGATGTATATAATGGGCAGTGTGGTACTAAGCTGTAATATGATGTGTACATATAATGTGTTTGATGGTAATAAGCTGTAATATGATGTGTACATAATGGGCAGTGGGGTAATAAGCTGTAATATGATGTGTACATAATGGGCAGTGGGGTAATAAGCTGTAATATGATGTGTACATATGACGTATATATGCACTATATAGGTTTAGATTGAGTTTTGGAAGGGTTCAAGGAAGGACTGGTGGGTGTCTGGTATGATCATGGTGAAACAGATGACGGGCTGTATATTTTGGAATATGAGTTTATTAAGAGTTACATATTATTTATTAGATTACTGCTAATGGGTAACCAGACGGCAAGGAATCACACAGTGGGAGATGAGCCTGGGGTGATATAATATGGGATGGGCCAGCAGTCACAGGCAGGCAGTACAGGAATATGTTTACCTGCAGTAGTATACTGTATATAAGGATACTTGTCTGGATGTACTGTACATCACACACACAGGACAGGCATACAGGGACAGCTCACAGCAGTGTACACAAGAGGCTTTCCAGCCCCCAGATAAGACAGAGCTTTACCCATTAATCCTTACAGAGGAGGGGGTAGGAGAGGCACATACTGTAGATAGTCTGGGGGTATATACAGCAATAATGAAGAATATATAGGGGAGGCAATACAGATGGGCCATTTTAATTGTGAGGAAATGTTCAAATGATATACAACGTAAATAGCATTCATCTGCTCCATGTAATGTAGGTAGCCATTTTGTGGGAGGAGATAGGCATGTGGCCTTATTCTGATTGATTAGTTCGCACGCACTTTTGCACGCACCCGTGCAAACGGCAATCGTAAGCACACAGCTTGTGAGTAACACATGCGAATGTGAGTGTTCGTAACGCTATTCAAATGGGAGTGCCCACAAACTACACTCACACTTGTGTGCTCACAAGCACATTGCCAAGTTTGCAAGGTCAAGCACTGTGTGTGCGGACATCTTCTGTGGTTGAATTCATTCGCAACTCCAACCATACGCCCGCAGCCAAACCATTCTCAACCATTTATTTAATGACATGATCTTCCTCACTCAATGTGTCACTCAACACCTTAGAATAACATTTTCATTTTTGTTCCTAAAATATTGACGTCACTGATGATATCGGTTACTGATGTAGGGGGCAGCACAGAAGGTGTAACACTGTCTCACGGCACATAGGTCACAGAGTTTGTATATTCCCCCTGTGCTTGAGTGGGTTTCCTCTGGGTACTCCGGTTTCTTGCCACAATACAAAAATATACTGGTAGGTTAATTGACTCCCCCCATAAATGAACCCTAGAATGTCTGTGTGTGCGTGTAAACGTGGTAGGCAATGTAGATTGTAAGCTCCACTGGGGCAGAGACTGTGAATGTTCAAATATTCTCTGTAAACGCTGCAGTCTATTTTTGTTTCACAGTTCTGTAGCATATTGCTTGGTTCTGAATATCCCTTTGTTATGTATCTTCTTATGGGATAACCTTGGCACTGGAGATATTGTGACCCTTTACTATCCATTAATCTGTTGTTTTTTTATTCTGTTCCTGGAAATAATCTGTTACGTAACTTGTTTGCCACTTGCACCATTGCATACTGTCCTTTTATGATATATTAAATGAAACCTTCCTGCATCTGTTATCCCGTCTAGGTCTGATGCCTAAAGTATCTCCATAATGCAGAGAACAATCTGAGTTGGACGCAGGATCCAGGTTCTCCTACTGAAGATATGACCGCCACTATGCAAGCTCTTCAGTTCAAGCAGTTTTCCCCAGATTTGGGGCAGGACTGGCCCCCACCCTGTGAGCAGGAGATAGAGAGGAGGTACCAGGTTGTTCCTTCAGTGGTCTGCGCTATGTGCTGCCTTTTTGGAATCATTTACTGTTTCTTTGGTAAGTGACAGATCTATAGATGCTGCTCTGTCTCACTTGGGTTTTGGATATTACAGTATCATAGTTGTCATGGGAGAAATTCTATCCTAATGTGCAAATCCTTGATTCCCATGTGCCAATCCGATAATCATAAATTTTTAGAGAATTAGCAAACTACAGCCGTTAAAATCCCCCCCTTGCCGATTCTGATCATTATTTAATTAGAATTTGTAATTGCAGAAGCTGCCATTTTAAAGGACTGTTAACTAGTAAATTAATAAACCCACACAATCAAATTCACATAGGATATCCCAGAAATTTGCATCACAGGGTTTCTTCTCCAGGAAAAATCATTGTGAAAACAACACACTTCTAAGTACCAAAACGGCTACCATCGCTACTTATCACATTTGTGTAATAAGTGGTGCTAAGAAGGTGTATAGCAAATGTATCTAGGAAAGATTTAGGGCCAGATGTATCAATCTTCAAAAAGTGATAAAGTGGAGACTGATAAACAACCAGCCAATCAGCTCCTACCTGTCATTTTTCAAACCCAGCCTATAACATGTCAGTGAGGAGCTGATTGGCTGGCTGTTTATCACTCTCCATTTTATCACTTTTTGAAGCTTGGTGCATCTGGCCCTTAAAGAGCTTAATATATATATACCTTTCACAAGAGAAACAGACATGAAGGAAACGTTTAAGTATATAGGGGCAGATGTACTTATCTTTGGATAGTAATAAAGGACCTTATTCTAGTTCACTCTAAGAGGCAAATTCCTTCTCAAATGGACAAAACCATGCACACTGCAGGCAGGGCAGCCGTGAGGAATGCCGGGCCCCGGTAACATTTTGGGGGTGTGGCCTAAGTGTGTGTTGTGGGAACCTCCCACACTTAAGCCACGCCCCAAAATGTTTAGAGGCGGGTGAAAGAAAACTCTAAAAACTGTAATCTCAGAAGCAGCACACACCTACAGCATGTGCTGTGCTGACTGCAGGCTCAGCATGACCTCTCACGCTGTCAGTGAGACACTCATGCTGAGCCTGCTGTCAGCACAGCACATGCTGTAGAAGTGTGTGCTACTGTTGCTACCCGGGAGGGATGGAGGGGGAAGGGAGGGGTCAGACCAGGGCCCCTGCAGGGCCCCTTCAGCATGTGTGGGCCCGGGTAGTACCCTCTCCCCCCCTCTCTCGGCTCCCCTGACTGCAGGTGGGGCAGATGTAACTTGTGCAGAGAGAATTAGATTTGGGTGGGGTTTTCCATCAAAGTGAGATCTATATTGCAGTGTAAAAAAAAAAGCAGTCAGTATTTAACCTGCACAGAAACAAAATTACACCCAAATATAATTCTATCTGCACATGTTACATCTGCCCCACCAGCAGTGCACATGGTTTTGTCCATCTGAGAAGGAATTTGCCTCTAAGAGCAAACTAGAATAAGGCCCAAAGTATACCTCCCAACAGTCCCGATTTCAGCGGGACAGTCCCGATTATCAGGGCCTGTCCCGCTGTCCCTCCCGCGGCTGGCAGTGTCCCGCAGTGAGGGGGGGCTGTTGGGAGTCCCCCCTGTCGGCTGCTAAGTATAGGCCACGCCCCGGAATTAGGCCACGCCCCGTCCCGCCTCCATCAGATCAAAAGTTGGGAGGTATGCCCAAAGTGAAGAGAGATTATTTTGCAAACACAGCCTGTAACATGGTAGCAAAGAGCTGATTGGTAGGAAGTTTATATCTCTTCTGCTTATCATTCTGCCTGATGATTCTCTGGTTGTCTGAATAAGTAATTTAAGACATAGAGCAGGGGTAAGCAAGTAATTTTTAATGGAGTCCGGATATCTCAAATTATTTTGATCGAGGTCCACAAAATCAAATATCTATAATGTAATTAATAACAAGTTTTTATTTTGGTGCTGAAATATCTGTGCCTTTTATTTTTGTTTGCGGAGTCCTTGGGGCTCCTCCACATTGCAGTGCACGGAGGACTGGGATGCACTCAGCCTCAGCCTCCACACCAGTCACTTCCTGGGACGCCGTGTCAGCCTGCTCACGTGACTAATGCAACCAATCGCTATAATATTGGCACCATGGTGGGGGAAGGAAGATGGATGCTGTGGCCTCTCTGCATCATTACAGCACAACTGCTATGCTACTGTAGCACTGCGGCACTAATCTATAGTCTAGAGAGGGTCCGGTTTCCTGTACTTCGCGGTCCGGAGTTGGACCACGGTCCGCCAGTTGCCTACCGTTGACATAGAGGTTCCATTAATCATTGAACTCTTGTTGTGTGATTTGTTCCCTCAGGTTACCGCTGCTTCAAGGCTGTCATGTTCTTAACGGGTCTGATGTTCGGATCAGTGGTCATCTTCATGTTGTGCTATAAGGAACGGGTCCTGGACACACAGCTGAGTGTTGAAGCCAGTGTGGGAATTGGGCTTGGCATTGGGGTTCTATGTGGGCTGGTAACTATGCTGGTGAGGAGTGTGGGACTGTTCATGGTGGGTTTGCTGCTTGGACTTCTATTAGCCATAGCCTCACTTATCGTCATGGAACAGTTCTATCACCCACGCACCGTCTGGGTCCCCGTGGCTCTCCTTCTTGGGATCGGGATGCTCTTTGCAGTACTCACTTTACAGTGGCAACGTTTCTTCACTACCCTTTCTACAGCAGTATTTGGCAGTGCCATCATGACGGTGACTGTGGATTACTTCATTGAGCTCTTTTTGTTAGTACACTACGTGTACCAACGCATGAAGGTGGACCCTCCTCAGAACATGTGCTGGTACAGCTGGGTAATCCTTGGGATCTGGCCGGTACTCAGCTTACTGGGAGTGCTTGTCCAGTGGAAAGTCACTGCTGAGGGCTACTCACATACAGAAGGTAAGTGCTCAACCATTATAACCACAAATACTGTAAATAGGTGTCAAATACTCACTTTTATATCCTCTGTGGTTCATTACTAGGGTTGGGATTGTTGGGTCTACAAGCATTAGGTCGACACCGTTA
Source organism: Crinia signifera (assembly GCF_055691185.1). Taxonomy (NCBI): domain Eukaryota; kingdom Metazoa; phylum Chordata; class Amphibia; order Anura; family Myobatrachidae; genus Crinia; species Crinia signifera. The sequence continues at coordinate 128,898,835 of NC_139223.1, forward strand.
GGTCAACATGGTTCTAGGTCGACAGGGACTAGGTCGACAGTTAAAAGGTCGACATGGGGTTTTTGCACTGTTTTTTTTTACCCGAATGTCGTCACAGTTGACATGGACACAGTTTCCAGTGCACCGCATCCACCCCGCTATGCTTCGGGCACACTATTTTATTCTCCCACCACACCCTAGTAAATGGTAGGGCATGAAATACCGCCTGTCGGCACATGTCGGCTCAGAAAAACGTGAAAAACCCCAAGTTGACCTTTTGACTGTCGAGCTAGACCCTGTCGACCTAATGCTTGTGTCGACCTAATAACCTGTCGACCTAAACCCATGTCGACCTAGACCCATGTTGACCTTGACCCATATCGACCTAGAACCATGTCGACCTAACAGTGTCGACCCAACGCTTGTCGACCAACTTGCTGTAGACCCAATGACCGTATCCCCATTACTAAAGACATAAAGCACTCGGGCCGCCCACTTCTTTGTAGAAAGAGGGGTGGGATCTATGAGGCTGGTCTTATCATCTGGCATTAATTGGGCAGGGCCAGTGTTCCACCGGAGAACACTGGCCCTGACAGATCGTTCAGCACACAGTGCTGACACATCGCTGAGCATTGTTGAGCGTTCTGAGTAATTTAGCATCGCTCAAAATGCTCAGCACATCTCCCAATGTGTAGGCCCCATAAGCCTTAAATGTGTAGCATGGCAGTTTGGAGGTGATGGGCTGGTACTTTATCATTCTCAATTTTATCGATTTTCAAGCTTAGCACATCTGGCCCATTTAATATGAGGTAAAGCTTTGGGAGTCTCCCGTACAGTTCAGGAGAGTAGGAAAGTGTGGGATGTAAGGTGTCCTTTGTTTATCTTCAGCTTTATGTGTTTGTTGGTAAGATTTGTAAACCTGCATTAACAGCTCTGTACAACGGCAGTGTGACATTTACTGTATTGGAGACATTAAGGAGGTTTCCACAGTCAGTTGACTTCCTCTCATCAGTCTACATTGCCTTGTTGCATTGTTTAATCTTTCTCTCATGTCTGTGCTTTATAACCACGAGTTTATTTAATCAGATAGAGCTGTTTATTCTCATTGCCTTAGATATTGACACAGCTCTGCACTGCTGTACAAGTCAATAGACTATAGAAGTCTGGAGGTGGAAAATGCTTTAAATATTGATACCAGTATTAGACTGGATTATACAGGGCCCAACATTAAATCCACTTGCAGTGTGCAGTGGAAAATAATGCTTTTTATGAAGCAGGGCATGCAATACTCTATAATATGGATTTATTTCATGAATGTTTTTTGATCTTATTGCAAAATATAATTATTTTTTTGAAACATACTTTAATGGACCACCTGGCATAGCTGACAATATTCTTGATTGGGAATTTGGGATAAAAAAGCCCATGATACAGGTCTATTGAAGCCAAACTACTAAAGATAAGGACTGTCCTTGTAAGTCAGTACTAAGGTCAGGTATACTGAAGTCTGGGGCCCCACACTAAAGCTGGGTACACATCTATACAATCGTCGGGCCGTTCTTCCGTTCTGGGATGAATGGCCGTTCGATTGTATAGGTGTGTACGCTGTCCCGACTCCCTGTACGATTGATAAACGGTCAAAACCGGTCTTGTCCGTCCATTCTCGGTCGGTCGAAGGTTCAGTCTGTTTAATATTCATCCGACAGGACAGGCCCATATCGGAACAAAAGTGCAGTGTGTACGCACGTTCGATCGATATGCTGGCTGTTCTTGCGATTATACTGCCAAAGCTGGAACGCCCGTGTGGGCGTTCCATAGCTGCATGATCTCTATAGACTATGGACAGATACGGCAAACTGCACAAGAAGCGTTCACCTCTCCCCATGTATATTATTTAAAGAAATAATCATAATATACATGCGCCCCATCTTTATAGCAGGTTGCTGTATCTGTCCCTAGTTAGGATGACTATGGACAGATATGGCAAACTGCTATAAAGACGGGGTAAGCAACTACAGTCAGTTTGCTGTATCTGGCCATAGTCACCCTGCTGGCTGCTATAAAGACGGGGGGAAAGCGTCTACAGTCAGCCGGCAGGATGACTATGGACAGATACGGCAAACTGCTATAAAGACGGGGTAAGCGACTACAGTCAGTTTGCCGCATCTGTCCATAGACACCCTGCCAGTTGACTGTAGACACTTTCAGTCGTCTTTATAGCAGTTTGCCGTATCTGTCCATAGTCATCCTGCCAGCTGACTGTAGACTCTTTCCCCGTCTTTATAGTAGTTTGCCATATCTGTCCATTGTTAGTTTCAATATTAAAATGTAACTTTTATTAGTACTCTCTAAAATTGCTGAAAGCCAACGAAGTATAGACAAACACATATATAGGTGCAAAGAAAGAAATATTGTAATTAAAATATCTTGCACTGTATTTGTGTTTTATTCTATTACATTCTCCATAAATGTATATTACCACTGGAATTGTTGGCCAATTAATATAATTATGTCTGCCTTAAGTATAGAGTGTCAATGGCACTCAATAAAAAATTGGGTACTTGTTTCCTATCTGGGCGCCCAGGTTTTCAACGTACGGCACCGTAATGAAATCGTATCGCATCGCATCGGATTCGGTACTCGATGATGTACGATGGCATACGATGCTATCCGATCCGATCCGATTTCATTGTAAATCGGATCGCATCGCATGCGGTGACGCGATCAACCCCGATTTTTACATTGGAATCAATGTTAAATGGTCCCTGAGACCCGATTTTACATTGATTTCAATGTAATAACCCCGCAAACCCACGATTTGTATAGGAAACCCCCCCTGATGGTTTAAAATGCGCCTCCATTGTTAACGCCACCCCAGTATTGACGTCAACCCGAAGCGTGGCGAGCGCAGCGAGCCCCGCGAGGGGCGGCGGTACGCGTCCTCCGACTTTTTCATACCCCCACTATCCACGTCGGCGTGGAGTTGAGAATAGAATAGTGTGGCGAGCGCAGCGAGCCACCGAGCCCGAAGCGTGGCGAGCGCAGCGAGCCCCGCGAGGGGACGCGGATACCTGTGAAGCCCGCGAGGGGACACGGATACCTGTGAAGTATCCGCGTCCCCTCGCGGGGCTCGCTGCGCTCGCCACGCTTTGGGCTCGGTGGCTCGCTGCGCTCGCCACACTATTCTATTCTTAACTCCACACCGAAGTGGATAGTGGGGGTATGAAAAAGTCGGAGGACGCGTACCGCCGCCGCTCGCCACGCTTCGGGTTGACGTCAATACTGTGGTGGCGTTAACAATGGAGGCGCATTTTAAACCATCAGGGGGGGTTTTCCTATATATCCTATGGGCCAACCATAAAAGCGGGAACGAAATCGGATCGCATCGCATCGCATCGTTCAATATCGTGTATGTGCATTTGTGGTATCCGATGCGATGCGATCCGATTTTTATACGGAGAATAGCATGGTGCGCAATTAACGTAGCGGGCGCCCAGATAGGAAACAAGTACCAAAAATTGTTTTTTTAAAGCGCTAATCATTTTAACGGTGCAGCCAGCATATACTAGCCAACGATGCAAGTTATACAACTGATGTCGGTATACTTATATGATACTATACCTAAATATGCCTGGATGATAGAACATTTAGGATAAATGATAACAATGATAAGCGCTTTATTGATCCCTGGGATTCTCAACCAGTAATCTATTAAAAACAAGAGGCAGAAGATTGACACCGGCTCATGATTGCGGCAGCGCGTTGCAGGGCACACTCCAGTGATAAGGTGATAGTCGGATCTTTAATGTTTCTATTACAGAGTACTGGCTATAATATTTAATTCAGATCCACATATACCAGCCTCTGGTTTCAGCTATAAAACTGACACCGGCTCACAAGTGCGGCAGCGCATCGCAGCGCACATTCCAGCATTAAGGTGATAGCCGGATCTTTAATGTCCACATTACAGAGTGCTGATTTTATATTTAATTCAGGTTTACATATACCAGCCTCTGGTTTCAGCCAGAAAACTGACACCAGCTCACTAGTGCAGCTGCGTGTCGCAGCGCACACTTCATTAGCATTGTGACAGCGGGACCTCTAATGTATCTAGTATAGAGCATGGGACAGGATACATAATTCAGATGCATACATATCAGCCTCTGTTTCATATAAATGAGCACAAACTATATTAAAAAGATTTGTGCCCTGGAGTCCGTCAGTACACTGACAGTGCACATATTTAGAGCAGAACAGGGATTGGGCTGTGATACACAGAGGTGCGCATTATACTAAATTAAAATATAGAAACCTACCTGTGCTAGACAGTGCACATCATATGAAAGTGTAATCAATCTGCAGTAAATACCTCTAAAAATAATCCATCAGTGGGTAGGGAGTAATTCATTTCAAGGAATTTAATTACAGATACATTGTATCTCCGTGTACACATAGAACCCACAAAGCAACATTGTTTCAGTTTGGAAGCTGACAGATAGGAAACTAACTAGACAAGTTTTAACAAAACATTTTTATTGTGTGCCATTGACACTCTATACTTAAGGCCCATACACACTAGAAGATTTTCATTTCAAAAGACTTTGGCAAAATCTTTGATAGATATATCTTTCACCAAAGTAGTGCGTACACACTGAGCTATTTTCCCAAAGAGCAAAAGATTTTCAGGAGGCGAAAGACTTTGCTGAAAATCTTTCATTAAAAGGTGATTTACATAATGGGCTGGGTTTGAATTCGAAAGGCGGGAGCAGAGGCCATTATATTTAGTGCATCTCTGTTCTTGGGGCCTGATTCAGAACTAATGTAAACCCCACCCTATGCTGCTAGCTAAGGCTTTCTTGATCTTTGCCAGGGGAAGTTACTCTGTGCACTGCACTCCGTGGTAAAGGAGACAGCCAGGGAATAGCAGTGGGAAACCCAGATGTCTCAGAACAAGTCTATCTGTCCGTGGCGCGTTTATTTGAAATGATGTGCCGGCTCGTGACTCACAAGCTAATCGAAGCTCGCGGCGTGGCATCGCCTGATTGGTTGCCTGGCCGCTAGTCCGATTGGCTCATGAGTCGCGACCCGGCGCGTCATTTGAAATAGCCGTGCCACAGATGGATGGACTTGCTCTGAGACAGCCGGGTATATATTACTGGGTGGGTAGTGGGTATATATTACATTGGTGGGTAGTGGTGCCAGTGATATATACATTGCTGGCACTGCCAGCAATCTATATATTACTGGCTTATGATACGCATTGGTGCCCAGTGGTGCCAGTAATATATACATTGCTGACACATGCCAGCAATGTATATATTACTGGTTTAAGGATCTCATTGGTGCCCAGTGGTGCCAGTAATATATACATTGCTGGCACATGCCAGCAATGTATATATTGCTGCCTTATGATACGCATTGGTGCCCAGTGGTGCCAGTAATATATACATTGCTGGCACATGCCAGCAATGTATATATTACTGGTTTAAGGATCTCATTGGTGCCCAGTGGTGCCAGTAATATATACATATATTACTGGTTTAAGGATCTCATTGGTGCCCAGTGGTGCCAGTAATATATACATATATTACTGGTTTAAGGATCTCATTGGTGCCCAGTGGTGCCAGTAATATATACATTGCTGGCACATGCCAGCAATGTATATATTACTGGCTTAACAGGGAAAACATTGGTGGACAGTGGTGCTCCGTGAGGAGCAGAACAGAGGAAGGCAGAGGGAGCAGGGTGTAGGGGGGCGGGGCATCAGCATGTTGGTCAGTGTGGCCGGGCGGCAGAGCTCAAGGCTGGGACCCGGCAGGAGGACAAGTGCGGCGGACCCGGACGGAGGGGGAACAAGGCTCTGCAGCATCCAGCCGCAGCAGCAGTGTGAGCGGGCAGCGCGGACCAATCCTGCCTGCACGGTAAGTATGACAGGCGAGGGGCGGAGGGGCGGGCGGGGATTCAGCGGGGCGGTCCGCCGGGCTGAAAGTGGTTAATCCATCAGCCCGGCCGGCGTACACACACGGCGATGATGGATGAAAAACCATCCATCATCGCCACATCTGCTGGTAAAACCAGCAGATGAACCACTTAACTAGCGATGATGCGGGAGCACGCATCATCGCTAGTCGGCAATCTCTGGGGCATACACACTGGGCGATTTTCAGCCGAAAATCGCTCAAAACGGCTGTGATCGCGGTAATCGCGGGCATCGCGGGTAAAATTGGATGGTCGCGATGCCCGCGATTACCGCGATCACCGCGATTTTCCCATAGGAAACAATGTTAAAAAGCCTGATTGACCGCGATTTGACACTTAAATGCCTCAATGGACCCGATTTTGGCATATAAATCAATGTAAAATAGGCCACACAGCCCAAATAGGGCCAATGAACCCTTAAATGTCCCCCCAAATTTTTAACGCCACCCCACGATCCACGCCAACCCGAAGCGTGGCGAGCGCAGCGAGCCCGAGAGGGGCGGCGGTACGCGTCCTCCGACCTTTTCATGCCCTACTATCCACGTCGGCGTGGTGTGAGAATATAATAGTGTGGCGAGCGCAGCGAGCCACCGAGCCCGAAGCGTGGCGAGCGCAGCGCGCCCCGCGAGGGGACGCGGATACCTTCACAGGTAGAAGCGTCCCCTCGCGGGCTTCACAGGTGTCCGGGTCGCCACGGACACCTGTGAAGCCCGCGAGGGGACGCGTCTACCTGTGAAGGTATCCGCGTCCCCTCGCGGGGCTCGCTGCGCTCGCCACGCTTCGGGCTCGGTGGCTCGCTGCGCTCGCCACACTATTATATTCTCACACCACGCCGACGTGGATAGTAGGGCATGAAAAGGTCGGAGGACGCGTACCGCCGCCCCTCGCGGGCTCGCTGCGCTCGCCACGCTTCGGGTTGGCGTGGATCGTGGGGTGGCGTTAAAAATTTGGGGGGACATTTAAGGGTTAATGGGCTCTGTGGCCCATTTAACATTGATTCCTATGGCCAAATCGGGTTGATTGAGCCATTTAACACTAAAATCGGGTCCATCGCGACTTTTAACATTGTTCCCTATGGGAAATCGTGAGCATCGCGTCGCGGGCATCGCGGGTGCGTTTATGTGCGGCCGCGACGCGACCGACACGATTTTTATGTTTTACATTGATTTCAATGGCAAATCGCGGGCATCGCGTCGGTCGCGTCGCGGCCATACATTAATGTACCCGCGATGCCCGCGACGGGCGCCGCACTAAGTAAAGAGTACCAATATTTTAATTGGCCAACAATTCCAGTGGTAATATACATTTATGGAGAACATAATAGAATAAACACACAAATACAGTGCAAGATATTTTAATCACAATATTTCTATTTCTTTGCACCTAAATATGTGTTTGTCTATACTTCGCTGGCTTTCAGCAATTTTAGAGAATACTAATAAAAGTTAAATTTTAATATTGAAATTTGTCGGTGGACACTCTCTACGGGATCTACTACACAATATATCAGCCGAATGAGGGCCCCGAATTGGGAATCCTTTTTTCTTTTCTTTTTGTACCAGTAACAATTATCCCTGGGAGCACCTCCATAATAGAATAGTGAGTAAAATTTTGAAAATCTGGAAAAAACTGTTCTTAAATAAGATAATAAAAGTCTGTGCTGGAAACAACCTTCACCTCCTCGACTAGCAAAAGTTATTAAAAAAACCCACTTCAACTACACCATGGAAACAGAGTATATCCCTTATTCTTACTCGACTACATCCCCACTAGTACGCTGGTCATATTGGTGTGACTATGTCACCGACGGGGAGGGTTCACACCATTTCCCTAAAGCCTCCCATAGTGACCCTCGTCAATTTAGCCTTAATGAGTGAACTCCAATTCCCTTCAACTCTGCCAACTCTCCCCCGCCATACTTAACGTTCCACATGCATTTCATATCCTGACACTCTATTAATATTATAAACTAGGCCTATGTGTAATTATACATTGTTACCATTTACGCCTATAGGTCCCATATTGTACAATATGTGCTCGACATAATTATTCTGTTTGGACATTTGTTTCTTTTTTTTTCCTTGTACCTTGCAGCAGTCTAACTGCCCCATATGTACCCCCTTCCCTGCCTCCCCTTTCTTCTTTCTGTAACTACCCCCCCCCCCTAAAAGTTATTGAACTGTTTTCAATAAAAATATTGATGTTAAAACCCCGTCTTTATAGACTGCTGTTCTCCGCACAGCCAGTACTGATGTAAAAAATTAAATCTTTTGTTTAGGTTCTGTACTCACGCCCCTTTGTTTTGGTATGCCCTTAACCCAGCCCATTATGATAATGTTGTTTATATATATTGTGTCAATAGCCCAAATTGAGAGAGTGTGTACGGTGGTACAACCTTTTACTTGCGACTGTTTGGACGGTAGTACATCGGACGTCACAAGTAAAATTGTACAGGTGTGTACGCGCATATCGGCTGTTGTTTGTGGATGGTTCGACGTGTCGATGGTCGGTCCAACGGTCGCAAGAAAACAGGGATTGTTTAGATGTGAACCCAGCTTAAGGGCCTTATTCTAGTTCACTCTTTCTGACAAAATCCTTCCTAGATGGACAAAACCATGGGCCTTATTCTAGTTTACTCTTAGATTAAAATTCCTTCTGAAATGGAAAAAAACATGTGCACTGCAGGGGGGCAGATGTAAAATATGCAGAGAGAATTAGATTTGGGTGAGTTATTTTGTTTCTGTGCAGGGTAAATACTGACTGCTTTATTTTTACACTGCAATATAGATCTCAGGCCCTTATTCTGGTTCATTTGCAAAGGCAAACTCCTACTCAACTGAACAAAACCATGTGCACTGCAGGGGGCAGATGTAACATGTGCAGAGAGAGTTTGATTTGGGAGAGTTATTTTTTTTCTGTGCAGGGAAAATACTGGCTGCATTATTTTTACACTGCAATATAGATCTCACTTTGAAGTAAAACCCCACCCAAATCTAATTCTCTCTTCACAAGTTACATCTGCCCGCCCCCGCAGATGTCGACGTGGTCAAAAGGTCGACATAAGTTTACAATTTTTGTTGGGTGTCTATGCTTGAGCTCAGTGCCTCGCTGCACTCGGTACACTATTATAATCTCCCTCCACGCCGTAGTGGATGGTAGGGTATGAAATACCGCCTGTTGGCACATGTCCACGCAAAATTTTGTTAACAAATGCATGTCGACCTTTTTCATGTCGACCATTTCTACGTTGACCTTTTGACCATGTCGACATTTTGGCTGTTGACCTATTGACTGTAGTCCTTTGGACCCTGTCGACACTGTGACCCTGTCGACATTTTCACTGTCGACATTTTCACTGTCGACCAATAGTGGTCGACCTTATGACTGTCGACCTATCATTAGTCCGGATACCATACTTTACAGGATAAGAACAGAACTGAAGATTTTTTACGCCAAGTATTAAATATTTAGCCATCTGAAAACTTGGAAGCACGTCCCATAGGAAGACTAACTTCCCATGATCATGGCAGCTGGGACTATAGCAGCCGAAGCCATATAAAAATAAGAACCACTTGTATTGTTTTACTTTTTTAATAATTATTATTATTATTATTATTATTATTATTATAATTATTATTGAGAATGCACTTAAAAATAAAGAAAAAAATATTGTAGTTGTAAATGTGATGTTTAATTAGTAAGAGACATACAATAAACTGTGTGCAATTAATTTCTGTCAAACTTCTGGAGGTTCCGGAATACATGATCTGGATATTCTATTTTAAGCCCCTTTTACACCAAAATTCCAGATCCGACTCAGCATTTGGAACAAGGATCAAAGCCAGGTGGAATCCGGGATTTACCCTGTTTACACTGCAGTGCCTACCCGCAGTGTAGACAGAGGTGGCGCTTGGAGATGACATCATCTGATTTGTTTGGAAATAAAAGAGGTTTTAATTATTCTTATTATCATATTTTATTTATTTATTAACAGGTTTCTCATATAGCACACCTTACAGTTGGAAACAACAATGATAAAAGAAAAAAAAAACTGGTTAGTTACAGACAGTCATAAAAGTAGAAAGGCCCTGCTTGCAAGCTTACAATCTATAGGGAAATAGGCATTGGTACACCAGGATACAGTGCCAGATCAAGCCTTCGGGGGGCCCGGGGTACTTTAGCCAGGGGGGCCCCCTTGCACTTGTCATTACTGACCGCACACTGCATGGGAGTATATTACACTGTCAAAACACAGAGTAAAGGCAGTATAAACTTGGTCAATGGGTAACTGCATATATATATATATATATATATATATATATACATACATATATACATACTGTACCATATGAAAAGCCTATGTTTGTCCCTCTGCACCTTACTCTGTAGGAGACCTCACAGTCCTAGTGCTGCCTTTGATTAAAAACCCTCCCATGACTAAGCTGCTGCTGCTGTTCTCCATGGGCATGTAATGAGCTCCACCAATTAGAGCTCAGCACAAACCTCTCAGCCTCTGCCCTCTGGTTTAAAGTGTCATGGGACCTAGTCAACTCCCAGTAATGCACTGCACACTTGTGCAATCAGTGTGCCTTGGCTCCCGATGCTCAGCACCATTAATCATTGTCACATTGGCAGATAGGTGAAGCTGCAGCACTACCCCACTCCCATGCACAAAACCTTTTTTTTTTTTTAAATACATGCCAACCACAGGGGGGCCCAGGGGCACTGACCCCTTGTGCCTCCATTATAATCCGGCCCTGCCAGGATATATGTTATCTACTGCATAATGGTCTACCAGATTGCAGAGGTTCTTGGCTGTATGATCAGTGTTGGCCTGGGGTCAGGAGGATGGGAAAGTGAAGAAAAATATTGAGGAAATGTTTCCACTGTACAGTGAGGATGTAATTGGATAGGAACATTTATAAAGGTTGTGTGGGTGGTTCTGGAATTTAATAAGCTTGCCTGAAGAGGTGAGTTTTCAGGAAACACTTGAAGGTTTGGAGACTAGAGGAGACTCTTATTGTGTGTGGGAGGGCATTCCACAGATTGGGTGCAGCCTGAAGAAAGACCTACAATCCTAAATGAGAGCAAATAATGAGTGTGGATTAGAGATGTAGAGCGAAGATGTCAGGTTAGGAGATATTTCGAGATAAGTGAAGAGATGTACTTTGGTGTAGTTTGGGTAGGAACAGACAGAGTGGAATATGCAGACGATGAACATCTAGCAAGGAAGATTAGCCTTGCAGCTGCATTCAGAATTTATTTTAGTGGTGAGGGACTCTTAATGACCGTAAGACCAATAAGAAGACTATTGCAATAATCAATGGGGGAGAGAATGAGGGTATGGATTATAGATTCTGCAGTGTCTTGTGTAAAGTATGGTCATACTTTGGATATGTTCTTTAAATGCATGTAACATGATTTTGAGGCAGATTGAATGTGGGGAACAAAGGACAGGTCAGATACCAGGTTGACACCTAGGCAGCGAGCTTGAGGGGTAAGATTAATTGTTGAGTTCCCAAGAGTGATAGCAATATCAGGTTGGTACCTGTAATGGGTCGGAGGGAATATCATCAATTTTGTTTTGTAAATGTTAAGTTTGAGGTGGCGAGATGACTTTCAAGAGGCAGAGCGTGGCACGGAACAATACAGATGGTGACAAATCATGGAAGGATAGGAAGATTTGAGTTTGATCCACATACAGATGATATTAAAATCCAAAAGAGCTCATAAGTTTGCCAAGAGATATGGTGGAGACTGAAAAAAAGCAGAGGTTCTTAAGGTGCCCACACACTACAAAGATCTGCGATCTTAAGATGTGCGCATAAATTATCCATCCTGGACAAAAGATTTCAGGCAAGCGCACATCTTTACCAAAGATCTCTTTTAAGATCCCATGTGCGTTCCTATGGATCTTTTATTAAATCTTCTGATCTTTCATGCAGCATGTTAGCGAAAGATCCAGGGGAGCGCGGGTCCAATCAATATCGGCCGATTTGCGACTGATTATCGGTAAAAACGTCCGATTTCACTGTCAATCAGTCGGAAATTGGCCAGTCTGCAAAAAAATTGTTCTAGTGCACCTTTAGCACTGACCAGATCATTGACTACTTGAGGCAGTGCTGTCTCTGTGGAGTGCAGGGAATACAAGCCTGATTAAGGTCCAGTAAGTTGTGTGAGTTAAAAAAGTGTATGTGAAGTGACCATAGGCAAGTCTCTTAGGTAGCTTTGAGGAGCATGGAGGCTAAGAGGTAGGACGGTAGGGTACTTATAGGTTAGTTGGGCGCCCACTAAGCTATTTGCTTAGTTTTCCGCGTCCCCATTTACTGGATGGCGGCAGCGCACACAGCAAATGATGGCTTTAATATCCCTGTAGCTGAACTCAGCTTCTCCTCCTTACAGTGCTTTACAGGGCATTACGGTGTCTGTCATAATGTATCACAGGCATTACGGTGTCTGGCATAATGTCAGGGCCGGTGCAAGGCACCGGAGCGCCCCAGGCGAGTCGGGGTGGGGGCACCCTGGTGCCGGGAGGGGGGGGGGAGCGGTGGTGGTGGGGTACCTGTGCAAAAAACTTGCGGTGCCGGCGTCCCTGCAGTGCTGGAGCGGGTAGGGGTGTCCGTGCCGCGGGGGTACCTGCGGCGCTGTCATTGTGTATAAAGCTGGCGGCGGCCGGCGGGGTCCCTGCAGTGAATAGAAAATAATGAGCGCTTCCCGCGCCGCCGCGCGCATAGCGCTAGTTATTTTCTATTCACTGCAGGAACCCCGCCTGCCGCCGCCAGCTTTATACAAAATGACAGCGCCGCAGGTACCCCCGCGGCACAGACATCCCTGCCCGCTCCAGCACTGCAGGGACACTCTGTATACATATCTTTGACAGAGGTCCTCAAACAGAGCGGCACAGGTGTTACTATTGGTGTATTTCAAGAAACGGTGGGAATCCTTTTTGTCTGCAGACAGCTGATATTGCCCTGATCGCTACCCTACAGTGTAGATAGGCACAAATAGATCATAGTTGTACAGTAGTTGCTATTGCTGTCTATGGACGGATATTGGAGTTGACTAAGAATTTTGGCACTGGCAGTAATCTGCATTTATATGATTGTTACTGCTTTTTTGACATTTGCATTCTATGGGAAATTTACTAAGATGAAAGTTCTATTTCAGATAGAATGTTGCTATGGGCAACCAATCAGATACTATCTTGTATCTTCTAGAAGGTGCTAAATAAATAAGTAGATTCTGATTGGTTGCCCATAGCAACATCCCATATGAAATAGATCTCTAATTTTAGTAAATTTCCCCCAATGTCTTTTTAATAGTAAAGACAAGCTCTGCAAAATGGAAGGTCTAAATTGGAGTCCACAGTAAATGCAGCATTCTATATCTATATACAGTATATTTTTGTGTGTGTATATATATATATATATATATATATATATATATATATACATATAGTAACAGACATGGTGTGGCACTCCAAAGCTTGAAGTAAAACGTTTCAATGCCTCTGCGGCATTGTCATCAGCCTGATGACAATGGGGGTTATTCAGGTTGATTCACAAGGCTGCGAATTCGCAGCCTTGCAAGTCCACCAAACCCCGCCCGGCGAACGACCTGGTCAACTTTGGTCAAGTGCAGAAATGGTTAAATTTCACACAGGTGTCCTCATTTTTAATCATAAACTCCCCTACATATGCCCCAACATCATTAAGGACACCTGTGAGGGTTTGAGAGATGGAGATTGTGCAGGGTGGTGTGGAGCTGGCTGTTTGTGACTTTGATCATTTGGAGGAGCTGCACAGGAGGAGGGAGGAAGCTGCGCGCCAGATCCAGGTACCCCGAGTACTGCCTGCTTCACATAGGTATTGTGCTAGGCTGTACCTGGACTCCCTCTCGGATCAACAGGTTGTGGGGATGTTTAGGCTGAACCGCAATAACTTGAACTTATATGAGCAGGTGAGGGATGATTTGGACCCTTACAGGGGTGCCAACTATGCAATGTCTTGGCCACAGGATCCACTCAGTCTGTGACCTCATGGTCGTTGGGGGTCTCAGAAGCCACTTTCTACTTTCAAAAAGTTGTGTCACACATATATCAGATTCCCACGTTATGAGTCCGAGTGTCAGGACCTTAAGGTGGCTCTCTATCGGCTTTCAGCATTCCCAAACCTTCTGAGAGCCGATTGAATCCACATTGGGCTTCGGGCACCGCACGTGAGGGGACACGTCTACGTCAATCGGCGTGGGCGGCACTCTCTGAATGTGCAGGCGGTATGTGATGCTAACCTAAAAATACTCAGTGTGGTTGCAGGCTACCCAGGAAACTGCCATGATGCCTATATTCTGCGGCACTCAGCCCTCTGGGACCAATTCCAGGACCACCAAATGCCGGGTCCGGGCTGGCTGGCCCAGGCCTTGATGTGGCCATGCTGCCTGGCACTTGGTGTTTGGACACAGGAGAGCACACACCTTCAGGAGCCAGCAAGGTCATATACTGGACCGGATCTTCACTCCTGTGATTCACAAGGGGATATTCTACTCAGTTATATAGTTCACTCCCTAACATTGTTTAGGTATAATGCACCTTAAAAAACTAATTTAGGAGACTAGATTACAATCTTTCCACTAATGGTACCTACAAAACCAGAAGAAAATTTAACTGAGGTAGCCTTCAAGTATTAATTACAGGTAATTGCCCACCACCACCAACCTTAATTGGATCGGGAATATACTAAAGTATTAATTACAGCAAAAGGCTTGAGCCTATAATCGGACCAGTGTTACAGAAATCTGATAAAAAGTTTTTTTGATAAAAGATCCTTAAAGATCTATTATAAAACTATTCACCCCTGATGAAGTCTCACATAGAGACGAAACACGTAACCATTGGTAACCATTGTGATCCATAATCTAAAGAATACACCTTTGTTACAAAATCCTATTTCAAGAAAAAGTTTGATTTATTTGTTTTAAATAAATTTTTTATATGAAAACGTATTATGCTTATTATGGTACTATAAAACAAAGGAAAGACAGGAAGCATCCTGAGAATTGCACAGGGCAGTACATAACACTATTGGTTTGGATTTTGTTTTTTTGATCTCTCTAGTAGGGGATCTAGTGTTACTAAGCGACCAACTCAGCTTAGCGCAAATTCTAGAGATATTGTACAGTATATATATATATATATATATATATATATATATATATATAAAATAAAAAGTCCACAGGGCTGCACTCCTGAGCTCATAAGTATACTTTGCTCCGGTGCCCTTCCTGGAAAACCCACCTGGGTCCCCAATGATAAGTTTTGTGTGCGGAGGCACCCGGAGGCAATAAAGAGGCAGAACTGCAGCAAATTTACAATAG
Source organism: Crinia signifera (assembly GCF_055691185.1). Lineage (NCBI taxonomy): Eukaryota > Metazoa > Chordata > Amphibia > Anura > Myobatrachidae > Crinia > Crinia signifera. The sequence continues at coordinate 128,914,165 of NC_139223.1, forward strand.
TTTTCGATGTTTAAAATCACATCGTCATCAGGATAATGAAAACAGGTTGCCTGAAAATGCCACAATAAAGGCATTGTAACGTTGCCTACCCAACCTGTGTACCATCAGCTACATGTGAGTGCCGCACCTCCCCATAAGTATATATATATATATATATATATATATATATATATATATATATATATATATATATATATATATAGCGTTGATTTAGGATCGGAAATGGAATTACAATTCCAACTAGATAAAGGATTGTGATAATTGCATTAGGTGATTTGATTGGTGCTACAGGCAGAACAATTGTTAGGGTTTAAAGGAATGAGGATTTGCTATGCGATTTCGGCTTTAGCTCTGCTTGATTATTTGGATACATTTAACTGAACAATGCACTATATCAGTGGTTCCCAAACTTAAATCACGGCGCCCTAGAGTTTTATAATTATTTTCATGGCACCCCTAAGCCAAAGAGTTCTACTGAGAAATTTTGAAAATAGTATTAAATTAAGTAAATTGGGTTTGTATATAGTCAAATAATGTGATGCAAGATTCATTTCTGTTTGTCCACATATTTTATGACTTGCAGCTACAGTACAAGCACAATACTTGCCTGTTAGACTGACAATAAATAATTTCAATTGGTCCTAGATCCCCAATACAAGGCACCCCTGCAAGTGCTCTGTGGCATGCTCAGTGTGAACCTGCTTTCATCTGTGAAGATCACAGGGTGCCAGTGGCAAATTTGCCAACCTTGATGTTCTCTAGCAAATTCCAAACGTCCTGCACGGTGTTGGGCTGTAAGCACAACCCCCACCTGTGAATGTCGGGCCCTCATACCACCCTCATGGAGTTTCTGACCGTTTGAGTAGACACATGCACATTTGTGGCCTGCTGGAGGTCATTTTGCAGGGGTCTGGTATTGCTCCTTCTGTTCCTCCTTGCACAAAGGCGGAGGTAGCGGTCCTGCTGCTGGGTTGTTGCCCTCCTATGGCCTCCTCCATGTCTCCTGATGTACTGGCCTGTCTCCTGGTAGTGCCTCCATGCTCTGGACACTATGCTGACAGACACAGCAAACCTTTTTGCCACAGCTAGCATTGTTGTGTCATCCTGAATGAACTGCACTGCCTGAGCCACTTGTGTGGGTTGTAGACTCCGTATCATGCTACCACTAGAGTGAAAGCATCGCCAGCTTTCAAAAGGGACCAAAACATCAGCCAGAAAGCATAGGAGCTGAGAAGTGGTCTGTGGTCACCACCTGCAGAACACCTCCTTTATTGGGGGGGTCTTGCTAATTTCCTATAATTTCCACCTGTTGTCTATTCCATTTGCACAACAGTATTTGACTTGGAGTTACAATGTGTTGTTTAAGTGTTCCCTTTATTTTTTTGAGCAGTATATATATATATATATATATATAGGTCAAAAAGGTGCAGCACTCCACGGCAGTAAAGCAGTAAAAAAGCTTTAATTTCCAAACAACGTTTCAATATCAATTCGATATTATCATCAGGTTTAAACAACATGTGAAAAACACTCGCCTTAAATATCCAGTGAACAGTGGTTGGTGGGGCGGGAAGCGTGCGTTGCGTCCCTGCTCAGATCCTAATACTGGACCTGCGTCAGGAGACGCTACACACTAGAGATGTGTCGTTCGCGAACGATCCGGTTCTTTTGAACGGATCCATCAAAAGAACGAGCGAGCCGCCGATCCCAAAATGGTGATCCGGATCGGTTTCGCTTAGCATTACATACAATACAATGCACATTGCATTGCTTGAGCTCAGCACTGCCCCCTTTGGCAGCTGAGATATTTTCTTCTAATTGGCTGCTTGTGCTGCTGCTGTGTCACATGCAGATCTAGATTCTTCTGAATCTGGAAGCCCTGAGGGAGGTCTGGTGACTACACACCAACAGCAGACTAAGCAGAGCAGAGGCATTGGCACTGGCAGGCATTTCAAGATTGCTTCACCTGAGTTCACCAGTAGTATCACAGAAAGGTGTGTAGTAGAAGTATGAACACACAGACACACAGACATAAATTAGGCAGTGCACATGTGTTTTTTTTTTTTTACTAGATCTCTGTTTGCTGGGCTGTGTAGTACATTTAACTTTAATTTGGAGGGGGAGGGGGCCTTCTTTTAACTTTCATTTGGGGGGGGGGGGAGGGGGGGCTCGGCAATGAGCAAATTTAGTCTCCCTTGGCAACGAGCAAATTAATACCCCTTTTACACCGCTGCAAAACCCCGGGTCTTCAGCGGGTCAGACCCCTGTCAGCGGCAGTGTAAATGGGACACGCCGTGTCCCTTTATACGGGACTTCTACCCAGGTCCTGGGAACTGGATTGTTCGTCAGACAAGCGTTGGTCAGACAGTCACTAGGTCGACATGCAGAAAGGTCGACATGGGAAAAGGTTGACATGGGAAAAGGTAGACATGGACGTTAGGATGACATGAGGAAGGTCATAAGGTCGACATGGGGTTTTCGCTGTTTTTTGACCCGAATGTCAACACAGTTGACATGGACACAGTTGGAAGTGAGAATCGGACCCTCGCATCGCTCGCAATGCTTTGGGCACAGTGTCTCACTTCGCTCGCCACACTATTATAATCTCACTCCATGCCCTAGTGGAAGGTAGGGCATGAAATACCGCCTGTCGGCACATGTCGGCTCAAAAAACAGTGAAAATCCCCATGTCGACCTTATGACCTGTCGACCTTCCTCATGTTGACCTATAACCATGTCGATCTTGTTCCACGTCGACCTTTCAGCATGTCGATCTAGTGTTGTTGACCTAATGTCGACCTAGATCAGTCGACCAAACGACTATCTATGTTAAGTGCACCACCTAGGTCAGGGTTAGAGAACCTTTGGCTCCAGCTGTTGTTGGACTACACATCCCAGCATTCCCTGCAACAGTGTTATCATGGCCAAATAGCAAATTGTAGCAGGGCATGCTGGGATGTGTAGTCCAACAACAGCTGGAGGGCCAAAGGTTCCCCATCTCTGACCTACGACTTTGCTCTGTTTCTGGACTTCCCTCTTAACGAATGATTGCTATTACCTGTTCTAAACAGGTAAATGGGCAAGAAAGGTGTTTCCACACAGGTAATAACAATCAAACATTAAGAGGGAAGTCCAGAAACAGAGCATTGTGTCCCTCCTGGAAAGGGTCATGTTGGGAGGTATGGTACACTAACTCAAACCATAAATAACTGTCTTTTTTACACAAACTGATCCGTAGAGCCGCCCAAAGGATCTAGATCTTTTCAGTGACCGACCCGGGTCGAGCCGGGTCCGCGAAAAGATCCGTTTTGCCCATCTCTACTACACACACCCAGCGCACACACCGGATTAATCAATGACATTATACAATGTAATGGTAACACAAAGATACATTGGTAAATCAACAATCATGTGATCATATACAAAATAGATAAAAATTACGTGAAATAAATATACATAATATATAAAGATATAAAAATTAGCAAGGACCAGAAGGGAGGAAACATAAGATAATATAATAATATATCATATAATCATGGACATTTATCAATTGAGCAGCACCGCGATGCCAGACTGCTCATTGAGCCCAAAAGGGGTCACAGTGCCAAGTCTGGCAATCCATCGGGCTTCACATTTAAGTAACATCAGTTTGCGATTGCCACCTCGAATCAGGGGCGGTATGTGGTCTATCATTCTATATCGGATGGATGTCAGTCCATGTCTGGCATTCAAGAAGTGCCGAGCCACCGGCTGATCGCTCGAGCCGGTTGCCAAGGCACTCTTTATGGCAGACCTATGGGCTGACATCCGATCCTTAAAGGGACCCTCCGTCTTCCCTATATATGATAATCCGCACGGGCAGATTATTTGATAGACAGTATAGCATGTGTTACAAGAGAGAGTATGGCCGATGGATAAACTTTTACCCGTACGTGGGTGATTAAATGTGGCACCAGGTAATAAAAATTTGCAAGCTGTACATGTACAGCGTATGCATCCAAGTTTACGTCTGACAGGTATATTACAACTGGGAGCTGCATCTGATTTTACCAGAATATTGCGCAAGTTCCGGGAGCGTTTAAAGCTGGGTAGTAGTTTGGTCTGACCAAGTCCCAAATCATGGTCAGTCTGTAGTAATGTCCAATTTTTCTTGGCAATTTTAGTGATCATCGGACTGGTCTGTGTGTATGTGGTAACCCATGGTAACACCTCAGTGGGTTTAGACTCAGCAATGTTTTGAGATAGCAGCTCGTTACGATTTAATGCCATCACTCTATTTTTGGTCTCCAATAATTCGAATAAGGGGTAACCACGCACCACAAACCGTCCAATCATCTCATCCAATTGTGTCTCGACCAAATCTGGCTCAGACACAATCCGTTTAATTCTTAACATTTGGGAAAAGGGAAGACTTCTAATAGTGGCCCTCGGGTGGCAACTAGAGTATTCAAGCAGACTGTTTCTATCTGTCTCTTTTTTGTATAAATTGGTGCTAATGACACCCTCCTTAAGAGTAATCATAACATCGAGGAAGCTGATATGATGTTTATCGAAAGTAAATGTAAATTTAATGGGGTCAGGGCCAGTATTATGTAGCATTAAAAAATCACCAAGAACTTGTGGGGGACCCCTCCAGAATATAAGTACATCATCGATATATCGATTATAATAAACGATGTTTTCAGCAATGATGGGATTATCGAAGAAAAGACTCTGTTCGTATTCAAACATAAATATATTTGCGTATGAGGGGGCTACCGCCGCCCCCATCGCAACTCCGATTAGTTGCAAAAAGAATTCATTATTATACATAAAGTAATTTTTAGATAGTATCATGCGCATTAATTCAATAATCAGTGGGATGTTAGGGCCCACATAGACCTCACTTCTCTCAAGGAAATGCCGCAAAGCTGCTAATCCTAGCTCGTGTGGAATCGATGTATATAGTGCCGATACATCGATGGAAAAAAGAGTAATTTCACCATCGATTATCGGAAGTGCAGCAAGATTTCTCAGTAATGAATTAGTATCTAGTAAATAGCGGGGGTGACTATGTATAGAGACCTGAAACAGACTGTCAAGATAGACAGACACATGTTGCATCAAGGAGCCCCTGGCAGCCACAATGGGTCTACCAGGGGGATCCTTGATGCACTTGTGCACCTTGGGCAAACAATAAAATAAAGGTACAATCGGGAAATCAGGGATCAAAGCTTTCATAAGCATATCAGAAATCATGTCAGCATTAACAGCATTTTGGAGTAACTCACGCAATTCTCTGGTAAACCGTGGCGACGGGTCACCCGGTAGCTTGAGGTAGGTGGACTTATCATCTAGATGTAGCATAACTTGAGAGTGGTATTTGTCCATATCTTGAATAACTAATGCACCCCCTTTATCAGCACCTCGAAAAACAAGGGAGCTGTTGGATGCAAGATTTTTCAAAATGTCCCGATCAACTTTATTCAGATTATTAAAGGGGAATTGTTCCGATCTGGACGCCGCCTGAACCTCCTGGTTCAGGACACGATTGAAAGTACGAATAGAGGCATTAAATGACTGGGGGTCGAATGTAGAGCGGGGCAAGAGTCTTTTCAATTGTGGAGGTAATACCTCAGGGGTCTCCAATTTAGGTTTAAGTGTCTTAACTTTATTGAAATGTTCCTTGCGTCTTTTGGGCTCAATGAGCAGTCTGGCATCGCGGTGCTGCTCAATTGATAAATGTCCATGATTATATGATATATTATTATATTATCTTATGTTTCCTCCCTTCTGGTCCTTGCTAATTTTTATATCTTTATATATTATGTATATTTATTTCACGTAATTTTTATCTATTTTGTATATGATCACATGATTGTTGATTTACCAATGTATCTTTGTGTTACCATTACATTGTATAATGTCATTGATTAATCCGGTGTGTGCGCTGGGTGTGTGTAGCGTCTCCTGACGCAGGTCCAGTATTAGGATCTGAGCAGGGACGCAACGCATCCAACAGCTCCCTTGTTTTTCGAGGTGCTGATAAAGGGGGTGCATTAGTTATTCAAGATATGGACAAATACCACTCTCAAGTTATGCTACATCTAGATGATAAGTCCACCTACCTCAAGCTACCGGGTGACCCGTCGCCACGGTTTACCAGAGAATTGCGTGAGTTACTCCAAAATGCTGTTAATGCTGACATGATTTCTGATATGCTTATGAAAGCTTTGATCCCTGATTTCCCGATTGTACCTTTATTTTATTGTTTGCCCAAGGTGCACAAGTGCATCAAGGATCCCCCTGGTAGACCCATTGTGGCTGCCAGGGGCTCCTTGATGCAACATGTGTCTGTCTATCTTGACAGTCTGTTTCAGGTCTCTATACATAGTCACCCCCGCTATTTACTAGATACTAATTCATTACTGAGAAATCTTGCTGCACTTCCGATAATCGATGGTGAAATTACTCTTTTTTCCATCGATGTATCGGCACTATATACATCGATTCCACACGAGCTAGGATTAGCAGCTTTGCGGCATTTCCTTGAGAGAAGTGAGGTCTATGTGGGCCCTAACATCCCACTGATTATTGAATTAATGCGCATGATACTATCTAAAAATTACTTTATGTATAATAATGAATTATTTTTGCAACTAATCGGAGTTGCGATGGGGGCGGCGGTAGCCCCCTCATACGCAAATATATTTATGTTTGAATACGAACAGAGTCTTTTCTTCGATAATTCTATCATTGCTGAAAACATCGTTTATTATAATCGATATATCGATGATGTACTTATATTCTGGAGGGGTCCCCCACAAGTTCTTGGTGATTTTTTAATGCTACATAATACTGGCCCTGACCCCATTAAATTTACATTTACTTTCGATAAACATCATATCAGCTTCCTCGATGTTATGATTACTCTTAAGGAGGGTGTCATTAGCACCAATTTATACAAAAAAGAGACAGATAGAAACAGTCTGCTTGAATACTCTAGTTGCCACCCGAGGGCCACTATTAGAAGTCTTCCCTTTTCCCAAATGTTAAGAATTAAACGGATTGTGTCTGAGCCAGATTTGGTCGAGACACAATTGGATGAGATGATTGGACGGTTTGTGGTGCGTGGTTACCCCTTATTCGAATTATTGGAGACCAAAAATAGAGTGATGGCATTAAATCGTAACGAGCTGCTATCTCAAAACATTGCTGAGTCTAAACCCACTGAGGTGTTACCATGGGTTACCACATACACACAGACCAGTCCGATGATCACTAAAATTGCCAAGAAAAATTGGACATTACTACAGACTGACCATGATTTGGGACTTGGTCAGACCAAACTACTACCCAGCTTTAAACGCTCCCGGAACTTGCGCAATATTCTGGTAAAATCAGATGCAGCTCCCAGTTGTAATATACCTGTCAGACGTAAACTTGGATGCATACGCTGTACATGTACAGCTTGCAAATTTTTATTACCTGGTGCCACATTTAATCACCCACGTACGGGTAAAAGTTTATCCATCGGCCATACTCTCTCTTGTAACACATGCTATACTGTCTATCAAATAATCTGCCCGTGCGGATTATCATATATAGGGAAGACGGAGGGTCCCTTTAAGGATCGGATGTCAGCCCATAGGTCTGCCATAAAGAGTGCCTTGGCAACCGGCTCGAGCGATCAGCCGGTGGCTCGGCACTTCTTGAATGCCAGACATGGACTGACATCCATCCGATATAGAATGATAGACCACATACCGCCCCTGATTCGAGGTGGCAATCGCAAACTGATGTTACTTAAATGTGAAGCCCGATGGATTGCCAGACTTGGCACTGTGACCCCTTTTGGGCTCAATGAGCAGTCTGGCATCGCGGTGCTGCTCAATTGATAAATGTCCATGATTATATGATATATTATTATATTATCTTATGTTTCCTCCCTTCTGGTCCTTGCTAATTTTTATATCTTTATATATTATGTATATTTATTTCACGTAATTTTTATCTATTTTGTATATGATCACATGATTGTTGATTTACCAATGTATCTTTGTGTTACCATTACATTGTATAATGTCATTGATTAATCCGGTGTGTGCGCTGGGTGTGTGTAGCGTCTCCTGACGCAGGTCCAGTATTAGGATCTGAGCAGGGACGCAACGCACGCTTCCCGCCCCACCAACCACTGTTCACTGGATATTTAAGGCGAGTGTTTTTCACATGTTGTTTAAACCTGATGATAATATCGAATTGATATTGAAACGTTGTTTGGAAATTAAAGCTTTTTTACTGCTTTACTGCCGTGGAGTGCTGCACCTTTTTGACCTATCTACATTCCCTGCTGTGCGGGCACCCAGGCTGAAACGTATACGGAGGTTGTGCCTGGCATCTTGGCGTCTATATATATATATATATATATATATATATATATATATATATACATATTCCTCTGTCAGTTTGAGTTGGCTGTCTAGTGTTTTTTGGCTAATATTGGCAGGTCTGTATTAAGCAGACAGACAGAAAATGGAATTCCCCACAGGGTTGTCACCTCAACGCCGGGTTTTGTTTCAGAGCGAACTGAACCCCGGTGTGGAGGGTGTGGCCTGAATGAATATATATATATATATATATATATATATATATATATATATACAAAATAAAATATAACTTAACATGTTGTGATACAGTATATGCTTTATATTTGTATTACCACCCTATGTAATAAATTTTATCACGACGTATTAAAAGTTATATTTTATTTTGTATGTATATTTTTCTAAGAGTGCCCCAGAGAAAGAGTCTTCTTTTCTTCTGTGCTTTTATGAAGTCTGGATTAAGCTTTAGGGTGGCCCAGGACACTTAAAACACCCTACTCCTCCAGCCCTCCACATCTTGTCAGCACAGTCCCCCACTTGCAGCAGCGTGCTATGGGTAGTGTGTGTGTGTATATGTACCGTATATACTCGAGTATAAGTCGACCCGAATATAAGCCGAGGCACCTAATTTTACAACAAAAAACTGGGAAAATGTATTGACTCAAGCGGGACCCTCACTCGAGTATAAGCCGAAGGGGGGCTTTTTCAGCATAAAAAATGTTCTGAAAAAGTAGGCTTATACTCAAGAATATATGGTATGTATGTATGTATGTATATATGTGTGCATGTATGTATGTATGTTTGGGGGGGGGGGGGTGTTGTATATTAGATTGTGCATATTAACTTTTAACCAATGTTGTATTTTAGATTTAGGGGGTATTCAATCTGTGCCGATATTTCCTGACAGAAGAAATATTGCCACTAATCAATTCAATGCTGCCATTAATGAGAGCATTGAAGGCTGTCAGATCCGATTTTCGTAAAGGCGAATCCGTTTTGTTGGAAATGGCCACGGTTTGTTGAATTCACGGCCATTTTCTGACAATCTGCATCCGTTTCCGACAGTTTACGGATTTCCGACAGTTGGAACATTAAATTACCACTGTCGAGATAGTGTCAGATCAGATGAAACCGTCCGGGATTCCGACTAGTATTACTAGAGTACTGTTTGCTTTTTCCCCCCCGCGTCGGGAGTTGCTCCTCATGTGTTTTAGATGTGGTCACCCAATAATAATTGTGCTTAGTGGCAGCCTAACTCCTAAATCTGCCCTTGACCATAGCGAGCCTTTGGGACCAGGCTTGAGAAAAATGACTGTAGCGGTCATGTTGGCTTTAAGCATAAAATTGAAGCTAAAAATAATATTGTTGCGTGAGAGGGAGAAAAGATCTGTGATGCCTGCTAGACCTGACCCTCATTACATATTATCTTGGATTTCCGTTCTCTTTATAAAGTACCCTCCTTGCAGCTCTTTGTCTTTCTATAATGCTGGAACTCCACAGTGACTTGTTATCCTCTCATAAAGTAATGTATGGGAGCCATTATCCCATACATCAGCTACTCTTCCTTCCTGTGGAACGTCTAGACCCAATCATTGTACATGGTAAATGTCTACTGAACTCTATGAGAACCACTCAGAAATGGCTCTGCGGGGCCCTTTTCATGTAAGAAACTAATCTCTTTAATCTCTGCTGTGATAAAATGGCTTTTCAGCCAGTTACAATTAGAGAGACAGTGATAACTCAATTATATAACGTTCGGTGTGCTATTATCAGTTCCTCACTTGTGATCTTATCAGCCTCCTTGCAATCCCTATAACAGAGCACTATGGATCGATGTGCCCCTTATTCTGCAAACAGCAAATCACAGTGAGAAAAAACAGCATCTCATGCTATAAGAATAATAAAGTAGGGACTGCGAAAATGAATAAAGTCTGCTAGAGTCTTTAATGTATCACAGATTATCCATATCTCACATAAGCAATTATTTGGACAGGAACACCTCCCTACTCCATGTGACAATCTATACAGATGTGACAGCGAGAGATCCTGTACGGGACTAGTACTGTACAAAGAAATCTATCTTCTACAACTTTATTTACAGGTTCTTATATAGCACAGCATATTCCATTGCGCTTTACGATTGGAATATACAGTGATAAGACTGGGTAATTACAGACAGACATAGAGGTTGGAGGGCCCTGCTCGTAAGCTTACAATCTATCTTTGTTATTGAATCCATCATTTCAGGTTTTATACTCACTGAGCCTGATTTAGTGTCACTGAAATGTTGGCTTTAAAAAAGGATTATTTTGTTTTGCCTTTTCTGCTGCCTGATGTTATATTTCAAGTTTCCCTAAAGCAGTGTTTCCCAAACTCATTGGAATCACCGCCCCCTAAAAAGTATCAGCATTTGTCTCACAGCATCCCTAGGCCAAAAGTTTATTGCTAAATTCTGTGGAACCTCCCCCAGCGAATGGTTTAATTAACCCCAATGTGCGGCTGCACCTAGTTTAGGAACCACTGCCCTAAAGGTTTTCTATATTTAAAGAAGAGGTATTTCTCTTTTATCCATAGGGGACCCTGGAATCTCTGAATACAATTGGGTATTGATGGGTGATTAGAAGAGCCGGCACTGTAAATTTGAATGTGTGTGACTGGATCGTCTCTCTCTATGCCCCTCCATAAAGGCAGGGGAGAAAGAACACTTCAAGTGCACTGATTCTCCTCCGCAGCGACACCTGCTATCTGCGGCTGTCCCACCCACCTCACCTCCTTTTAAATGAAGATGGAGAGGGGGACATTGTGATTAGTAGGCAAGATACTAGAATCAAATCCATTGGGTGCAGATCTGTAAAACCTGTTGTGTTATAGGCATATAAACACTATAACTATGTCAATACTTGCCCTGCCATTGCCTAATGTGTATTAAATCTTTAGCAGCATTACAGTGGGTGACTTTGAACCCCCTCTTCCTTTCAGAACAATATTTTTATCGTACCTCTCAACTGTCCCTATTTCCACAGGACAGTCACGATTTTTGTTGACTGTCAGCAGGGGGGTGTGGGGCAGTTGGGAGTCCCCCTGTCACAGCATTGAAAGGACAGAGGGACAGGGGGCATGGCCAGAAGCTTTCAGAGCACTGGCCATGCCACCCATCGTCAAAACAGGGGTATGCCTCAGAGCGCTCAGCAAGATTGCTCAGCACACAGCGATGTGTCAGCGCGATATGCTGAGTAATCTGTCAGGGCCAGTGTTCTCCAGTGAGAATGCTGGCTTTTATGTTTTGACAGCTGGGCTGTTCATTGGACAGTAATGATTTTGAGGATCACCATATTAGGTCTCTCGCATTGTGCACTGGAGACTAGAGTTCGGTTCCCCTAAAGAGAGAGAGAGGGATTCTGTTGTGGTTATCCCTTCCATGGTTGAGAACGTATGCCACTATTTTCCAGCCATTCCCATTGGATTTGGAAAGAATATGTCACCTGGGGTGAGTACGTTCAGCTTCCTGCCGCTCGGTTTCTTGCTGCTGACTTCTCCGCTTCTTCATTCGCTTCTTCAGTCTAGTTTGAAGCGGGACTATGTTTGCATCCCCTTAGGGTAGATGCTCGCGTGGTTGTTTTTATGTAAAGCTTTTCCTTGACATCTTAATTTGGTATGCAGTCTTGAAATCAGTCTGCTGACTTTACATACCTGTTGTGTAAGACAGCCTTGCTGTTTACTCTGGCTTGTGCCATGAGTGTGTCTGAGTTGTAAGCTCTGTCGTGTTTTTATCCTTGTCTCGAATTGGGATTGTTGGGTCTACAGCAAGTTGGTCGACAAGCGTTAGGTCGACATGGTTCTAGGTCGACATTGGTCAAGGTCGACAGGTCAATAGGTCGACACAATCAGTAGGTCAACAGGGTCTAGGTCGACAGTCAAAAGGTAGACATTGGGTTTTTTCACTGTATTTTGACCTGAATGTCGACACAGTCAACATGGACACAGTTTCCAATGCACCGCATCCCCTTGCACCACTCGCTTTGCTCGTAATGCTTCGGCACGGTGCCTCGCTGCACTCGGCACACTATTTGTTCTCCCACCATGCCTAGTGGATGGTAGGGCATTAAATACCGCCTGTCGGCTCAAAAAAACAGTGAAAAACCCCATGTCGACCTTTTGACTGTCGATCTAATGCTTGTGTCGAACGAATGACCTGTTGACCCAAACCCATGTCGCCCTAGACTAATGTCGACCTTGACCCATGTCGACCTAGAACCATGTTGATTTAACCGCATGTCGATCTAACGGTGTCGACCCAATGCTGTAGACGCAATGACAGTTTCCAATGCACAGCATCCTCTTGCTTTGCACGCATCGCTTCGGGCATGGTGGCTCGCTGCGCTCGGCATACTATTTGTTCTCCCACCATGCCCTAGGTAGGGCATGAAATACCGCCTTTCGGCACATGTCAGCTCAAAAAACAGTGAAAAACCCCATGTCGACCTTTTGACTGCCGATCTAGACTCTGTCGATCTAATGCTTGTGTCGAACTAATGACCTGTTGACCCAAACCCATGTCGACCTTGACCCATGTGGACCTAGAACCATGTCGGTTTAAATACCGCCTTATTGAAACACCGCCTTTCCGCACATGTCAGCTCAAAAACTGTGAAAACCCCATGTCGACTTTTTGATATGTGTGTTTCTGATGTTCATATTTTCCAGATGTCTCTTTTTGCAAATAACTTTCCGCTCTCCTCCACCAGTGTTCGTTTTCCATCTCTACTCGGGCACAGTTTCTTAACTGGTCTGTGGAGGGGCAGTGAGGGGGAGTAGCCAGTCACATACATTAAGGTTTAAAGTTCCGGCTCCCCTAATCACCCATCTATACCCCATTGTAGTCAGAGACTCCAGCATCCCCTATGGATTCAGCAAAAGGGCTTTATTGCTTAGTACCAAAATCCTGCTATTTTACCCCAATGACCACAGACACTTTAACATGTTTGATGCAGGAGCCCACATCACTGAGCCAATAACAAATGTAAAATTGGGGGCCCAGCCATATAGTAAATCCTCCCATGGATTGATGCTCGGCCTCGGAGTACTATGCATTCTCATAGAAAGTCTGGTTTGTCTTAACTGCAGTTGTGCTGAAGTGCTTATGGCAAGAACTGCGACCATTGCATGCAGCTTGTTGGCCCGTGCCCCCTTTGATAATTGTAAAAGCGGTAATGCTGCCATTGGAGAAACATTCTTTGATTTCATACTGTACTCTTTGCCGCTCAGTTCTTAATCTTTGTATCTATTAAAATAGAAATTAAATTACATAAAATTCACAAAGGAGAATAGGATTTGGAGATGCTGATTGACATAAGTAGACTTAATATACACCCCCCCCCCCCCCCCCACTATATGGTACAGGCTTTTGCCTACATGTATGAGTTACCATTTATATCATGATATGTTCTGTCTTTCTGTGGAGGCAATCTTTACAAATCACATAAGCACTGATGGTAAATTGTATATTTATGTCATTTAACCCACACTAATGTTCAAGTAACAAGTCTGTCTGTCATTACCCAGTTTGTTGTATCACTGTCTACCATTGTAAAGCGCAACGGAATCTGCTGCGCTATATAAGAAACTGTAAATAAATAAATAATAAGCAACCCTTAAATTCTCAACAGTTATCATCAGTCGACAGCAGCGCCGGGTCCAGTTAATGAAAATAAAGCAGAGAGAAGAGCGAAAGGAGAAAAAGAAGAGGAAGAAGAGACCTCATCATCATCCTCACCCACAACATAAAACACCTCACCCGCCCGAGCCTCCCTTCCGCAGGAAGCCCACACCAATCCGGCGATTTGACGGCGATGTCATTTCCCCAGTAAGTGATCAAAATGTGGGATGAGGGCGTGCTCACAGCTCAGTGATGTCACCGGTTCCAAGCGCTTTTATTGGCTACAATCTATTGATTCAACTCATAAAATATCTTTCTCAACTATATACAGTGTAGATGATGGATGTACTTTAATTGTAAAATATTATACAAGGTTATCTATACTTAATTTAGCAGAGAAGTGCCCCTAAACCTAGTTTATAGTGTGTGCATTTAGTCATCATTGAAAATACAGGTGTTACATTCCATTCTGTGGTTCAGCTATTTAATAACATTTACAAGCGCTGAGGTTTATTGAATATAGAAGCCATTGTTGGTCATCCTTTTTGATTTAGAATTGATTTGATTTAGAATCTTCTAACATCATAAGCAATGTTTTATACTTATAATAACCCATCAGCCATAACATTAAATCTACATTTAATGTTGTGTAGATTCCCCTAAGTGTGGCCAAAACAGCTGACCTTCCAAAGTCTTGTGGAGTCCACACCTCGACAGTAGTTCTGTGGTACCTGGCACCGAAGACATTAATAGCAGATCCTTTATATTCTGTTTGTTGTGAGGGCCTTCATGGCTCAGACTCGTTTTTCCAGAACATCCCACAGATGCATGATTAGGCTGAGACCTGGGGAATTTGGGGAATACCTTGCTGTCCACAACATGTCCAGAACAGGCCACCTTCTTCCATTGCTCCATAATCACGTGTCCGTTGTAGCCACTTTTAGAGGTTAGCACAAATATTCTGATTGGTCTATGGCTATGCAGCAAGCTGTGATGCACTGTGTGTTCTGACACCTATGATAGCCAGCATTCAGCAACTGTAGGATAGGACCAGGTGGGCGAGCCTTTGCGGCGCACGGGAATCAGTTAGCCTTAATGGGTGTTCATGACCCTGTCATCAGTTCTTTGGATGTGCTTCCTAAGACCACTTTTGGGAGGTACTAAGCACTGCATACTAGGAACACCCTACAAGACCTTCACATTTGGAGATGCTTGGGGAATTTACTAAGATTGAATGGGTACGAATGCATATTAAATGGGAGTAATTTACTAAGATGAGAGTTCTATTTCACATGGGATGTTACTATGGGCAATCAATCAGAATCTACTTACTTATTTAGTAGCTTCTAGAAGATAATAGCTAGTATGTGATTGGTTGCCCATAGCAACAGCCCATCTCAAATAGACCTCCCACCTAAGTAAATTTTCCCCATTTAATATATTTTTTTGCAAAATTTCTCAATAAGAAACTTTTGGCCTAGGGCTGCCGTGAAAACTTTTATTAAAATAAACTTGGGAACCACTGGTGTACGCTCAATATCCCCCAGCCTATATAATGCATGCCCATTGTAGAATCATGCTAGCAGCAGGGGGTGTCGGTGACATCACTGTACGATATTGTAAACAATATTGCTCCAAAGCAAATGTCTAGTGCAGACATGTCCAACCTTGGCCCTCCAGCCGTTGTGAAACTACAAGTCCCATCATGTCTTGCCACAGTTTTGCTATTAGGGAATGCTAAAACTATGGCAAGGCATGCTGGGATGTGTAGTTTCACAACAGCTGGAGGGTCAAGATTGGACATAACTGGTCTAGTGTGTAAGGGCTTTAGGTTTTAGTCAGATGTGATCTATGTTTCATGGATTTACCAGATTTATTATTTGTAGATTCCAATCAGGTGTTGATCATAATATGATACAATTTACTGCTGACAATAGCTGTAATTGCTGAATTGGTCAACAGAATTGTGATGTTTATAGCATCCTTTATTTTATCTCTGTCTGGCTTGTTGATCAGGTGATTGCTCATTATGGGCCTTATTCTACTTCACTCTTTCTGACAAAATCCTTCTTAGATGGACAAAACCATATGCACTGCAGGGGGGCAGATGTAAAATGTGCAGAGAGAATTAGATTTGGGTGAGTTATTTTGTTTCTGTGCAGGGTAAATACTGGCTGCATTATGTTTACACTGCAATATAGATCTCACTTTGAAGTAAAACCCCACCCAAATCTAATTCTCTCTGCACATGTTACATCTGCCCCACCTGCAGTGCACATGGTGTTGTCCATCTAAGAAGGATTTTGTCAGAAAGAGTGAACTAGAATAACCCCCTATGTGTAGATAGCAGTGATTGGCAGAAAATATGTCGAGTTCCTATTTGTAATGGATTATATTACTAGCATTAACACTTTACAGATATAGGGGTATCTATCAAAGCTTAGAGAGAGTACTAACCAATCAGCTTCTGTCTGTCCTTTTAAAGACTGGGTTTTAAAAATGGCAGAAGCTGATTGGTCCATATTTTATCTCTCCGATTTATCACCCGCCAAGATTTGATGAATCTACCGATTTGGCTACTAACGTGATTTTTTTTCTTTCTTTCCCCAGAGCTATATTCAGAGTTTCCGGGATCAGCAGACAGGTTCTTCTCGAGGTCGGATGACAGGAGCGCATACAGTAGTGGATTTGGACTATGACTGTGGCTCCCGGGTGCCACTAACTGCTGGAACCGCATCAGCTGTTCCAGTATAGCACAGAGCGAGAAGAGCAGGGAGGAAGACTAGGTAGAAAAAAGGATCACTGGCACACCCCGAGATTGCGCTGTATCAACTCCAACACTGTGACACTGAACATGCTGAGGAGTTCCATCTCATACTACATTGTGGCATCTTACAACTCTGCTGTCAGCAGTGCCCAAACACGCACTGCAGAGCCTTTAACAGTACATACATTGTGCATAGACTCCCACCTACCTCTCTGCAAATACTGCACGCACGCCCATTCCTACCACCTACCCTGCTCTCTGCTTCAAGCTCTGATCTTTCTTCATCACCGCTCCCCTTAAAACCCTGGATCCATTAGACAAAGGAAGATGTTGGGCAGTAAGCCTTTGTGCCTACACCACACTTACCGATGCCTGCGACTGATGAGGCTGATGTAATTACCACCCACTGGCCATGTTTGGGAACATTGGGGCAAGTCTTTTTTTACATGTATACAGACATGGACATGTGAATATTATTGATGGAAAAAGTTAATTTACATCATTAACAGACTAATCACAACCGAAGTCTAGGATCCAATGGGAGAGGTCCCAAATCATAAATTTCAGGAAAAAAAGCCACAAGAATGATTTGGTCGGTAGAACTAGACTTTTCTGAAGCTTTTAAATGGATTTTTTAACTTATTGTTGTTGGGTGGGGATGGGGTGTACGACAGACATAGTGTGAGTTGCTGATGTGTGTTGCGGTGTGGCTGGTAATAATAGACCATGACTGGCAAGAGAAAGATGCAGACACAGTTGTCCTTTAATAGTCCTAGATTTAACTTTCTATTTGCCTGTAGATGAAGCGACCTTAGGGGCCAACATCCAGTGCAAAAATGTATTCATATTGTATGTGTGATGGATTACGTCCACTTCCCTACATGATACAGGAGTATGGCCAATGATCGCTGCCGGTGTTAGGTGGTAATGGCTGGTTATTGTGCTCACCTACCATAAGCTATAGCCGTCATCCTTCATTGCACCCCTCTTTTGTCTCAGTTACCTCCCTATCCATTAAGGGGCTCATGAAGAGATGGAAGATAATTCATTTTTTGTACAAATGATGCTTTTTTTGTACTCCACATGTATAGAAAATTGTGCATTCCCATTCACCTATGGGGATTCCAAGGCATTTTACACTTATGGCACCTTACTTTTGGAGGGGTGGAAAGAAGGATGGAGAGGGTATGAAAGAGTTGGCAAAGTGGAGTACGGGAGTGCTAATATGTCCCATGCTAGTCACCGCAAACACGCAGGTGCCCCTGTCAGCAGGTCCTTGCTTGGGGATGCTCGAATCATGGTGCAGTATACAATCAGTTGCAGCTTCTGATTGGCTGAGTGCATCTTCATCCCTTCCACATATAGTATTATTGGTGTGGCTAACGTGGTTGTTTCATTAAACTGATATTTGCAATTGGTCCACGGCAGGAAAGCAGATTCCCATTTGTTCTTTTACAGGAGAAGAAAATGGATATTTCTATTTAATTGAACTTCATATTTTTATTTTGTATTTAATTGTATTTTACATGGAAAAATGCACCTTTATTATTTATTAATAACACTGTCCAGACATAGAGTACAACGTGTGCAAATTGTGTAGTGTAACATTAGCATTTACTAGTAACAGTGTGAAGCCACATATCATGGAGTATGCCAGGCACATCATGTAATTTATCCAGGTCTGCAGCAGAATGTGCATGTTTGGGTGTTGCATTCTGGGTATACTTTTTGATGCAAAATATATGCAGCACTACATAAGCCACTAAATGTTTCTTTTTGCTCTAACCTTTAAAGGTTTTTGGACAACCAGATATGTGCCTAAACATTCAGCTGCACCAAGCAACAATTACTATGTTGTGCTTCTCATTATGGGCATGATTCTGGCTCATTTGCAAAAGCAAATTCTCTCTCTAATGGACAAAACCATGTGCGCTGCAGGTTGTGCAGATGTTATGTGTGCAGGGAGAGTTATTTTGTTTCTGTACATGGAAAACACTGACTGCTTTATTTTTACACTGATATATATATCAGTTTGAAGTAAAAAACCCACCCAAATCTAACTCTCTCTGTATGTGTTACATCTGCCCCCCTGCAGTTCACATGGTTTTGTCCATTAGCGAGAGACGTGGCTGGGAGCACACAGCATGTGTGAATATGTGTGTGAGAGTCGGGTGGAGGACCCCAGGCTGCTGATTAAGGATGGTGTCCACAATAGAATAGTATGGAGCTGCTAGTTAGTGTACGGGGTTACCATCAGCAACCCTGATGAAGCTGTCATCCTTAGTATAGTCACTGTAATCTAGGAGACAGTTGCGTGGAATTATACCTGTAACTCTGCAGACTGTTGCCTCCCACTTGCATACAATGTAGTGTAATATCACTTATTGGTATAGCATTACCAGTTACGCAGAGCTATAAAGAGTATATTTATCATTGTTTCTGTTGCTGCACCATGGGCTCTAACACTCGAAGGACCAGATTCACTAAGCTTCCAAAGTGATAAGATAGGGAGTGATAAACAACCAACCAATCAGATCCTGCCTGACATTTTTCAAACACAGTCTGTGACATGTAAGTTAAGAGCTGATTGGTTGGTTGTTAATACTCTCCATTTTATCACTTTTTGAAGTCTAGTGCATCTGGCCCTAAATACCCTAGCACACAAAGAAAGCAAAGCCAATTTAGCCAGCACGAAACCTGTGCAAGCATGCAAAATCCACACAGAAATGGCTGGCTTCAAACAGGAATCAAACCTAGCACAAATCAAACCTAGCATGCATGCAGGAATCACATTCTCCTTTCTTCCAGTCACGTCAGGTGTGAGCGAGCTCTCAGTGCACAGGAAAGCAACTCCAGCTCTGCCTGGTTATTCCCTTCTCATTCGATGATGGTAGCTAGGGTTACCAACTCATCCCTTTAATCCGGGACACATATTAATTACACAGGTTCTGTGGCAGTTTAAAACCAGGTGAAATGGAGTCTTGAGGTGTGGCAGTTTAAAACTAGGTGAAATGGAGTCTTGAGGTGTGGCAGTTTAAAATCAGGTGAAAGCCAGCCACAGAACCTGTGTAATTAATATGTGTCCCGGAGTAAAGGGATGAGTTGGTCACCCTAGTGGTAGCTCTATCTATATTTGTTTTGTAAGTGTAAAGGCTTCAGTATGCAAAGTAAGCACTCTCACTTGCAGTTCCTTCTGTAGAAATTGGGCCAGTGTTGCCTACCCTCCTGCATTCTGCAGGAGACTCTCTGAAATAGCAGCAATCTCCCTTTCCTTCATAACTCTAGCAACCTCCCTCATTTCACCTAGCACATATTACACTGTTACATTTTTTGGGAAAAAACGAAGAAGAGACAGACACATGTACATTGAATCATCAGCACCATTTCCCAGCACTTTAGCAAGTATAGTATCTCTCACTAACTGCTTTGGGGCTCATCTACATTTGGATACAAATCATTTAAAAGAATTCCTTTCAGATGTAGCAGTACACACCCACGCTTCTAGGTGCCATATTCACAATTGTCTTTTCACAATCTCTCCATATATGGAACTAGACACGCCCTTTGGGAGGAGCATGACACGCCCCCTCAATGTGCCGCTGTGCAAAATTCTATTTAGAATCTCCCTGATACTAGTTTTCAAAAGTAGGCAAGTATGAATTGGGCACATTCTACCCATGACTAGTTGGAAATGTGCCCAACTGTGTGTTCAATGCATTAATAATGCTATTATTAATGTTCCAAATAATGTCTTAATAGATTGCGGTGCTCTGGATTCACTCACATTCAAAGCCTCATTTGCATACTAGATCAAAAGGGATTCCTGCGAGGAACCAGCATCCATGAATACAGTTCATTCTTCTTTCTTGTGAAGTTATTATGCCCCCGTTTTACACAGCGCTGTACAGAGAATTGAAGCAATTCATATTAGTACCTGCACCATAGGAGCTCATTATCAAAATTCCTTTCATACAAATGAACACACCCACCCACACTAGTGTAAAGCTAGGAACACACAAAAAGATTTATCTGTCCAATCTGTCTGGAGGGAGCAAAACTCTGGCGAAGTATGGGAGCAAATGGCAATAAACCATTTGTTCCCAAATTCTGGGAAATTAACAATCTAGAAGTGTGTACTCAGACTCCAATTAACCTACCTGTATAATTGTTGAGTGTGTGACACTGGTGCACCCAAGGAAATCTACTGTCAGGAGAAGATGCTACACTAGATATAGCAGCTATGAGAGTGGAGTCACCCAGGTACAGCGGATTAAGTGTTCCATTTCTTTAAGAAAAACTATTTGCACACCTGCATTCTGCATCGTGTGTACACTTGGGGCTGCTGCTGCTGCACCCTGATCTCTATAGATATAGTGACTGACCTTTCACTTTTGTTTGGGATAATTCAATGTGCGCTTGTTGGAAATATATTGGAATGAAGGGACATATGGCCAGTACCATCTCCCATATGACATTTAAGTTATATGGCACAATCACAAACTGATATGTTGTCAATAAGGGGGAGACATACTATAGTGGCACTAAGTTGCGCTGCTATGGGTCTTCTTGATTAGTCTTTGATCAAAGTAAGGGAGCAATAATGCAGAGATGTAGAAACATCTCATCTTCCGGAGTAGGGGAGATAAAGCGCCCTCCACTATTGTTCCGTGCAAGACCCACAGAGCATCAGCTGTGCAGCATATTACATCAGGGCCAGACCCACAGAGCTGTGCAGCGTCTTACCCCCGAGCCAGACCCATAGAGCATCAGCATTGCAGCGTCTTACCTCTGGGCCAGACCCATAGAGCATCAGCTGTGCAGCGTGTTCCCCACGAGCCAGACCCATAGAGCATCAGCTGTGCAGCGTCTTACCCACAAGCCAGACCCATAAAGAACCAGCTGTGCAGCATATTACCTCTGGGCCAGACCCATAGATCATCAGCTA
The DNA here is from genome assembly GCF_055691185.1 of Crinia signifera. NCBI lineage: Eukaryota > Metazoa > Chordata > Amphibia > Anura > Myobatrachidae > Crinia > Crinia signifera. The sequence continues at coordinate 128,935,896 of NC_139223.1, forward strand.
TGCAGCATCTTATTTCCCGCCCGACCCATAGAGCATCAGCTATGCAGCATATTACCTCTGGGCCAGACCCATAGAGCATCGGCTGTGAAGCATTTTATTTCCCGCCAGACCCATAGAGCATCAGCTGTGCAGCATCTTATTTCCCGCCAGATCCATAGAGCATCAGCTATGCAGTATTGTACCTCTGGGTCAGCCCGGCAGCACATGTGCAAAATCTTGCAGACATTCCCTATATTCTCATTGTCTACATTATGTGCTTTCATACATACCAATGTTCATTGTGCATAGCAAATAGTACTGGTTATAGCACATTTGTCACTCAAATCTCCCACTTATATGTTTCTGGATAATAGAAAACAATGTGAAGTAACAATGACTGCATTTCAACTCATTGCCTATGCAAAAGGGAAGCAGCAGTTTTGGTGGCTCAAATGTTATTTCTGATACAGTAACCTATCAATTTAGCCGAGCGAACTGACATGACTGAGTTATGAGGCCATTTGAGCAAGTTCTTTTAGAACTGATAGACTGAATGTGTATCCAGTTACACAATTACCGTCTTTACTTTAAAGCAGGGGTTGGTAATAATAGGCTCTCCAGTTGTTGTGGGACTACACATTCCAGCAAGCCCTGCCACAGCTTTACTATCGGCATGCTGAAATTAAGACAAGGTATGCTGGGATGTATAGTTCAACAGCAGCTAGAGGGTTACTTATTACCTGCCCCTGCTTTAAAGACTACCTAAGGCAGCCATTGTTTGGACTGAACCAACATGCACGATACAGCCTATTAATTCATTAAGATACATGAATATAGGTCACTGGATCCAATAACTTCATAGATGACTTTGTTGTCAGCCCACAATATGGTCACTTGCACTGTGTGTAAGCACAAGGGTATTCTTTAAATTCCTTTGCCATAGAGAAGCAAGGGGTGAGATTTAATAGGATGAGAGTTTCAGAAAGTGAGAGATTTCGTTAGAAATCTCCAGTTTTTTTAAAGCGGCAATCATTTACACGGCAAAATCAAACTGGTTTTGCAGTATAAATGATTGCCACTTTAAAAAAAACCTGGAGATTTCTCACGAAATCTCTCACTTTCTGAATCTCTCATCCTATTAAATCTCACCCATAGTGTGATAGGCCACACTGACTGTGTCACTGTGTCTGTGGATGAGAGGCTTTGGTTCTGTGTGTGAGAAGAAGGTGATCTCTTATGTTCCCTTGGGAGGGAGTTTTCTCTTGTTTAAAATATTTTTATCTGTGCCAAACCCCATAAACCCTTGTAAATATGATCCAATTCTTCATTGGTAAAGTAATTTATTTCAACTCTTCGCTGGCTTGTCAAATTATTTGTTTCCAGTTTAATTCTGTCACTTATATTTTATTCACTGAAAAAAAAAAAGCAAATGCTCAGTCCTAGTGACTGGACCCTGTGTAGCCCATTCATTGCTACCATCCGATAACTGCCTACACCTGCAGATGTGAATTATATCTATAATACTGGGATTGTTTTTTATCCAAATGTGCAGCAAATTGGGTAAGTAATTGACCAAGTTATCTATACAGATAGCTTAGTGCATGACAACTTAAGTCAAATTAGAGGAATTAAGGCAGAACTGATTATTCTATTTGGTTGTTCTTAACAAATATGACCTAACATTTGGCTATGAATCAAATGCTCTGGTGCTGACACAGAACAGCCAGTTACAGGTAGCTTGGATAGGTTCCTCTTAGGTTATATTTAGTCATTGACACACCCACGTATTTCCTTTAGAAACAAAATTCTATATCCCCACCATATTCTACAGCACTACTACACACTTCTATGACAATATGGGTGCATTTGTGCAAAACACGCATATGGTATCGCAAAATATGATTGGTTTGGATTTTTATTCGTTTTTCTTCAGATATCAAAAACAGCATCTCATTGGCTATCTGGTTGTCACGTGTTTTGAATAGCCAATAAGATATATCCGAATTTTGGCGAGTTTGTCTAAAAAAAAATCAAAACAAGTAAATCTGAACCGCACATCTCTAAAAGTAACTTCTGCCCTGGGATATTCATATACAATACAGTATCTCTCTATGGTATATAAAATAAACCAGCGAGTTAATTGGGAAGGTCACATACCTCCAAGGCAAAAACATTTCTATACTTAATTTAAATGATTTAAATTGTATTAATTGTTAACTTTCTGAGATGTTTTAATTTTAAATTGTGTTTAAGGTTTACGGACCTTTTTTAAATATATATACAACCTCAATTATCTTTAGATTTGACTGAGAGTCTATGGTCTATAGCAGTGGTTCTTAACCTCAGTCCTCAAGTTTCCCCAACAGTGCATATTTTCCAGGTCACCCAGCAGGTACGCAGGTGTACTCACTATTCCCTAACACATATTAAAATATCCACAGGTGGAGCTTGTTATTCTGTTTGGAGACCTGGAAAACGTGCACCGTTGGGGGTACTTGAAGACCGAGGTTGAGAACCACTTGTCTATAGTATACACAACTTAATGGTGTAATGCAGGGGAGCCAATCAAAATTCTGTTGTGATCATTCAGCTGTGACCAATTTGGGATTGGCGAATACTGAATGATGGAAATGGTGGGTAGAGATAGGAATACAGGGTGGACTTAAGAGGGAAGGATAGGAATATTGGCTTTCAATGTTTTTAAATAACAGACTTAAAAAGTTACCATTTTTCCATGCCATCGCCTGGAAGATTATAAATATGTATTATTACTAATAGTGTATGTGTGTAAAAATCATATGCATTGGTAATGGTAAGCTCACTGCAACATCAATGTTTCTCTTCATCTGCTAGTTAGTGTCTTCACCATTCGATGGAAGTTTTCCATTGGCTGCCACCATGGAATAGTTTGGTAGAGATTAAAACTACAGCTAAATTCAGCTGTTCAACCTCATGACCTACAGCTGGCCGCTATTGCACATGTTGAAATATGGCTTTTATGCACATGTGTGAACCATCACGTTGGCGTTTTCATCTATTTCTTTCCATGTCTAGTTACCCTTGCATCAAAAGTTTTGATGGCACAAGCACCTTCGATGTCCATTTTATTCATTAGGCTAAAGAACCATTTGCCTGCTGAACAGACCATTTCATGTAATTAAACAGTAACATGTTGCTGGTCTGATCTTAAATAGCAACATTTGTTTTTGTCATTTAAACAATATATATTTATTTAGTCTAACAGCGACCATTACTGAGCTTGGATCACAGTTCCCAATTGCTCTATGGATGAAAAACTGTTAAAACAGTATACACAATGTTACACTTACAACAACTAAAATGTCATAGTTATATAAAATATAAAAATTAGTGAAATTTTTATACTTTAGAGCTAAATGGTGATCAGGATTGGGAGTACTTAACTCTTTGAGGGCCAAGTGAATTTGGCAAAATAGGTGTGAAATTTGGCAAGAAAACATTTTTATTCCTCCTAATGTAAGGTTTACCTTACATAGGAAATATAATCTTTTTTTTACACAATATTTTTTTTTTTACTTGAATTGATATAACAAATTTGACTGACGCTGACATTTTTAGTGGATATTTGAAACACATTTTGAGCTTCTCTAACTGCAATAAGGCTAATGCTCAGGCTGGACAATTAAACTGTATGACCAGCATACCCTCAAGCTGGAAGCTAGAACTTTTATCACATAAAAAAAGCTTTCTTAAATAGCTTGTAGTGTGAAGACGCAGAGTTTAGAGGGATACGTTTATTAGCAGAAGGCAGAAGAGCAGCGTATACACAGCTGGAGGGAAATGTGAACAGATCGGCCACCACATCTACTCTGCTAAGGACATAGACCTTAGCAGTATCCATCAATTCTACCTATCCCCAAACATTCTGTACACAATTGTCAGGATCTCAAGTCTTTCCATACTTGTGTCTCTCAGGATTGTATCTTTAAATGTACATTCTCTGCAACATTTCTTATTTACCATCGTCTACGTAACATTGTAATTTTTAAAATATTTCAGCAATCTTCTCCAAGGTATAAAGAGCGCTTCATATAAGAAGTGCTTTCAGCTGTTACGTAGCTGTTCCACTTAACTATTATCGTCAGTCGTATGTCACTTGTCTAGTACACATTCCAAAATCGCCGTCTTGCCACTTATCACTGTCTTCCGCACACTCCGCTTGGTGAACCTTTCGCCTGGATGAACCATTCCACTGCTGTGTGAATTTTTGCTGAGAGGGTTGAACAAAAGTAGAACTACAATAATATTAGAGTGCCGAGATTACAAGGATTTATAACCCATTCCTAATGGTTTGTAAAAAAGCTTTGCATAAACGGAGCACCTGCAGAGATTTCTGGTACGAGCACAGCTCTACCTAGTCTGAAACGGGGGAAAACAAGGCAGGATTGGAAGTAGCGCGAGTACAGGAGTCCATGCTGGCTGCTGCAGGCCGTGACCAATGACTTACTCTGGATCTGTTGAAAAGAAGCAGAGAATGCAATTTACTATTTCTAAAGTAAAGTAAAGCAAACGAGACATTACTAAGGGGGTGATTCTGGCTGACCCCCAAAGCTACAAACATGTGCAGCTTTGTGGGTCCTCTAAACGCCAGGGGTTGCGATGCGGCCTGATGCACCAATATCGGGCAGCATCAGCTACCGCCTACCGCCATTCTGAAATGGCACTAGCCCGTTGTAGTTTATGGGCTACTTACCGCATTGCTGGCGGAGCAGTGTGGCCAGCACGGGTTAGCGCTAACCTTGCAAGCACAGACCTCTGGCAAAGCAGATCACAAGGACATTCTCCTTTCCGAGCTCCTGTCCCTGCTTTTTGGCCGTTAGGATTGCATATTACAATGCGATCTTTGGGCGGTAAGATCCCGCCCAGGCCACATGGTATATGCAATCTGTAATGGCCACTTATATAGCAAAGGGGTAGCATATGGGCCCATATATAATAGGTTGCAGTTTGCTGATCTTAGCGTGATTTCTGTAAGATAGCCGTAAGGTTGTTACTGTGATTAGTTGTAAAACAACTAAACCCTTGTTTTTCAGTAAAACTAATTGCCACTTTATATCTAGCAGCTGTATACATATAGATCATGGGTCTTCAACCTGTTGCCTTCCAGATGTTGTGAAACTACATGTTCCAACATGCATTGCCACATTTTTTTTCCTATAAGAGCATGCCAAAACTGTCAGGGCATGCTGGGACATGTAGTTCCCCAACATCTGGAGGGCCACAGGTTGAAGACCTGTGATATACACTAGTTTGCAGGAATCTATGATCTGCAAACTCTCTTTGTTCTAGGGAATAGGATTGCCACCTAGCAACAGCTGGTGGGTTATGGTGTAAGCCTCCCGACATACGCTGGAATGGTATAGTGAAATAAAATTTTCACTTACCTTACCACAGCCAGGGGAGTAGGGAGCTTAGCTGCTGATGCATGACATGTGCACAGGCAGTGCACATATACTGCAGGTCATGCAGGTGCACTCTAGTCACATGCACCTGCTGTATATAAGGCTAAGCCCCGCCCCCTGAGGTCAGATTTTACAGAAGCTTACAGATGGCAATCCTAAAGTGGAACAAGAGAGAAATACCATTGTATGCAAAGACCATTGTATGCAAAAATAAATGATAACTAGAACATTCATAACGAACATAGATCAGATCTGAGAAACTCTACTGGAAGGAGTAAGAATGAAACTGGGTTGGACTAGGAACCAACAACTGAAATAACTGCCATGCTGTATTGTAGCCAGGCATGTTATAAACTGAGGCAAACTTGTGAGTATAGCAGAGAAGAGGAAATAATTAATTTCTGATCTTTAGGTGGCTGCACTTGTTGCTTCTAGGCCTTTGGAGTGCCTTGAATCAAAGGATAAGTTAGGTATATAACCGAACCTTAGAGAGAACAAGCAGCAGACCTAGCAAGGTACTGGGTGGGAAGGGTGGGAGCTGTTGCTAGGTGGCAATCCTATTCCCTAGAACAAAGAGAGTTTGCAGATCATAGATTCCTGCAAACTAGTGTTTGTTCGTCGGGAGGCTTGCCACCTAGCAACAGCTGGTGGGTAGACTACCACACACCTGGTGGTTGCTCTAAGGAACGCAATTCTTTGAGAACCAGAAGGCCTCCAGCAATGTCTAAAGAAAGTCCAAGCGGATGACCAATGTGCAGCTTGCAATAAAGGCTGAAAGGGTAAGCCTCTAGCAGCCATTGAATTAACTGTGTCACAGTGAAGGGGATGGCCTCTGAAGTGGAGTGTCTATTCCAGAACTCTGTATGGTGGAAACTATACACTCCCTGGTCATAAAAAGGTCTGGCAGGATGAAAAATATTCTGGCATGTGAGAGAGAAGTTTGTTTGATGTCTCTCCTTACAGGTACTGTGAGGGGTAAGTAAGTGGATTGGCAATCAACTATACAAAGATCTGAATCTGACTGGTCTCTGACCAGATCACATTCCACCAGAGGTGTGTGCATGGAACTTGTTTTTGTGTGTCCCCGTAGAATAATAAGGAAACCCATTGGCGTAGGGGTCATCCAGGTTCAGATATGTGGTTTGACGAAAACTCAGCCCCTCTGGCTGCAAAGGCAGGGGCTAACAGTGAAGCTAACTTCTTTGAAAGGCCAAAGATATCTGCAGATGGTGGTATAGTGGCCAAGAAGTACAAAAAGTGATTAATGTCCCACCAGGTAGAATGCCATAGCATGGTGGTCTAGCTAGAAAGAATCCTTTAAGTATTCTTATTCTCTGAGGCCTGGGATAAGGAGAGCTAGAGTCAAGCCATATGAGCATATCTTGGCATAAGCCAAACCTGTTTCGAATGTGGTGGCAAGGAAGTCCAGAGTTATGCTAGGCTCGGAAAAGGGGGGTGAAAAGGGAAGGTTAGAGGACTGTAAGGCTAGAAATTCAATTATGGATTGATATCTGGATCTTATTCTAGGCCTAAAACAGGCAAGGCGTGGAAAAGGCCGAGAGGTTGGGAATGGTCTGCAACCTAGTAATGTTGCAATCCACATACAATGTGGAAGATGTTTCAGTAGGTCTGTGCTGCCCTGGAAGCAGTCTGTAGATGAACCTAGAGGAACCCCGGAACCTTGTGAAAAAGGTTGATAAAGGGAACAAAACTCTGGAGGGCCAGACAGAGTATGCCAGAAATATTTGGGTATTTTGGACACGTCTGTTTTGATTTTGTGGATGACCTACAACCGCAGAGCCAGAGGGAAAAAGGCATATGAAAGTGGAATGTCAGCCCGCGAAAAAGGACATAGCATCCATGTGGAGAGTCCCTTGAGTCCGAATTTTGGATATGAATGTCAGAACTTGTACGTTTGATGGTGTTGCAAACGTATCCACTTGTGGGTGACCCAAGGTCTTTGCAATTCTGAGAAAGATCTCTGGTGTGTTATGGCAGCAGTGGGATCTAAATCTACACCTCCGAAGGAACTGGAGAGTCGCTCAATCCACAGTATGACTGGTTATGTATAAGGAAATGGCTATCTTGTTTGACTCTTCTTGTATGCATGTAGCAAACAGGAGAATGGACCGCTGTACTGCCCACTTCCAGGCATTTATTGCCTGCTGACAGAGAATGCAAGATCAAGTGCCTCTTATTCTTTTGAGGTAGATAAACAGTGGTTTTGTTGTCCAGACAGAGCTGAGCTGAATTATCCCGTGGGTCTGAGGGAAATACAGAGGATATAGCCAATCTGGCAGCTCTTAGCTCTAAGAGATTGATATGAGCTTTAGAATCTCAAGCGGTCCACTTCCCTCCTACTGTATTGCACTGGGTGAATGCCCCCCAGCCCATGAGGGATGCATCTGATGTGATGACTATGTCTGGAGTAGGAGGTAGGGGAGATCTGGAATAGGAAATGTTTTCCAACTGTGAATCTCCCTGTGGACTATGGGAGATAGTATCATTTTGTCTGTCCTAATCCTGTCAAATAAGGGATGATAGGAGGTTCTGGAATTGTCTGCATATGAGAGGTACGTGGAGAAAACCCAGGATCTGAGGCTCTCATTTTCCTTATCAGCCTAGCCAAGTCTCTCAGTGAAAACTGAGCACCTGAGAAACAGACTTGTATGGCGTTCCAATTGTCTGAGGGAACCGCTATTGATAAAGAAGAGGAATCTATCAAAGACCCCAGAATGACAACAGATTGGGAAGGTACTAATACAATTTTCTCAAGGTTCTTATGAAAACCTAAATGCCAGAGGAGTGACAGGATAAGATACCTGGGAGAAAAGGGGGACAATTGTTCTGCATGCACTACCAGGAGATTACCTAGGTAGATAATAACAGCAAACCCTTTACTGTCTGAGGTGTGTAATTGCTGCCTTCATGATGCATATGAGTATGTAAGGGGCATTGGACAGTCCGAAATCCATTACAGTCCAGTTGCATGGAACGTCTCTCCACAGGGAACTTAGCAGCCTCCTATGATTTGGATGTTCCAGTATCATGTTAAATGCCTCCTTCGGGTCTGTTTAGCTACAATGTTTAGCTTGGACCAGCCTAAAGGGTATATCTGCTAAACCCTCCATATGGAAAGACCAAGGTTTCATATATATTCAGTACTGGCCTATATGAAAGGTCCTGTTTCCTTACAGGGAAATGGTAGCTGACCCAACCTATTTGCAATTGTCTGCCGACTCGATCTAGCCCTGTTAAAGGGCCAGGGACATTTTTTATCCAGCATCCAGAACTAATGTTCCCTGGATGGGAGCATATCTGGTTAGGAAAAGGAACAAGGGGAATATGCCCCTCCTCCCACCTGTACATGGTAGTCCGCCTACAGGAGGCCAATGCTCTGGAAAGACAGGGAGGAATCCTCTGTCTTTATTAGGATGATATTCACTTCACCTCTCGTGACCTGTGTCTGGGAGAAGCCTCCTCTGAGGACTCTGTGGCTGTCACATTGCTCTAGGTTCAAACTGCTGGCTCTAACAGAATGACCCTCCTAGCAAACATGCCCCTTGCTGGGCTGGGGACTTTAGCAGAACTTAACCTTGTGTATGAAGTCAGGACTGAAAGATCAGAATTAGGTTTGGGACATCCACTGATGCAGGAGCTACATTACTGAGATCTGCACTTGCTTGCTGGCAGTTCTGCAGGCATTTGAAATAGAATTAAAGGCCTGGCCAATCATCAGGGTAGCTCTATTAACAGCTTTCAATAAGGCCATTTGGAAGCAGGGAATCTAGGGAGTTCGCTGGAACCCTTCTTATACCCCTTTTACACCAAAAACCCTGGTCGGACCCTGGTCTTTGAATGCTGGAGTATCCAGGGTCTGACCCTGCTTTATACCCCATTTACACAGCACTTTGACCTGGGTCGGACCTGGGTCTGCACCATTTACACTGAACCTGGGTCAGCCCTGCCTTAAATAATATTTTATATATATATTTATAGAAAAATATATATATATATATATATATATATATATATAGAAATATATATATATATATATATATATATAGAAATATATAATATATAGAAATATAATATATATATATCAGGGCTGACCCAGGTTAAGTGTTTTTTTTTTTTTTTTTTTTAAGGTGCTGGGGGTGCCGGAGGGTACCTGTCCTGCCTGCTGTGCTTGGTGTACCTGGGGGTACCGGGGTGCAAGGGGTGCTGAGGGTACCTGTCCTGTCTGCGGTCGGATCTCAGCGGAGAAGATGATGTGCGCCGTTGCTGTACCACCCCCCCCCCCCCCCCCTCCCCGGCAGACGGTCCCTGCGGCGTGCGGCGTATGGAGTGTCAGTGGCGGGGGTCCCTCTGGCGCATGGGAACTAGTACTAGTTCCTATGCGCTGGAGGGACCGCCGATACTGACACTCCATACGCCGCAGGGACCGGCTGCCGGATGCGGGGGGGGAGGGGGGGGGTGATACAGCAGCGGCGCACATCATCTTCTCCGCTGAGATCCGACCGCAGGCAGGACAGGTACCCCCAGCACCCCTAGCACCCCCGTACCCCCAGCACAGCAGGCTGACAGGTACCCCCCTCTCCTCAGCAGCCGCAGGGACCCCCCTCCTCCCGCAGCAGCTGGGAACATCTTCCCCAGCGCTGCACGCTGTGGACCCGCTGCGGGTGCCTGCACCCGCAGCGGGACCATTTACACCGACATTTACACGGGTCCTATCCGTGTTCTACCCAGGTCAGGACCTGGGTAGAGGACCCGTGTAAATGGAAACGGATACCCCCCATTTACACCGCCGCGGATCCGGGTCTGACCCGCCGCTGACCCGGATTTTTCGGCGGTGTAAAAGGGGTATTACTCTGCCTTATACAGGGCAAATAATACTGGCCCACAGTGTCAGTTACTTTGAACTTTATTTATTTGTATTTATTTATTTTTTGCAGCACTTATTCCCCCACTTGTGCTGAGAAAGCAGAGTCAATCTCTAGGGTAAAAAGGGCAGGGATTTCAGGAATGCCCAGGTGTTACAGAGAACAATCTGTCCTCCTTAATGAGGGCCTGCAAAAGCCAGCTGGGTGAATTACTACACCTCAAGCACTTGTTCAGGGCAGGGCAGTGCTGTGTATAGCATAAATGGGGCATTTCACTTGCCAATGCCACTCAGGTCATTTGCAAATCACTATATTCACCCCTGTGAGAGGATTCACTGGATCTTGTTACATCCTCCAACTCCCAAGCCACTCCCTGTGAGTTAGCTGGGGACTGTGTACTGTGGTGACTAGTCCCTTTTCTGAGCACTAGTCCCTGTTATGAGCTTGCTGTTGAGCATACTGCCAGTGACAGGCAGGAAAATGTGCCGGCCATGGGCAAGAGAGGGTGGTCTGTTACAGACCTCTCAGGTATTCCTACTGCAGGCAATACCTGGTAGAATAGGTAAGGGGAGGAGGAGACTCTGCCTGTCTGGGCTCTCCTTTCTCCTTTTACAGACCTCTCAGGTATTCCTACTTCAGGCAATACCTGGTAAAGAGATGTTATTGCCTGAACAGGCATCTCTTGAAGAAACATGAACTGTTTGTTTGTTTGTTTGTTTGTTTCTTTTTATGCCTTTCCACAACACTGTGAGAATAGGCAGGGGGTGGAGGAGATTCTGCCTGACTGGGCTCTCCTTTCTCCACAGAAACTTCCCTGCTGTCTTCCGACCTGACAGGGTTAAATAATTTTCTCCTCTTAAATAATACCTCATTCTGTGAGGAAGAGGAGGTATAAGCAGCCACAGCCATGTAATGTTTGGAGGGCCGTCTGTTTTGCTGAAGGATGGGGATTTTATTAGTCTGTCTGTAGCAGACACAGACACAGCTTCCTCCTTCCTTCAGCGCTGAAGTAAAATCTGACCTCAGGGGGCGGGGCTTAGCCTTATATACAGCAGGTGCATGTGACTAGAGTGCACCTGCATGACCTGCAGTATATGTGCACTGCCTGTGCACACAGTGGCGTAACAATTAGGCCGCAGCCCCCGCGGTGGCGGGGAGGCGCCGGGGGGCTGCGGGCGCTGGTGGATCTCCGCCAGCTCCCCACTGCATGTGGGTGCAGCGGGAGCTGGCAGGGGGGTCTGTGCGGCGCGGAGGTACCTGTTTAAGGGAGAGCCTGGAGGTCCCTGCGCCTGCGGCGCTGAGTATGATGCTGCCGGGGTCCCTGCAGTGAAGTGGAAATAACGCGCTATCTCCGCTGGAGATAGCGCGTTATTTCCACTTCACTGCAGGGACCCCGGCAGCATCATACTCAGCGCCGCAGGCGCAGGGACCCCGGCAGCATCATACTAGGCGGCGCAGGGACCTCCAGGCTCTCCTTTTATACAGGTACCTCCGCGCCGCACGGACCCCCCTGCCAGCTCCCGGGGGGGTCCTTTAACGGGGGGGGGGGGGGGCTTTGGGGGCAGCTGCAAAATTGTCCCGGGGGGGGGGGGGGGCGGTGAAATTGTCCCGGCGGGGGGGCGCAAAAGTTTTAGTTACGCCACTGTGTGCACATGTCATGCATCAGCAGCTAAGCTCCCTACTCCCCTGGCTGTGGTAAGGTAAGTGAAAATTTTATTTCACTATACCATTCCAGCGTATGTCGGGAGGCTTACACCATAACCCACCAGCTGTTGCTAGGTGGCAAGCCTCCCGACGAACAAAGACTATTCTTGTTAACAAGAATCTGCTACTGGAAGCCCAACACAAGCAACAATATAAGTGGAGAGTAACAGTATATTTAATGTGAAGTATCACAACAGTCCTCATTTGTGCCATACAGTCTGCTATGTCACACACTGATAATTTGTACCATGCTCTCTCTCTTGTACTACCTTGCACGGTGAGTTGGGCTTCTGAACGTGTTTTGCCAGCTGTGAATCTCACTGTTCCGGACATTCCGATATGTGTGTTCTGCAGGATGAGCCTGTGCCGGTTCCCTCGGATCTCGATGGCTACGTCTGTTCCATTGTGCAGCACAATCCCATTTAAACTCCACTGTGGAGGTCGAGGCAGAGGAATGGATACCTCACATTCAAAACAAGCATCATTGGGGGCTATAACTTTGACATCTTTCAGACTCCGAAACATCTGGATGGCTAAACCTGAAATAATAAAATAGTGTCGAACTGTAGTAATACTGTGAATAGTAATTTTAATGAATCTGTGATCTTATCTTAAATAGTCATTACAGTTCTACAATGTTGTGTGTGTATATATATATAGATATATTTATAGATATATATATATCTATATATATCTATATATATATATAGATATATATCTATATATATATCTATATATATATATAGATATATATATAGAGAGAGAGAGAGAGTGAGAGAGAAAGAGAGATACAAAATGCCCCAACCGCGCTTAATAGATTTAAGGCAGCACCTCTGAGGGATCCCGTGTTAGATGGGACCCAAAGGGTAGAGATGAAAGGAAAGAAAGTTCAGGGTGCGCCTATTATAAAGTTTTCAATAATACAAAATTTGTCCAATACAATAAACACATTAAAAATGATTTTATTACTATATATTGAATTTTATATTGTGTTTATTGTATTGGACAAATTGTACATTATTTGTATTGTGAAAACTTTCTAATAGGCGCACCCTGAACTTCCTTTCATATATATATATATATATATATATATATATATATATATATATATATATATATATATATATATATATATATATGCACACACATTGCATATGAGTTTCTTACCTTCTACAAGTAACCGGGCTGAGCACTGCCCTTCTGAAGTCTTCATGGTATAGACATCCTCGTCTTCGGGGCTCACATTATTGATGAAAAGTGTACGAAAGGCGTCCTCGCTGGTTATCTGATATTTGTCAGATGGCAGAATCACATGCGCCCCTCGCAGCCAAGTGACTTTAGCTCGAGCCGGACTGACCTTGCACTCAAAAATCACGCGGTGACCTTGCATAGCCGTCTTGTCTCTCAGAGACTTTATTATCCGGACAGGGAGCTCTAAAGTTCCAGTCAGTAACAAAAAAGAAATAGATCTCAGCATCACATTTTAAAACTATAAAACTATAAAAACTACAATAACAAATTGAGTTGGTAATGCCTATGCAGTTGAAAGCATTTGGTTTAAATAAATCCAGAATTTTGCTCTGTGATTGACTGTACATTTCATGTGTATAACGTGTATAAAGACTGGTAAGCGTCAAAAACCAAAGATGTTTTCAAAGGTGTGTACACTCTACACAATAAATCATTAACTATATGCATACCTCCCAACGGTCCCGATTACCGCGGGAATGTCCCGGTTTTCGGGGACATTCCCGTGTCCCTCCCGCGGCTGGCAGTGTCCCGCGGCGAGGAGGGGGGGCTGTTAGGAGTCCCCCTGTCGGCTACTGAGCAGCGGGGAATAAACGCTGTGCGCATGCATCTATTCCAGCAGCCAGGGGGCTGGGGGCATGGCTAGAGGCTCACAGAGCCTCTGGGTCATGCTCCCATAGCGGCAAAACGCGGGAGAGCTGCGAGTATAGGCCACACCCCTTTAATTATTCCACACCCCCAAAATCCATGCGTCTCGCCTCCATCTCCCTGTAAGTTTGGAGGTATGATATGCATGATAATAATATATCATATATATGTCGAGGGCTGGCGTAGGCAACCTGTGGCTCTCCAGCTGTAGTAAAACTACAAGTCCCAGAATGCCTTGCCACAGTTTTGCTATTAGGGAGTGCTATAACTGTGGCACGGCATGCTGAGACTTGTAGTTTCAAAACAGCTGGTGAGCCACAGGTTGTCTACACCTGGTCTAAGGTGTAAACATTATATTTTTAATGATGCATGCTCTCGTGGGTCATTGATGATCCTCCCTGTTGTCTGAAAAAGCAGACAGATATGGCTACATTGTCAATGTATGTTTGGCGGGTGGCTGGGTGACGCCACTGAGTGATATTGTTAATATTGTTCAGTGTGTATACTCTATATCGTTTGCCCGGATATTGTTAGTGATATTGTTTGCTCACAATATTGCACAGTGTGAACCCAGCTTCTGTATCTGACCTGTGACTTGGAGCTTTGCTTTCGACTCTGCTCTTCTGGCTCGAAAGAGAATTTCTCCGGAATCTTCACACTGTGCCCCACAGATTAGTAGGAAATGCCGCCTTCCTGGATAAACATAAAGATGGAACGTTGGAATCAGGTGAAAAGATGAATTTTAGTGTTTGACAAAGACAAAAAAACTTTCAAATACTATTTTCAAAATCGGACTCAGGAAAACATTTCCCTAGTATATGCTCCATCACATACACAGATCTTATCAATTTACTAGCATTTCATATCTTAGGTGTGGACTGGCATTTCTACAATGGATGCAATGTGTGCAGTGCACACTGGCCCCCAGGGTCCAGGGGGGGGCCACACCCTGCACCCATGTTTTCGATACTTACTGTTGTTGCCCAGCAATGGCAGCAACAGCATTTCAGAAACCACCATGAATTTCCACAGTGACCATTTTTGTTTCATTTCAGGCATATGCACTACGAAAATCACTGAGAAAATAGTGTGGCGTCCATTTTCTCTGAGACTTGTGCATGCACACTTGAATCAGTAGAGTCTTATGACCCTAATTCCCAAAGTCTATGGCACTGCAGCCTAGGAGAGGAGGGGACCCGGACAGACATGTGCCCCATGTAGGAGGGCATTTATCAAAGCTGCAGAGAGATAACATTGGGGGTTATTCTAGTTCATTCTTTCTGACAAAATCCTTCTTAGATGGACAAAACCATGTGCACTGCGGGTGGGGAAGATGTAACTTGTGCAGAGAGAATTAGATTTGGGTGGGGTTTTTCTTCAAAGTGAGATCTATATTGCAGTGTAAAATAAAGCAGTCAGTATTTTCCCTGCACAGAAACAAAATAACTCACCCAAATCTAATTCTATCTGCACATGTTACATCTGCCCCCCTGCAGTGCACATGGTTTTGTCCATCTAAGAAGGATTTTGTCAGAAAGAATGAACTAGAATAAACCCCATTGTGAGAGTGAAAATGCCAACCAATTAGCTCGTAGCTGTCAGTTTTCAAATGCAGCCTGTAAATTGAAAGGCGGATGCTGACTGGCTGGTATTTTATCTCCCACAATTTTACCTACCTTCTTTAATAAATGTACCCTGACCTTGTTATGGTCAACAGTTTTCAGTCTATTCTCAAAACCTTTGGCTACCTCCACTTGGTGAAGATGATGCTTCAACTTTAAGATATAATAGAAATGATTTTGTGTGGGCCATAGATGTTGAGATAAAAAACGATTATCAGTTTCGTTTTCTAGAAATGATACAAAGCTATTCCAGGTTCTTCCAGTAGAATTACCTTCCTGTCGGATCTTTGTTGTAGAGGTTACTTTAATTTTCTCTCCATTCTTAAACCATTCCCCCTTGGCCTGAGCACAGGATACTTCACAGATGAATGCAGCATTGTCATTCTCCACTATCTGAACATCTTGAAGGTCTTTCAGCACCTGTGGCTCTTGCTCTGTGTGATATAGAAGATATGCTGTGAGGGAACATTACTTATAATAACTGTGTACAATAACCATTGCTGTCCGGAGCAACCAATAAGATTCTGAATGGAATAAGTGGCGGATCCAAGGGGGAAGGGGGGTGCACAAAAGTCACAAAAGTATATTGCAATATTTCAAGTCCATGAACAACTTTGTGTATACTGTTTTGGAGAGAAGTGAATTATTAGTCAGTGTTCATTAGGAAGCTTATTAACTAATTATTAGTGACATCACTGAGTAATAAAGTTCCTCACGCCTGCTGCCCCTGTGCTGTTACCAATTCGAAAATTAATTGACAGTTTGAATACTGGTCCAACCCAGAAATTGGCATCTATATACAGTGTAGACAGCCATTTTGTAAACTGAACCAAAATTTATCTGGTCTCCTCAGTGTTACAATGACTCACCAAGGACCCGTAACACAGCTGAGGCAGTAAGGTCACCCGCGTGACAGGTGTATGTCCCAGCATCCTGTGGACCACACTGGTTGAGATGCAAGATTCTCCGCCGTCCTACAGAGAACATGCGACATGTTGGGCTGAGCACCAGCTGCTCCCCATCCTGTAAAAGGACATACACATAATCACAACTTATCCATCAATCTTTCCCAAAGTAATTACACCAACCACAAAGTCATTATTATTCTCCATTTTGTGAGTCTGGCTACACAAAACCTGGTCCATATGAGCAGATGTTGCAGGAGAGCCATCCTATATTTGGTCAGCAGAGACTATCCTGAAG
Source organism: Crinia signifera (assembly GCF_055691185.1). Classification (NCBI taxonomy): domain Eukaryota; kingdom Metazoa; phylum Chordata; class Amphibia; order Anura; family Myobatrachidae; genus Crinia; species Crinia signifera. Next base: position 128,952,624 of record NC_139223.1, read on the forward strand.
CTTCTGTTTCAGAACCTCCATCAATATACGTAACTTCATTTTTAAAGACTTGCTGAGCCCAAAATGTTGACAAGTATCTTTGTTTCTGGGAACCAATACACTGTGAAAATATATTCAGGAATTTTTCAATAATACATGAATATCCCCTAGAGTAGGGGTGGCCAAACCGGTCCTCGAGATCTAACAACGGTCCATGTTTTCCAGGATACCTAGCTGGTGCACAGCTGTAGTCATTACTAACTGTCACATTTTAAAACCTGCTGCATTCATTCCTGCTATAGATCCACAGGTTGCCTGGAAAACATGCACCGTTGGTAGCTCTTGAGGACAGGTTTGGCCACCTCTGCCCTAGAGACTATCAGAAGTGGGCCCTGTGTAAGATGTCATGTGAAGAATATCTATACTTCTTGTTATTGGGAATTATAGAATAATGCAATAAAAGAGTCCGTCTCCATTATATCCCCCCCCCCCCCCCCCCGCCATCCTGCCATGTCAATTCGCTGCTACTGCCATATTATAGGCTGTGTTGACAGGAGCTGGTTGTTTTGTACTTTATCTCTCTCCAAGGATTAGTAAATACACTCCATAGACCCTTAAATCTTTACGCATAAAACGTATATAGTCCACTACAATTGGTGAGCCCATAACTTAGTCATATGGCCTAATAAGTAGATCTGTGTTCAGGTTTACCTAGAGCAGTGGTTCTAAACCTCAGTCCTCAAGACCCCACACAGTTCATGTTTTCTAGCTCACTGACACATTTTAAAAGATCCACAGGTGGAGATATTATTTCTGTGTGGAGACATGGAAATGTGCACTGTGTGGTTGAGAACCACGGACCTAGAGTTTAATATTTTACTGACCAAGTAATTATACTGGTAAGTAACTGTGTGAGGTAAGGAGGCTGTTGTGATTTATACTGGATGTCATGGTATCTATATCAATGTACACAGTACCAGTCAAAAGTCTGGACACACCTTCTCATTCAATGGGTTTTATTTATTTAAATTATTTTCTACATTGTACATTAATACTGAAGACATCAAAACTATGAAAGAACACAAATGGAAATATGTTGTAAACAAAAATGTGTTAAACAAATCAAAATATGTTTTATATTTTAGATTCCTCAAAGAAGCCCCCTTTTGCTTTGATGACAGCTTTTCACGCTCTTGGGATTCTCTCAATCAGCTTCATGAGGTACAGTAGTCTCCTGGAATGGTTTCGAATTAACAAGTGTGCCTTGTCAGGAGTCAATCTGTGGAATGACTTGCCTTCTTAAGGTACCTGAGACCATCAGTTGTGTTGTGCAGAGGTAGTACACAGTGGACACCTCTATTAGACAACTGTTGTAATCCATATTATGGCATGAAATACTCAACTCAGTAAAGAGAAATGACAGTCCATCATTACTTTGAATGTATCCTGAAGTACAGTGCCAAAAACCATCAAACACTATGGGCAGTATTCAATGAGGATTTTCGGTATGTGCAGCGAATCCTGTTTAGGATTCGCTGCACAGTTGCCATGTTCCGGAGGGCTGGAGCATTCATGGAGACTCCCTGTCGCTGTATTCAATGCCGCTGGGGCTCGCTGCCCCTGACGGCGAATTTTAACCCCTGCGGCAAACGCCACAGGGAGCTGGGGGACGGCGGCAGGCAGGGAGATGGAAGCCTCCCTGCCTGCGTCGGACACTGTGGGGCAGAAACAGGGCTCCCAGGGATGCAGGCAGCAGAAGCTGCCCCCCGGGAGAGCTGGCAGGGGACTGGGGTAGGGAGCCGCTGCACACCTCCCACTCAGCATATGTAATGAGCGGGAGCAGTGAATATATGAATATCTAATGAGCGGCTCTCGGCCCCCTGCTGGCTGTTATGTGTAAAAAAATAAAAATTAAATTAAATATATATACATGTGCAGTACATTAAAAAAAAATAGCATGCCCCTTCACAGATAAAAAATACAGATTTTTTTTTACACCAAATAATAAAAAAAAACAACCATTTTTTTAAAAAGATCACAGTTCAGTTCACCTTAAAAAGATGTCGATTGCTACACGGTGACACACGGTGAAAATCACTTAGAAAGCAATTCGCCATCTGATCATTGAATACACTCACAGCGAATCACATTGAAAAACCCATTGAGAAACCACAGCGAATTACGGCGACTATCAGACGGCGAATTATTCATCATTCACTGTTCGCCGTCGGCGAATAGTGCATGTTGAATAGGGCGAATCAGTTTTTCAGTAAAAAGATTCACCTTAGAGCACGAAAATAGCACACATTCGCCATAGAACATGGCGAAACAGCCTCAGTAAATACTACCCTATGATGAAACTGGCTCTCATGAGGACCGCCCCAGAAAAGGAAGACCAAGAGTTACCTCTGCTGCAGAGGATAAGTTCATTAGAGTTACCAGCCTCAGAAACCTCTACTACTTAACAGCACTTTAGATGAGAACCCACATAAATTCAAGTAGCTGACAAATCTAAACATGAACTATTCACAGGAGACTGCGTGAATCAGGCCTTCATGATCAAATTGCTACGAAGAAGCCACTACTGAGGATGAACAAGTAGAAGAGAATTGTTTGGGACAAGAAATGGACAAATTAGACCAGCGGAAATCTGTACTTTGGTCTGATGAGTCCAAATTTAACTACCTCATGAAGCTGATTGAGAAAATGCCAAGAGAGTGCAAAGCTGTCATCAAAGAAAAATGAGGCTAAAACCATTCAATGAGAAGGTGTGCCCAAACTTTTGACTAGTAGTGTGTGTGTGCATATATATATATATATATATATATATATGATAAATGTATATAACCACCTTGCAGATACCAAGGTTTCTGTTTTCGAGAACTGTCCCGCAAAATTCCCTTGTACCTACTACTGCAGGATTGTTAGTCCTTCTGGAACTGAACATTGGGCGTGCAGGAGGAGGGTAGGGGGTGCTCTCATGCGAATGCCCTGCGTTTCCTGGGCATACCCATGAAAACGGTACGTGCGCCCAGAAAAACGATGGGTTTCTCCATGCAAACGGGGGGTGGCTACCTGCCTTCCAGGGGAGGGCAGCTGATGTCACGATATCAGTTGCCCACCCAGTTCACGGAGCAGGACACCGCTAATCTAAGACACCAGAGAGTGGCTTAGATTAGAGAGCGCCTCAAAAATCATTTGATGGTTGGCTACCATCAAATGATTTTGGGCCGCATGCAAGCCAGCGAATGGATGTTTATGCAAAACACCCATTCACAGGCCTACATTCGCCTGCCTAGCGTGCGGCATTACTTGGCTCGCAAAGCAGCAAAATACAGCTGCTTTGCAAGTCAACCAGAATGAGGGCCATTGTCTGAAAAGTTATAGTCCAACTTACTTCTACCATTCCTAAAATATTGCTAAGTTTTCACTTACTTATGTCTTAGTCATTATATTAAGAGGACATTGGAACTGTTAAATATACTTGAATATTTTATGACATTGATATATATGTGCTAACCAGTAATCTCTGGTTAGAACAATGGCGATCTGACTAGATATTTACTACATGTAGCCAAGATCTGGTCAGGCGATTGTGACACACATCGCCATCGCCATGGGGCATAGACACGGAGTGACCGGTGCTTAATTTCTGAGTGATCTAGACAGATCGCTTAGAAATCTTGCTAAGATCGCCCATGTGTATGCCCTCTTAGTGTTCCAAATAGATTACTTTACTGTTGTTTATAGCTTTACAGAAAATGCATGATACCATTTATTTGAAGACATTGTAAAGACCATATTGTATACAAAAAGCAAAGGGCATTACCTTGCTCCAGCTAACAACAGCTTCTTGTTTGGAGACTTCACACTGGAATGTCGCTAGCCCAGCTTCATTGACAACAAAGTCCTGTGGCGGTTGTGTGATTGTCAGTGGGTGCTCACTGACGGTCAGTTGTGCTGTGGACCGCAGAGTGTCGGTGATAAAAGCTATCACTGCAGTATCAGGTAGTCTGAGGTCTGAAAGCCGCAGAAAATGCTGGTACCCACTTGACCTGATCACACAATTGTCTTCGGAGGTCAGACGGACACCTCCCTTCCACCATTCTCCAATTAAACCTTCATGGGACAACTCAACTGAAAACTCTACATTGCTTCCTTCCTCACAATTCACGTCTTCCAGACCCTTCCTCACTGATATGCTTTTTGCTGTGAGGACAAAAATCAAACATAAAAATGAAGGTTAGAACTACTTAATTGTTTGTAATATGCATTTTCTACTTAAAAACCGGAGAAATTGAATTTAGGGGGTTATTTAGAGTTGATCGCTGATGTGCAAATTCGCAATCCTATCGATTTTCGAACAACTGCTCATGTATATGGATCATAGAATGCATGCGCAATGCCAAATAGCAAAAATATCTAGTTGCAATCGCCTTGCAATGTGAATGACAGGAAGCTGCCGTTTGGGGGTGGTAACGGGCTATTTCCTGGGAGTGTCAGAAAAAATGCAGGTGTGCCCATGCAGTTTACGGGAGGGTGTGTGACGTCAGCTTAGGCCTTGATCAGCCTGATTCTGTCGCAGAATTCTGGAAGGGCCAGACTCTCACATTTGCACAGACTGGAAAAATCATTTGATGGTGACTGAATTGCGTATGGATCTGCAGATAATAGTGATCCACTTGCAATTCTCTCACATATATTCATGGGATGGGTTTTCTTTCTATCTGGGTGGCGGCTATGTACTCGCCCTCATCTGCAAATTTGTAGATGAGCGATCAACTCTGAATCAGGCCCTTGTATTGTTTTCCCAGTTAGTAACTTCAGGAGAATGAGCCTTGAACACTCGTAGGTTATAGGAACATGTAAATAAAATGGTGTAAATTAAATAGAATGTTTCACATAAAGATTAAACAAATCTATGGAGAATATAATGCTATACTGGAGATCAATACACTATTTGGGTGACAATTTAGTTACTCATTTAGTAGGCCATTTTTATGCTGCTAACACAAGCTGATATGAGTGTTGATATGATTGGGATGTGTTGGTACATACGCAGGACATTGAGACGACAATCGGTTCGGTCATGAAGACTCTCGCAACTGTAGCGGCCCCGGTCAGAAGCTTGGACACAGTGGATGGTTAGTGTATGGACCTGACCACAGTCCTGGAGAGTAAACCTGCTGTTGGGTTGGATAACCACTCCTTGTTTCACCCAGTGAACTTCAGCTCTTTCGGTGGTAACCTGCACCTGGAAAGTGACATCCTGTTCTTCTTCCACCTCAGTGTCCTCCAAACCCTGAGTAAACATCACGTGGGCCTCTGGTGAGAGAGCAGAGAGGTAAAATACACTGACGTTCCTCAGCCTAGTTAAACCTGCCTCACATACATACACACACACACCTACAGTATAGTATCCAGAGCGACTGCTGGTACACAAGCTCTGATTGGCTCACCAGCCTGTGCTGTATTTTAATTGGCCCCCAGCGTCCTCCATTGAAGAAACCTGTGCTGTGGGAACTGCAGCAGGAGTCGGGCGGTAAGTGAAGGGGGAAGGGGGGCAGAAGGGGGAGAGGGCAGGGGTTAGAGGCCTGGACTGGAAATCAAAATTCCTAATGGCAGATAGGCTCAACATTTATTGTAAAACAAACATTGTAAGTATGTTTTATTTATAAAGTGCACTTTCTCCAACAGAACAGTAGGCACAATAACTATTTCCTCATTTGTTCAGTCATAGGGGTAAATTTACTGCAGCTACTAAAAATTAAAGAGCTGATTCTGCAACCAATCAGATTCTGTTTATTATTTCTGTATTGCATCCTAAAAAATGATAGGCAGAATCTGATTGGTTGCTATGGGCAACATCTCCTCCATTTTTAGAAGCTTCAGTTAATTTGCACAATAGTGTAAATGCTTATCATATATAGCCTAATGGTATCAAGGCCCGTGGACTACAGTGATCAGCCTACCTTGCACTCTCAGTCTTGCCCGGGAGATTATACCCTCAGCGTTGGCGGTGATGGTGCCAGAGTCTGAGAGTCGACAGGTATTCAAGGTGAGAGAATGGCACAGTCCATTGCTTGCCATGATGACCCTCCGGTCTGAATTCATGGGTGACCCGTTTAATTCCCAGTTGAGAATCACATCCTCGGGAGTCACAACACATTTGAAAGTAGCAGTGTCCCCTTCAAGTACCGTGCTGTTCTGCAGCTCTGTGATGAACTCCACCTGTCTGGGCACTGAGGGTAAAAACAAAGCTGTCAGTTTACACTATATTGGTAAATAACATAAGCAGAGATAATCTCATGTCAAAATAACATATTCTACTCTGAGGAAACTGCTGAGCAAGTAGTCATTCATCAGACATGATTGTCTTATGTCCATGTAAATTGTTAAAAGTAAAGAAATATGTGGATCACTAGCCAGATAACCTCTAAGACAGTGGTTCCCAAACTCAAGTACCTCTAACAATTCAGAGTTTTACAAGTCACCCAGTCGGTGCACTGTGTATCACCAACTGTCACATTTTAGAAATCCACAGGTGACCTGGAAATCGTGAACCGTGGAGGGTACTTAAGAGCCGGAGCTGGGAACCCCTGCTCTAAGAAGCTTCTTACTCATATTTAGGACCATGCTGAATGGGACAGAATTTGCTTCAAAATCACAAGAGCAAAATGCACACTACAAACAAGATTTTTCTTAGGTAAGGTGACCAACCGTCCTCCTTTAGGGAGGACAATCCTTCTTTGGTAAGTTCTGTCCTCCCTCGAAAAGTGTCCTCCTTTATATCCTCCTTTATTGCTCTTAATAACATTGCTGTGGCAGCGGCTTCTGCGATGAGCCCTCTCCGATCACGCAGTGCATTTCCTTTCTCGGGCTCAAGCAGTAGCTTCTGCACATGTGCAGAAGCACTGTACGTGGCCATAATATAATAAGCACGTGGGAGCTGCCGTGCACAACCACCCGCCTGCAGCAGCAGCATCTTGTGGCTCTGCGTCCAGACTCCAGCTAGCTGTGCAGCACCTCCAGCCCAGGCCCTGTCTCGGAGGAGGAGATAAGAGACAACTCAGGGCACAGTGAACAGCAGGACAGCAGAGAATGGGGAAGGCGGGGGGGGAGAGATGACAGTGCTGATATGGGTAAAGATGTTTTAAATGGGGCTGTACATAATGGGGTTGTTTTGTTTTTTTCACTGACTGGGTTTATAGGCCACACCCCCAAATTTTGATCGCACGTTGATGTCCCTCCTGCTGTAGATTAGAAGTTGGGAGGTATGGGTTGATGGGGGCCCAAATCATATGCTTGCATCTGGGCCTACGAGTCGCTAGTTACGCCACTGCCCACCCTGCTAGACTATTTAGGTTTGCTCCTTGTTTCTTTTATTTTTTCCTTCAATTTATTTGTGTTCTATTTTGCATTGTAAAAAAGTTGGTCACCTTATTCTTAGCATGTAGAACTGGTTAATGTATCTGCTTTACTCCTGCAGAGAACATTAGTTTATGCGGAAAAAAATAGAGTAAACTGTATAGAGCGCTCATCAGGGCTGTTGACTCAAAATGAGCAGCTGCAAGAGGGATTAGTCAGGTCCCTTTAGTAATGTGAAACAAGAAAAAATTTGCAGCGCTCGTTATTAATGATTCAATCAAATACAGTATTTAAAAAGAGCATGTTTAATACAAATGAATGATACTAAAAAAAAATATATATATATATATATATATATAAAAAAATATTATTCAGGTAAAAAAACCCTGAAAAACCCCATGTCGACCTTTTGACTGTTGACCTAGACATTTTCGAACTAACGACCTGTCGAACTAATGACCTTGCGACCTTTTTCCATGTTGACCTAGAACCATGTCGACCTAATGGTGTCGACCTAATGAATGTTGACCATCATGCTGTAGACCAAATTATCCCAACCCGATTGTTTGATAGGTAGACTTGGTGGCACCCCCCCAGATCCTGGCGCCCAAGGCAGCTGCCTAATGGTAGAGCCAGCCCTGAGTATACTGTAGGTGCCTGCTTTACTTCAGGATAGAACAGTAGTATATTCTGTATGAATCTGTCTTACTCCTGAAGAGAACAACAGTATATACACCTGCTTTGCTCCAGAATTGAATGGATGTATATGTGCCTGCTTTAGCATACCTCCCAACTTTAGAAGATCCAGAGGAGGGACACTCTGCCGGAGGGGCGCCCCCAAAATTTGGGGAGCGTGGCCTATCGGAAAGTGTTGGTTCCACTGGGCATCACTCCTCTTTTGTGTATACAGTAACTGTTCTTTGCCTCACAGCGCTGTAGCTTTAAAAAAAATCACAGCTGTGTAGCCATTAGCAACTAAGGGCGGGATGTTGTACCATCCGCGGCCCCCTTCGCCGGCTACCGCAATTTTAATAACGGCATATGCTGTAACATATGCCGTTATTAACGCAAGGGACAGCTCTTGCGATAAGAGCTGTCCCTTGCGATGCGGTGCCGGCACTGGACTTCCGTGACGGATCCCTCAAACAGCGCTACGGTAAGAAGCCCATAGGCTTATGCAGGGAATCGCCAGCTTTTGCTGGCGATTCCCTCCGCAGCGCTAACACTGCGGTGGGCTAATACAGCATACAGAAATGCGGTAAAAACCCTGATAACGGGGTTTTTACTGCATTTCTGTGTTACAGAATCACCCCCTGAATCTGAATTAGACCCAGTGTTCCAGGTCTGACTACTGCAGTAATAGCAACTACACTACATGTTGCAGAGGCACATATTCACCTGCTATAGACAATATACATATCCTTTCCTAATAAATAGTTATGTAATGCAACCCCTCCCCCTATCCTCCTTGTGGCCCCTACTGAGCAGCATGGGTCTGCTGGTGATGCGCCTTTGTGCCGGTTCTGCGAATTCATTCTAGGATCATTTTCATTATTAATTCCAACCATATTCTATGGGGCAATGCTGGTCAGCTTATTTTTATTTCCAAAATAAAATGTTAGACCTTGAAAGGAAAAACCATCACAAGCAGCAATACTAATGTACAAAAGTACATTTACTGAGGTCTGTGTTGCTATGAGAACTACTACCACATGTACAGAAGCCTAACAAAGTAAAAATGTAATAAATGCCACAGATAAGGTGTTTAGGGCCAGATGTACTAAGCTTGAAAAGTGATAAATTGGAGAGTGATAAACCACCAGCCAATCAGCTCATAACTGTCATGTCACAGGCTGGATTTGAAAAATAACAGGTACGGGCTGATTGGCTGATTGTTTATCACTCCATTTTATCCTTTTTCAATGCTTAGTGCATCTTGCCCTAAGTGCTGATGGCATCACTTAAGACCTGCTTACCTTCCACACGGACATCTGCATTTAACTGGTCTGTGCCAGCATCACAGATATAAGTGCCAGCGTCAGCAGGCCGAACACTTTGTACGGTGAGTTGCCGATGGATTCCTCGTGACAAGATTTTCACACGTCCTCCTGACACCAGCTCCTCACCATCTCTCAGCCAGCGCACCTTAAAGTTTGGGCGGGACAACTCACAGGCTAGAACCAAATCATCCCCGGTCATTAGAACATGATGCTCTGGAGTTCCTGTGTTGCCCACAATGGTTACTGGAGGAGCTGATGGGGGAGAGAAATAAGTAGATAATAGATGGTCTGACAATAAGACAAGTACAAAGTCACCACAAAATGACTGCAAAGCAAATAATGTGCAGCCCTTATCAGCCGAAACAGCAAACGTCACTACGGGCAATGTCATCTGAGAATAGGCACTGACAGGGAGGCATTGCAAGCATTGAGAAAGGGGTTATATAGGCTGTGTAGCCTGGCATCACATAGTATTCTGGAGGCATGACAGGAGGATGAAGGAGGCAGAGCAAGGACACACACAAGTGCATGGATTGGGGTACAGGGGTCCATTGGAGATGCAGGAGGATAAACGGAGGATAAAATGTTAGCATGACTACAAGCAGGCAACACACGTTATGATGTTACTGGAAAGCAGCCATTTCTGCTTCAACAAAGTGGGTCACAATAATATGGTTGTAGAAAGCCAAAGTTAGAGGGAAGCTACCACCAAATCTCTTGGAGTAATAACCGTTAAATGTACTTTTTTCTGTCAGCAATCTTTAATATTGTTATATTTTATTTATTTACATAAATGAAATAGAGCTCTAGGAAGTATTATTTCATTGTGGCAAATGAGCAGAGGTATGTTTGTTACATAACACATCCTCTCATTTTATTTACCCCCCTACTTGATGGGGTTCAAAAAAAGATGAAAAACCAGAAATATTATAAGGATGTGCTGCTAACTGCAGCTGGTTCAGGGGATTGTCATTCCCCTTAGTACTAATGATGAATGAACCAGCGCTGGCTGAATTTCTCACATTATTTAAAAATAAACATATATATATATATATATATATATATATATATATATATATATATATATATATATATATGACAGCTTCTTTACAAAAAAATTCTATTTAATGCACACTTAAAAACATATAAAAACAATAAAGGATAGTAATAAAGAATTGGTTGTTATGCCTCTGACACAATGAAGAATGTGTAGATATATAGGTTAGTTCTCCTGTCTCAAGGATGCATTAAAGAATGCTGGAATTGACATCTCTGATTAAACGCAGCAGTGAGAGTTTTTACCAGGTGGTCGTAGAAATCCCCATGATGGAATGCTGTGCTCCTGATGAAGCTGGCAGATCCATCCCAGAGAAACGCGTTGAGCTGCAATTGCCTAAACTGACACCCCCTTCTCCTGAGGATCATTTTGCATTATCGTGTCTTCTGGATAAAAGGACACATCATCTCTCCTATGGTCAAATATACTATTCCAGCAACCCATTAGGATTGACCAGTGGCACCACCAATTTCCATCACCCAGGTTTACCGAACACCCCTTCAAGGACCCTTGCGGTCACAGCATTCCATCATGGGGATTTCTACGGCCACCTGGTAAAAACTCTCACAGCTGCATTTAATCAGAGATGTAAATTCCACCAGTCTGTCTGGTATGTTGCACTCCAACCCCCATTCTTTCAATATGGTGTCCACCTATTGTCCAGCCCTAATGTGTGTAGAAAAACAGATTGGTAACTATTGCCACCCGTATCCAGTATAGAAATTATTTTTCATGAATGCAATAAGTAACTAATATTGTATCACTGCCATAAACAGTGATATCAATATAAGAATAGTTATTGTTACACTGGTGGGAATGTTAACAATAACCTACCCCTAGCCCCCAGTGTTAATTAGTCAACATTTAAAAAAAAAAGCAATTATTATACCCCTTTCACATAGCTAACCCGAGTCGGACTGAGGATCGCAATCCCGGGTCCGGCGCATTCAAATTAAACCCGGGTGGCTCATTATGCTGAGGGCGACCCGGGTTTAAAGCCTACAGCGCGAACTGTCGATTTTGTCCTTCCTTTTAACAACAGTTGTTGAGCCCTGGCATAACGTGTAATAGGCATCATGTCATGTGGTATAATATGGATGTGTGACATGTAATAGGCATTATGGTGGAAATTATTGGTGTGCGCCTTCGGCACACACTGTCCATTTTGTCCCTGGTATTAAAAAAATTGTCCAGTCATGGCATAATGTTTATTGGGCATCACGGTGTGTTGCATACCGTGTAATGGGCATTACAGCATGTAACGTGTATGTGGCATTACCGTGTGCGAAATCAAGAATAGATTTGAAGCAAATGGAAAAGAAAACCCCCATAAGGCGGGTCAAGGGGCGGGGTGGGGTGGGTCAATGGGTGTGGTGTGGGTGTGTGAAGGGGCAGGTCACTGTCTGGAAATCTCTCAACACAAAGGTGGTAACCCTAGGCTTACTACATCTCGCCCTAAGTCTAAAAAGAGTATCCAGCTCTCCCACCCCACCCCATTTCCTTTCTCATGTACAACGTGACTTGGCAGCCAGCCAACTGTCATTGTTTTTCTTTACTTTGTTGTAACAATGTTACTGTATTGAAAAAACGGTTAAACCTTTATGCTGCAAACGCAATATTTTAAATGCCATCTTTAAACCAATTTTCACTATAAGACTTTGTAACAGTAAAGGCCCCCATATACGCTGCAATAACAGCGCGCAATGCAATGTGATGCGCGCTCCCGCGGGCATTGCATAGTACAAAAAGTGTGTGCTGCACATACTTTTTGTACTGCCCGCGGATGGCATCGCACGCTGCTCTTGCGGCGTGTATGGGGGCCTTAACAATGATGGTAAATAATATTATGATCTATTGGGGTTATGGCATCTAGGGACAATGTCTAGGTTGACAATCAATAGAATGACAACATATGGGCGACACAAGCAATAGGTTTACATGGCCAAAAGATAGACACAATCAATAGGTTGACAGTGTGTCCTTTTAAAGGTGATTACATCCAAGTGATTTTGATGAGTGGAGATGACCTTGCGGGGGGCTCACGGCATATGCTGGGAATGGAGGCATGCAGGGATGAGGGTGTTAGGGGACAGGTTGCAGGGTGGTGTTGGTTGCAGTGCCTCTTCGTCTCTCCTGTTACCTCCCACAGTGACATAAAAGCTGAAGCTGTCGTTGCGGACATCACACAGATATTCCCCTGCGTCATCACGCACTGCTCCAAGGATGGTCAGCGAGCACTCTGCTCCCCTCTCCTCCACTAGTATGTGCGGATTGTCTTTCAGTCGCTCGCCGTCCTTGTACCATCTGACTTCAGCATCCGCTCGGGACAGGGAAAGTGCCAGCCTGAGGTCCTCAGACACAGTGCACACCCTCCGTGGCATGACCTGGTCACGCTCTAAGATCACCACTACAGCCTCTTCCAAGAACCAAACACCGAGAGGAGTTAGAGTCCCAGGTGGCAATGGACAGGGGACAGAATCTAACTGCAATTTGAATCCCCTTTTAATCAGGTTGCAAACAAATTGTAGTTTACAATAAAGGATGAAAAAAAGCAGTTATCACACCCAAATTCCAAAGACAGACACATTATCATGAAAATGGTGTGCATGTTCCAGCATTAAAGGGACATCATCAGAATTGTGCATAACTTAAATGGATCTTTTGCCATATCATTTATGCGGGGTACACACCAGGACGACCCGCTCACGATGCACATCGTGAGCGGGTCGTCAGTGTCTCGTCCGACCCGCTCACGATGACGCGGGAGGGCACGACCCGCTCACGATGTGCACCGTGAGCGGGTCCGATCCGATGGCGACCCGCACCCGGTTCTATGGTCGTCATTGAGATCCTACCTGCAGCAGGTAGGATCTCAATAACGACCGACCGACCCGCGGGACCGCGCATCGGATCGGAATCGCTCCACACCAGGTCAGAAAAGGGCCCAATCAGCACACAATCTACATCCGATTGATCGGAATTGGATCTAGATTGTGCTGATCGGGCCCTAGTCGTCCTGGTGTGTACCTAGCATAAGACGGCTATTACTGATAAGGGAATAAAGATTGCGGTGTTCTATGCAGGGCCTGTTTTTGTTGCTTGGCCATTTTCACACCTATTTTGACAAATTCACTTGGCAATCAAAGGGTTAAACAGAGCTCTCCTGCCAATTTTGCTCTGTGGGATAATCTCTGAGATGGTTTAACCCCTTCAGTGGCTTTTTTTTGTTTTGTTAGGGAGCGATCCCCACTGGGCAAGGATTTTTTTGTGAGCGCTCCCCAATAAAACACCATATTGCAATGCTATCCTGGGCGGTAGATCCTGCCCAAATCGCACTGTATATGCGATTCTGTGGTAAATATTATTGTGAGAAGAATAGACGCTGTTTTCCCAGTGCTGTGTGGGTATGGCCAGTGTCATGAGGGCATAAATATCCCTTACACTATCAGTCCCAATGTCCCCCTAAATAAACAACAACACAGTAGAATAATTGCATCATTTTGGGAGGAAAATAGAAATAGAATTTAATACTTATGGGCGACCATATAGCTAGCTGGGCGGCTGATAATTATCATGGTGTCAAGATCTTGGCGATTTTTCATGGAGTCCTTCAAGAGTCTGGCCATTGGCGTGGGAAATGAATGACACCGTTGGGAGCAGGGCATGGAATCACAAGAGGCACAATTAGTTCCAAAAAGCACTAAAAATGTGACAGAAGGCAGGCAGCGAGCTGTCATGCACAACCCCCGAGTGTTCTCATAGCGTGAACAGTGGCAGCACATAAATGTATTTAGTAGTGGTGGGCAACAATTCAAATTTTTAATTGTGATAAATCGCATTCATTTTTTGCGATTAACTGCGATGAATCGCATTGTTAGGCATATAAGTGCCGCTTACATACAATCTCATTGTGAGGGGTTCCATGCTCGTTGCCAGGGGGATTTCAAATTTGTTGCCAAGGGAGGATTGCATGGTTGTTGCCATAGGGCAGGCTTTCCCAACCACGGTCCTCAAGGCACACCAACAGTGCAGGTTTTAGTGATATCCAGGCTTCAGCACAGATGGTTTAATCAGAATCACTCAGGTACTAATTAAGTCCCCTGTGCTCAAGCCTGGATATCTACAAAACCTGCACTGTTGGTGTGCCTTGAGGACCGTGGTTGGGAAAGCCTGCCATAGGGGGTTCCATGCTCATTGCCAGTGTGGGGTTAAATGTTTGTTACCAAGAGGTATTGCATGCTCTTTGTTATAGGTGGTTCTCATTCTAATGCAGGGGGCATTACATGCTCGTTGTCATACAGTGGTTCCATGCTTGTTGCCGCTTGTGTGTGTGTGTGTGTGTGGGGGGAGGAATACATGCTTGCTGCCATAGGGGGGAATACATGCTTGCTGTCATTGCAGGTTAAATGATCGTTTCCAGGAGGGCAAAACGTGCTTGCTGCCATAGGAGATAAATGCTTGTTTCCCAAGGGGAAATCAATCTTTTAATATGGGGGGGGGGGGGGGGGGGGGATTGGTGTCGGGGAGGTGCAGAGTCTCTGATAGCAATAGAGACTCAGCGCCCATCCAAAGGTGGCCATCTCAGCAAATGAGACAGCCGCAAGAGGTGCACGAGTGCTTCTAGCATGTCTTTTCTGTGGTGGTGGACATTTTTGATTTTTGGAGGGGGGCAGGGCCTCTGTAATACGGTCAGAGACTCTGCACCTCCGCGACGCTGCTCCCCCTTGCTGCCGCCTGCCCCAGCCACATTAATAGCAACTAAAGTGCTGCCGTGTTACGTGATGTTAATGTGATAGAAAAGTGCCCAGCACTAGTATTTAGGATATATTGACCTGTGCTAGGTACAATTAAGAAGACACATTTTGATGTCAATGTCCCTTTAAGGCAATTTTTAAAAATAAATTATCTTACAATTTTCTTAATGGCCCACAATGTTTAAACACTGGAAAATCATCTATGGCCTATGAATAGAAGACTCCATACCAACCCACAGCAGTAACTAGGAGATAGCATATATGACATGGTACTCACAACCCTGGTACATGCATACATTTATTATATCAGGATGGAGACAGGTAATTAGTAGATCAAAACACAACATAAGTTAAAAAATACATTCACAGGATGTTTAGATACATCTAAAAATGGTGGTCAGTTCAGGGTGGACATGAGGCAATAGTCCTAATTCAGACCTGATTGCATGGCACATTTTGTTAGCAAATGGGCAAAGCCATGTAGCACTGCCGGTGGGGCAAATGTAACATGGTCAGTTTGAACACACCCTAGCCAAATCTAGTTCTCTCTGCACCTGTTACTGTTCACCGGCCCCACCTGGCAGTGCATCATGGTTTGGGCCATTTCCTAAGAAATGGGTTCACTCGCAAAGCACATTTGGTGGTGATTCTGGTTTGCTTCGGTAAGCTAAAGTTCGCAGCTTACCGAGCACCTGAGACGGCGCGCTGCCGAATACCCCCCCTCCCCGCCGCCACAGAATCCCAGCGTTAACATGCAAGTAGATGTGTAACGAAGACACATTCCCTTGCATGTCTCTGCTGCAGGAGAACTCATTCGATTTTCGCAGATCATCAAATGATTTCTTCTAGCTTCACAAAAAAGGTCAGTGGGTACTGATTTTTATTTGCGAGCGTCGGGGCATTAGTGAGCGTCCTGTGATGTATGTGAATGGTTTGGTGACTATGCAAATTGCAGAAGCCATTCGCAAAGGAGGCCTGGACATGCGCATAACAGACCATGCGCAGTCCCAAAAACATTGACAGTGTTAAAATCACCCCCATGGTTTGCTATTGGACAAAACCATGTGCAATGTAGGTGGGGCAGATGAAACATGTGCAGAAAGAGTTACATTTGGGTGGGATGTGTACTTCAAACTGATCTCTATATTGCAGTGTAAAAATAAAGTAGCCAGTATTTACCCTGCACAGAAACAAAATAACTCACCCAAATGTAACTCTCTCTATACATGTTACATCTGCCCCACCTGCAGTGCACATGGTTTTGTCCATTAGCAAACCAAATGTGCTTTGTGAATTAACCTGAATCAGGCCCAAAATGTGCCCAGTGATCAGGTCTGAATGACCCAATACTGTATGTGGAACTGGCTGCATGACCTACATGACACTCTCGTGGAGGGACAGAATGCTCTATTTTTGGATTCCCTCTTAATTAATTATATATGTACTGTATATATCATTTTTTTTTTAAATAAACCTATGTTGTGGCCATATAGATATGCTTGTATGCGCCCCATGGTTGGCAAATGTAGGGATCTTTGGTGAATGTTACGAGGGAACATCAGGACAGTCTGCCATCTGGTGCCTTACTATAACTAGCTCACATCCATCTGCTCGGTGAATACTGTGTTAATCTATCTGTTTAACTGTAGAAATGGGGCACGGCGTCACACAACAGAAGATCACCACGTTCACGTGGCCGTGCGTTTTCTTCTTTGTAAAGAACCTTCATTAGACAAAATGTTTGTAACATTTGCCAATGGTTCAATGGTTTGTCCGGATATACATTTCATTGGATTAATGGCTCACCCTACTTCATTATTATGGACCTAATTTGAAGTTACTGTAGGAACAAATTTGCACCTGGACAAACCATGCTGTGATACAATGGGTGCCCAATGCAATATGTGTTTTGCATGGAGGGAAAATCCTGTCAATTTTCCATTTAACACGAACATTGGGCAGCTTAATTAAGCCCTGGGATTCAGACAGGACGTGCCATCCCCAAATGCTGTCCTCAGTATTACATGTACTCTGCAGCACAATATGGTTTTTATAAAGTGCAATAGCGCACCTTATATGTGTATTTACTACCATCTGTGAAGGAGGCCCTATATGCTTATATTTGGGCAACAGATTGGAGTTCTACTGAAGATGGGATATTGCCCATAGCTACTAATAAGATTCTATTTCTTATTTATTAAGCACCTTCGGGAAGATAATAGATAGAATCTGATTGGTTCAATAGAAATACCACTTTAGTAAATATACCCCTTAGGGGTTTATTTACTAATATAGCAGTTCTATTAAAGATGGGATTTTGCTATGGGTAACCAACCAGATTCTCTCTATTATCTTCTAGAAGGTGCTAAATAAATAAGAAGTAGATTCTGATTGGTTGTCTTAGCAACATCCCATCTTCATTAGAACTCCCATCTTAGCAGTGGTGGCTCCTGCTATAGGGCTGCAGGACTGCAGCCCCTCCAGTTAAAATCACAACACCAGAGACACAGACAGACAGCACCAGAACTCTGGTGCGTCCCTGTGGGCAGCCCCCTCAGGAGCTCTGGTGCTGGCTGTCTGTGTCTCTGACACACTGGTCATCTCCTCTCACCAGGCTTCATGAAGCAGCAGGGCAGACACAGCAACAGCCCAACCCAACCCTGTGGGGAGGAGGTCAGCATGTACTAGACTCTAATTGGAAGTTGCTACTGCTCATCATGCACAGAGCTGGGAACTCCTCCCCCTCTTGAGATGCCAGTACATGGAGCGATTACAGCAATAGCTTCCAACAGGAAGCCATTCTGTGCACATCAGCAGAGCTACAGTGCTTCTATGGGCTGCTGTCTGTGCAGCCCAGAAGCAATTCTCTACAGTGAGCATGCCCAGACTTCAGTGAGTCAGTGTGATGCAGCTGAAGGAAGGTATGCATTGCCCCAGAGAGGTGCATGGAAGTTTATTTTATTTTAATAATATTTGTGTGTAGATCTTTATGAAGAGTATCATTTTGTGTACTTTAATTAATATTAAAGTTATTAAAAGTGTGAATTTTGCACTGTACATGTGTTTGTGTGCATATGCGTACATCATTTATTTACAGTTAATGCACACAAACGCTGGTACAGAGCAAATCAAACTAATAACCTGCAAATAATTAATTACTGCTTGCAGAGAGCAGTACCCAGGAAATTGCAGCCCCCCTTAAGTCTAAAGGCAGGAGCCGCCACTGCATCTTATTAAAAAAAACCTTAGTGTCAGCTTCTTTCTATGACTTTACTAATGACTAGATTTTGTTTGTTTTTTTATCTTTTTTTAATCTTTTTTTATAATTTTTCGTTCTATTTTTAATCAATGACACATTTGTTCCCTGTTGCTTGCTCTCATGTCATTATCTGGAGTCCTTATGTCATCCACTGCATTGCATTCATAGTCCATTGCATAGTTATGGGAAGGGGTTAAAGTGGTGTGGAGGACCACTTTTAACCGTGGTTATGAGGACTATCTTGGCTATTACAGACTACACCAGTACACCCAGTCTTTCCCTTTTTTAGCATAGAGCTAAAGAATAGAAGTTTAATGGAGGTTAAATACCAAGGCACACATAGCAGTAGGAAGCTTGGAGAGTAGTTTATAAATGAATGGGGAGATAAAAGCCAGTAGATCTGAAGACTGGAGTAGGCTTGCCAATAACTATAATTCTCCCCTGAGGGGCTGGGGCAGTAAATCTTTCTTCTTCAGAAATGTTTAAAGAAAAAGGGACAGCACATGGCTTTTTATGTGTCAATGGATATACGTTAGGAAGGGTGCCGGACAGGGTCCCGAAAGTCTGGATCCCGACAGTCATTATCCCGACTGATAAAACACTAATGGCAGGGTTCCCGACGGCCGTCGGCTATTCTCCCTCATGGAGGTCCACGACCCCCATAGAGGGAGGATAGAATAGGTGGCGAGCGCAGCGAGTCACCGTGCCCGCAGCGTGGCTTGCGCAGCGAGCCCGCAAGTGGCTTTGTTGCGTTGGCCACGCTGTCTGAGTCCGGCCAGTCGGGATCCCAACATCGGGCTAATGACTGTCGGGATCCCGACTGTCGGAATGGCATACCACACCTGTTAGGAATACAGGGCACATCTCATTACAAGCCTTATTTGCAGCTACTCACCATCCACATGGACTTGGAAAGTCCGTGAGTCGGTTCCGGCATTACACTCATATTGTCCAGCATTCTCTGGCTGTGCACATAGCAAGCTCAGCGTGAACTTTTCTCCCTCATTGTCCATGATCACATTCCCGTCCGGTGTCACTTCCTTTCCATCCTTCAGCCAATGAATAACATCTGGCACACGGGAGAGCTCGCACTCTATGGACAACGGCTCACCCTCAGTCACATGCAGCGCAGAAGGAGAGCATTTCATGATCTTAGCAGGAGGTTCTGCACAGGGTACATACAAAGGGAAAGGAAACCAGAACAATTGTGTCATACACTTTTGCTTTTATTTTTTATAATAAATATATATAATAGGCTATATGACAAATATGTATTACTTTACAGCAAATCTTTGAGCATGTCCTTCAATATTGAAGCAATTGCCAGAATTCTCCTAATTAAGTGTCCACAGAAGGGCCCATAGAAAGGTTTAGGTGGGTATAAATTACCGGGGCCAAATGTAATAGGGTGCGAGTATCAGAAAATGAGAGATTTTGGGAGAGTTTCCCATTTTTTTCAAAGCAGCAATCATTTACATGGCAAAAATCAACCTGATTTTCCAGTGTAAATGATTGCCACTTTAAAAAAAAAGGTGAAAACTCTCCCAAAATCTCTCACTTTTTGACTCTCACACCGTATTACATTTGGCCCATAGTCACACAACCAGTATGGTGAGGTGACCATGCCCCCATTAGGAGTGCTGGTATAACAACAACTATGGATGGTGCCCAAAAAGTGGCAACAAAACCTGGCCACATCCACAAACTGTTCTTCTGCTGGGCGCCATCTAATAGCTGGCATCAACAAAACACTTGAATTTGCCACATAGAGGAGGGGAGCAGTGTGAGCCTTGTATGATATAGGATACTCCTACTGTATCTATGAGCCTAATTCAGCACGGGCTGCTAATCAGAGAATACGCAATCCGTTTGATAATAGAAAGGCAGAACATTCACAATACGCATGCACGGCTGCAATTAGAGAATGAATATCCATACGCATAGCAGTTGTAGGTACTTGTGTAGTTTCACGGCGCCAGCCTTCCAGGCTGTTTTATTAGCAGATTAGTGGAAGCACATGACTGGCGCAAATGGAAAAAAACTGACCGATGGTTTGGGTTTTTTCGAAAGGATTTTGCTTTTTTTCTTTCAGTCTGACCGGTGACTGATTGCGGGCAACCGCTTTTTCTCTCATTAGAGATCCATGCTGAGGCCCTATTTCAGGTAATTGTCTCACTGGTGGCTATAACATTTTCACACCCAATGTTTGATCACGTCCTGCTGGATACCCCCAATCAAATTCTAATGTAGTTAGGTGATTTAAAATTGTCACCATAAAATGGCTGGATTGCTTTCAGTGTATGGTGAGTGTAGAGTTTAGTACAAGGTGCATCACAGAAGTTCTTGGTGTGCCTACCAAAGTTTTTAATCAGAGGGAATATGGCTATAAACGGGAGCAGAGGATCATGGGTGTTTTAGTTTCTCTAGTCCTCAAATATTGAAAGCGTAGCTGCTGATGAGCACAAATAATGTCTCCTGATGCACAATCCAACCAGTCCACAGTCAACAGAGCTGAACAGAGATTCCTATTCTGCTCTACTGATTCGGAGAAGTACAGGAGTGAGGCCTCCTGTGCTGTAAATGCTGCAGCTGCCATGATATGCTCATTGTGGCTCATGGGAGAGCTAGGAATCCTGAACAGATTCTATTAACCTGTTCTGTGAAATCAATGTCTAAAGCAATAGAAAAGTAAACCGAGTCTTCACACCTTTCAATTATACAAAAATGCACTTAGACTAATAAGGAACAATCTTTGTTTAGATAGATGTATAGGTGGGGGGTACATTTGTCTAAACAAAGGGGGGCATATTACCCCAGCCCCCCTGACTCTTCTGGGCCCCCCCATCAATTGATGCACTATATTTGTTTTTAGAGATGGAGACAGCACCCCTCACCCTAAATATTGGGCACAGCTTAGTTACCTGTTCCAAGGCCCAGGTCCTCTTTACAAATGGAGCTCAGGCTTGTGGCCTGTCTAGCTGCTGCACAGGCCTGAGACTTGACTACCCTCATAGGCCTAGTACCCGATGCTTGGTATTCTAGGAAAGGGTTAATCACCGGTGGTTAAGAACGCCTATCAGTATGATGGAAGAGGAGGCAGTGGAAAGCTTTGCTAGCTCTTTTTCTATCCCCTACTAGCAGCACTCTCCTGTCCTCAGCTTCTGTCTAGGTATGGCCATCGTTGCCATTGCTATCGATAGCAACAGTGCAACTGGTCATTGATGGTGGCACACTATGCAATGGATGACATCAATGGTTTTACCTATCAATGGTCATCCATTTTCTTTTACTAATGTGGGCTTGTGGGCCAATTAGATCCTGGAGGTGCGGCTTCATGGGTGTCAGAGGCAGAGCTATACTCCGTGTCCGGCCCCTTGGGGAGAAAACAAAAAATCAACTATTCATTTATGCTTGCCATCAATGGAAGGAAACCATATGGTTCACCCCCATTGATAGCAAAACTATCCTACATCGTCCATAAACCAACTATGATTAGGACTAATCAATGGTCATCCTTACTGCCTTCGTCTGCCACTGGCCTGCAATGAGCAGTGGTACTGCCCCTTTTGCTATGTTGCTTCATCCAGCTGATGGAAAATACCCTGCCTGCTCTGCTTACCCTAATAATGGATAGTTTGGATAATTTAAGAATCTTGTTATACAGGCATCTAGCTTTCAAGCTATTAAATCTCCACCCCCAACTGAGTATTTAAGGACTATGGACCTTATTCTAATTGTCACGCTCCCCTGTGTGTTTGCACAGGGGAGCGATGGTGAGCGACTGCATATGCGCATATACCATTATGTGCATGTGCAGCTGCTTGGTGCGAGAGGGTGCGGCAAACTTCTTGTTTGCCATCCTATTTACACCTAGCAGTGGGTGGTGGCGAAGGGAAGCACCCATGGGAAGGTCCAGCTTCAATGAGCGTTCCCATGAAATCACTGGTTGTTCCCATGCGAATGTGACGTGGGGGCGGACAGCTGACATCAGCGGATGCGAGCTGCCCACCCGCTTCCCATACAGGGAACCCGAAGACCTAAGACACCACAGAGGTCTTAGGTCTGCAAGCGCTTGCAAAATCATTTGATTTTGTCCCTGCACGCAAGCCTGCGAATGGATGTTTATGCAAAATATCCATTTGTGTGTGGGGATATCTGGCGTGTGAGGGTTGCACGGCTGGAAGTGCAGGCGGCATTTGAATGACACGCATAGCTGCAAATTTCGCAGCTTTGCGTGTCAACCAGATTAACCTCCTAAGTCTCCTGTCTGTCAGAGGCTTCCCTATCACTAATCAGAGAAATTGAAAATTGAGCAATTATCGAACGACTAGACATGCACAGTGTTTAAATTGCCCATGGACTGGGTCAATTAGCAAAAATTATCCATATGCATAGAAGTCGTAGAGAAGCCGCAATTTGATTGACAGGAACCCAGCGTTTAGGGCTGGAAACCTGGCGTGTTCTGGGTGTGTTTGTGAAAACTCAGGCAACCTGTTCGATGGTTTGGTTTTTGCGAATGGATCTGTGAATGTATTGCTATCTGCAATGGATTCACAATTTTGCAAGGGGTGTGTTTCTTTAAGTCTGGGCAGCGGCTTTCTCTATGCAGTCCACTGCAAATTCCCTGATTAGCGATCAAAGCTCAATTAGACCCTGGAAACGGAATACAGACTGCAGGAACTAGGCAGCAACAACTGAGTAGTCTGCAGACTGCAAGAGAATAGGATTGCATCTAGACAATCAACATTGCACTAGCAACTAGTTCCAGGAAGTGGATGCTATGTACCTGTGGACAGGTCCTGCAATGTCGGAAGCAGGACAAAAGCAGACCGTCAATGATTGACAATCTGCTGCAGTTCAGGGGAGGGGCTGTTGACAACCTCCATTTGTGAAAACAGAGGCGTGTTGCCGCTATTTAAGAGAGGGTAGATGTCAAGGATTTCCGTCGTAGCATTTAAATGTACTGGCATCTGCAAAAGGTGGCTTGCATGGTACCAGGGTGCTGCAAGCCACCCAATGGTAGGAGAGAGATCCGATCTCTATTGCAGCAGGAGGCATCACCTGCTGGCATTAGACGCTTCCTGCTGCATCACCATACAACGCTAAGAGTGCTTCCGAGGAAGCAGCAGTGATAGCAATTCCAACCGCACCAGAATAACTTCCAATGTGTATATAAGTCAAATTTAATATATATTGGGTCAGAGACTGCAGTGAATTTGAATAACATTGCTTTGGTTTTTCCTTACCCGATATCTTCACATCAAATGTAACAGAGTCACTATCTGTGTCACAAATATATTCAGCAGAGTCTTCCACACTGGCCCTTGGCAAGATCAAGCAGTGACGGGATCCATCGGAGATCACCTGCAGATTCTCATCTTCATCCACTTCTAGCCCATCTTTAAACCAGCGGACAGTGCCCTTGCTATTGGACACTTCAATCACCAGCTCCACCCTCTCTTCTGTGATGTACTCCAGTTCCTGTGAGCGAGCCTCTGGGAAAATAATCTTTGTAGGAGGATCTAGAAATAAAAAAAGACAGTAAAAACATTTTTAAAAAAAATCAACATTCATTAGATAAAATATCCAACATACATAATTGTTATTTACAACCTTTGGAGTACCATGTTTTCATCAAAGATTTCTCATGTCAATAACCAATTATTTGTCAAATCCGACCTAAAAAGCTGCAATTGGGGGTTCCTAGTGATTTCAATGTACAGTAATTGGGAATTACCCTATAACTGTCGTTGCGGCCCAGCAAAAGGGAAAAACGTTTTGTTTTTATAAGAAACATGGATTCTTACATGGAACAAAGAGCATCTCATCCCAGGATACTGCAAATTGGAGAACTACATAGGAAGTGTTTATGTA
The DNA here is from genome assembly GCF_055691185.1 of Crinia signifera. NCBI lineage: Eukaryota > Metazoa > Chordata > Amphibia > Anura > Myobatrachidae > Crinia > Crinia signifera. Next base: position 128,976,915 of record NC_139223.1, read on the forward strand.
ATACATGTATACAACAATTGGTGTGTGTGGGTGTGTCCTGTCTTTAGTTTACTTTTTTGGTACAGGTGCCAGCAGGCTCTTAATTTCCAGGCTTCATGGCACTTGTGGTTCAACTAGTTCCATCATGCCTGGGAAGGTTGCTAGGCCATTTATTTATTTATTGCCCCTATACCCAAAGCCCTGAGTAAGAGCTGGGCTGCAGGCTGTCCTTGGGGAGATGGGAATAGACCTAAAACCAACGGTTAGTAAATTGATCCCTATTGCCAATGGGACCTTAGATGTCATTGACCTGAACTGGCCAAGTAAGGTGTGTGGGGGAAGGGTAACAATGTAGTTAGTATTAGTTAGTATAAAAAATCAGAAGACTACAGGTAGCCAATTTGTGGCAACTGTGAATTATACCATGAAAATGATTATTTATTAGTAATAAAAAGTTCAGCTCCTTAATAAACATGTCACATACCTTGATATATGATGATAAATTATATATGAAGATTATACATTATAACTATACAGAGAAGCAGGCATTCCCAATTTGCAACAAGTGCCGGCCATTTTCAAAGGCAATAAAGGCAAATTCATAGGGCATTTGGCATGCTTAGGAGCATTTAAGCCTGCTTAGGGTTGACAGAGGTCCTGCTTTGGGCTTGCTATGCCGAACAGAACACTGAGCTTAGATTGGGCAGCTCACCTGGGACTCGGGAGTCGGAAGCAGTGAGTGGTGATTTCCTGAAAGAAGTTAGTGAGGGTAGCGGGGAGCATCAAAAATGGATGTGGAAGGAGAGCAGCAGCAGCTCCTCCTCCCATGGACCTTCGTGGTTGCCAGTGGTTCAAGGAGCTGCAGGTGCAGATAAACTGACTGCCAGCAAGCAAATGTAAGTTTTATAAAAGCATACTAGCATTACTAATGTGGGGCATATGTGTAAGATACATTATTGTGCGGCATTATGTATATATGGTCATTACTAATGTGTGATCTATGTTAGGTGCATTACTGTGTGGTATTATGTGAATAAGGGCATTTCTAATGAGGGGCATAGGTGTAAGGGGCATTAATACATTGCAATATGTGTATAAGGAGTGCTAGTACTCTGTAGCGTAATGTTTGTTAAAGGACATGCCATTGGCATAGGGCACCAACATGATTATTGCTGTGGGTGAGGGGTGGCAGGTGTTGCTGACTGCTATTGTGATCTGTGCTGCTGGGTGATGGGTGCTTTACTGGGAGAGGGGCGTTGGATCAGAGGCAGAACTAGCGGCGGTGTTGGGGAGCACCAGCAAAAATCTTGCCTAGCATTACCGTGTATGTAATATATGTGGTTGGGCCTGGGAATCACCATAAGCCATCACACACTCTTCAGCCCACTCCTTTAAAACTAGCCAATGGGAGTCCAGGGACGGGCTTAAGAGTATGTGGTGGATTATGTTGATTCCTGATGCATACAGTCCTGGTGATCCCCAGGTGATCTATCCAGCACATATATTACCTAATGTATATATAATTACCTATAATATGTAATATATATTACCTGAAATGTAACATGCTAAAGCTAGCGCCATCTATGATGGTATCAACAGGCCCTTTTGTGGAGATTGGATGGTGGAAACTGAGTTTTTAATATCCATTTAAACTGTGTGGCTGCAGCCCGCTTGCTTCTTTTAGCAAATAGAGCAGCAAGTCAACAAATGACCTTATACTTAGAATCCAAATGATACACTATTACTTTGAAAAATTTTTCCATTATAATGAGAAAAATAATATAAAATATAAATTTTTACAATAAAGTGTATCTCTGCAATGAATACTGAGAATAATAAGAAAAAGATGTTTCCCGTTCCCTGCTACATATAGAACTCTGGCAGTGTACGACAGGTCTTTCTCAGTGCTTCCTTGCAGTAGTGGTGTCGCGCTTAACAGGGATTAAATACATCATCTCATCGCTACTCTATTTATTCCCTTGGCTTGTTCTCGCTCTTTAGCATCTGCTAGTACTTCTATTTATATATCATCCTTTTATTTTGTCTCTTGTTATTGTCCCTTTTTCAAAATGTATTATTCAGTCATGAATAGTGCCTAGTACACGAACATCAAATGTTCCATGAATCTTTCTATTACAACCAGGGGGTGCTTAGAACAGGGCCGGAAAACTCCTGTCAGCCAGGTAGACAAAGCACTCAAAGAAATGACTGAAAATTGCAATATAACATTTTTGTTTTTATCTTTTATTTTTTCCAAAAAGAAACATACAGCAGATATGCTAATTTCTTGCATATCTGCACATTACAACAATTAACATACCATATATTGACAATAGACATCGTTATCTCTCACATAACACATAAAACACAAAACATATATTTATCTTTTATACCTAGATATAGTTATCTCTCACCTAACTATTATCTAGCATTCTCCCTACTTTCGTACATATTTTGTTTCTTTGTACAAGACATTGACACTGTATACATTTATCTCTACATTTTAAAATTCCCATTTTTCTTTAATTTATACATTCTATACTTACATAGGTTCTATGTGCAAGGGCAGACACTTCGGCCAAGGACTATGTTCTCGTTTCCATTTTTTCTCTTTTCTCTTTCTTTGATGTATTATTCTGGTATTATTTTTAATATTTTCTCTTTCTAATTTTTATATTTATTCTCAGTTATCTGATTGTTTCCTAGTTTGTCATAGTCCTTGGTCAATCCCGTCCCCCCTTTACATTTCCCATATCTATTTGGTGTCCCTTCTTTTAGGCCTTGTTGATGTTTTATCTCTACAGTGTGACCCAATCCTAATCAGCTTGCTCATTTAGGCCATTAGCTACCTTTTGTTTTCCCCTTTACCTATGTGTTTTTTTCTTTTTTTCCCCTTCCCCTTCCCCTTCATTCCCTCGTCCTGCTCTCCCTTCTCCTTTCATCCCTCAGATTAATACTTTTTTCTCTTTCCTTTCTCCTTCTCCATCCTTCCGATTATTCTAGAATGGAATTCCATTATTTAATGTTGTTTGTGTATACCATGTTGTATCGACAAAAGAGTTTCTCAGGGCTGTTTGTAGGGATGGTGTCAATGTTTTTATGTATGGAATAGGCGTATAAATCTTGGGTGGGCTAGAGACATTGTGGTTGGTGTGTTTGTAATCCATTGTGCTAATATAGTTTTTTTGGTACTTGTTTCCTAGCACGGCCACAACGATCATAATCGCGGTCATCGGGGGTAAAATCGGGGCCATCGCGGGCATCGCATGCGCAAAAAAATCGGGTGCGATGGGCCAGACGCGATGCCCGCGATTTCCCCATAGAGAACAATGTTAAATGCCTCAATTTACCCGCGATGACCACGATTTCCCATAGGAAACAATGTGAAATGGCTCAATTTACCCAAATTATCATAGGAACAATGGTAAATGGGCCAAAAACACCCCTGAACATTGAAATGTCCCCCCAAAAGTAGTTTACGCCACCACATGATCAACGTGAACCCGAAGCGTGGCGAGCGCAGCGAGCCCGCGAGGGGCGGCGGTACGCGTCCTCCGACCTTTTCATACCCCTACTATCCACTAGGGCGTGGAGTTGAGAATAGAATAGTGTGGCGAGCGCAGCGAGCCCGAAGCGTGGCGAGCGCAGCGAGCCCCGCGAGGGGACGCGGATACCTGTGAAGCCCGCGAAGGGACGCGTTTACCTGTGAAGGTATCCGCGTCCCCTCGCGGGGCTCGCCACGCTTCGGGCTCGGTGGCTCGCTGCGCTCGCCACACTATTCTATTCTCACTCCACGCCCTAGTGGATAGTGGGGGTATGAAAAGGTCGGAGGACGCGTACCGCCGCCCCTCGCGGACTCGCTGTGCTCGCCACGCTTCGGGTTCACGTTCATCGCGGGGTGGCGTGAACTACTTTTGGGGGGACATTTCACTGGTCAGGGGGGTTTTTTGGGCTTTCTGGCCCATTTACCATTCTTCCCTATGATGATTTGGGTAAATTGACCCATTTAACATTGTTTCCTATGGGAAATCGGGGTCATCGCGGGTAAATTGAGGCATTTAACATTGTTCCCTATGGGGAAATCGCGGCCATCGCGGGTGGACCATTTAAGCATTTTTAGGCGCACACGACGCGACCGACCCGATTTTTCACTGTTTTCAATGCATTTCAATGGAAAAATCAGGGGCATCGCGTCGGTCGCGTCGCAGGCCACTACAATTACCCCTGATGGCCAAGATTTGTGGCCGTGCTAGGAAACAAGTACCGTTTTTTTTATTGCTGCTGCCATTTTTATAAGCAGTTTCCTATTTGCTGGTGTGAGTCTTTGTTTATCCTGCATTGAATATATTCCCCAGAATACCCATGTTTTATTAATTGTAAAATCTAATTTCAAAGTCTGTTTGATGTATTCTTGCATTTCTGACCATAATGTTTGTGTTACATTGCATGTCCAGATGCAGTGTACTAAATCTGCGCCTGGATCGCTGCATTTATAGCATCTATCATCTATGGCCTTCCCGATCAGTTTTTTCAGTCTTGGCGTATAATAAGCTCTATGTAGGAGTTTTTGGTGCATCTCCATGTATGAGGAAGACACTAAGATTTTATTTAACTGATTATAAGCTTTCAACATATCTTCCATACTTATTTCTGGGAAGTCTGTCTGCCACTTCAGTAGGCCTTTGGGTTTTTGGTCCAGGCCCATGTTCTTACGACATAGTTCATTTATTTGTGCTGTGGAGATTTGTTTTCCCTTAGCTATTAACCTATCTAGTAAACTCAGTTCTTCTTCTGTTCGGTATTTTATTGCTATGGGATGAGCATAGCTTTGTATCTGTAGATAAGTGTAGTATGGTATTTGCAAATTAGGGTATTTCTCTTTTAGTTCTGTATATTGTAAGATAGTTAATGACTCCATATTCAGTATGTCTGCTACACATTTCAGTCCTCCCTGGTGCCATGCTCTGAAGATATTGGCATATTGATTTGGTGGGAAGTTTGTGTTCCCCCAGAATGGTAAAAATATGGAGTTGTATTTAGGTGTTTGTATATTTGATCGTACCATTCTCCATGCCATGCATGTGGTGTTCAGTAATATATTTTCTTTCACCTTCTCTGGTATTTTTTGTGGTGTCCTGTGTAGCAGAGATACTAAACTGATGTCTGGGATAAAACTTTGTTCTTCTGGGGAGTTAGTGTATCTGTTGTTACCAGTGATCCAGTCTATGGCTATTCGGCAGTTTGCCGCTATTGCATATGTTTTCAAACATGGTAGGTTCATTCCTCCAAGTTCCTTTTTCTGCTGCATTTTATGTAAGGCTATTTGTGTTCTTTTTCCTAGCCATAGGAATTTCGAGAGTTCTTTATTATGTTTGATGATATCATTTTTAGGTATAATAAATCGGAAGCATTTGTATTGTATATAAAAACCGGGGGAATGTTATCATTTTATAAAGGTATCCTCTTACCACATAAGATATTGGGAGATGGCTCCATTTAGTAAAGTCTGTTTTGGTCTTAGGCCATAATGGATCATAATTTGCTGAGTATAGTTTAGAGGTTTGGCGGGATCTTAGTCCCCAGATATGTTATCCCTTCTTTTGGTGCCCATTTGAACGGGAATGGTTCTTCCCATCCCTCTCTAGCTTCTGAATTGAAGCTTAACGCTTCCGATTTTAAGTGATTAATTTTAAATCCCCCTACTTTCTCGAATTCTGCTAGCAGATTTATTAACATTGGTACTGTCTGTTTGGGATTTGACATATATCACAATACATCGCCTGCAAATGCTGATACTTTCAGCTCAGTTTCTGCCATTTGTATTCCCTTCCACTTTTTATTAAGTATAATGTGTCTCAGGAATGGGTCCAATGCCATATTGAACAATAGGGGCGAGACTGGGCACCCCTGCCTTGTTCCCCTAAATAGCTGGAAAGGCTCTGTATTATGATTGTTAATGGTCATGAATGCTGTGGGTTTCTGGTATAATGTCTGAAATATATGAATAAATCCCTCTCCAAAATTTAGTGTTTGGAATAACTGCTCTAAATACTGCCAGGAAACTCTATCAGAAGCTTTATCTGCATCGCAGCTAAGGACAATTGTGTTTTTACTCTGGTTCATTTGTGTATTATACATTGCTGCAATTAGTGGTCTTATATTGTGTACTGAGTGTCTATTTTTTAAAAATCCCGTTTGTTGGGGTACTAAAAGTGTAGGAAGTATTATCTGGAGACGTGAAGCTATTATTTTTGTAAATATTTTGAAGTCTTGATTGAGGAGTGAAATAGGTCTATATGATGTTATTAGTGTGGTGTCTTTGTTTGGCTTCGGGATTACTATGATTCGTGCTTCATTAAATAATTTTGGTGCCGTGTTTCCTTGTAAAATTGAATTATACAGTTTTCCCAAATGAGGTGTTATTTGAGTGTTCAGAATTTTGTAGTAGGATGCCAACAGGCCGTCTGGACCCCGAGATTTGTGTAATAAAAGTGTTTTAATTGTTTTCTCTATTTCTACCTCTGTTATCGGTGCCATTATTATTTCTTTGTGTTCTAAGGATAATTGTGGTAATTGTGCTCGTGACAGAAATTGTGCAATTTCTATAGGTTCATTTGTGGGTGCCATGTATAAATCTTTAAAGTATGTTGTGAAGGCCTCGGCTATTTGAGTTTGTTTGCTTATTATATTGTTAGGCTCTGTTCTTATTGAGGATATTCGCTTATGTCCTTTAGCTGTTCTGACTAGGTTAGCTAACATTTTACCTGGACGGTTACCCCATCTGAAATTTTTTTTTCTTCTTATGTTGTATGTACATATTGGCTTTTTCTGTAGCTATGTTGTCATATGCCAATTTTGCCTCCTTATAATTGGCTCTGTTCGCAGTGGAGGGGTTGGCTAACATTTTAGAGTAGGCTAATGAAGCCTCCGATGATGTTTTTATTAATAAGGCTTGATGTTTCTTCTTTTGTGATGCGGTATACGCCATTACGTGTCCCCGCATCACCGACTTGGAGGCTTGCCAAAATAGATTTATCTCCTCCTCATGTATCCTATTATCTGCCGTATAGTTGTGATACCTCTGTATTAGATATTTCTTAAATTCTAATGAATTATTCAAATATTCTGGGAACCCCCAGTTATATGATTGTTTGATTATTTTATCTAAATACACTTTCATTATGATCGGAGAATGGTCGGATATCAATATATCCAATATTTCTGTTTTTCCTATCTTGTGAATTATGGTGTCTTCCACCAGCCAATAATCCAGCCTGGAGAATGACCCATGTAGATGAGAGAAGAATGTGTACTCTCTGGCATCAGGGTTTTCCAACCGCCACGGGTCCATTAAATGTAGTGTCTCTAAGAGCATAACCAGGGTTGTGGGTGTCTACCTCCCGCCCGTGTTCCTTTTCCCTGCCACTTTCACATCTAGTTCGCTGTCCAATATGGCATTGAAATCTCCCCCGATAATCAATGCACCTTCCCTCCACCCCTGTAGTTTTGTGTACAAATCTGAGAAGAATTGTGCATTGCTTCCCGGGGGGGGCATAAATACATGCCAGGGTGTATAATGTGTTTTCTATATTAACCTTTAGAAACAGAAACCTCCCCTCTGGGTCCGCCCATTCTGCCCCTATTGAGTAGTTCAAATCTTTCCTAAAAGTTATCATTACTCCCCGCGATTTGGTCTTATAGGCTGCAGACCAACTTTCCCCCACCCTTGTGTCTCTCAGAACATTTAAATCCGATGCACGCCAGTGGGTCTCCTGGAGAAACATAACATCTGGTTTATATTTTTTTAGGTGAGTTAGCACTTTTTTTCTTTTAAGGGGTGTTTTTAATCCTACTACGTTCCAGGATATCAGGGTGATGTTGTTCTTCACCCGGGTATCCTGTATCTTAGGGATTTTAGGGGTCATACCCTTCCCATATCTGGGTTTTTTTTGTTAGAGTTTCCCCTGTTTTTTCCTCCTGTATCCCTATATATGATGGCTGCCGGCCTTGTTATTAATATCCTCCCATTTTTGCCTCTAGCAGTGAGGCACTCTCCATCACCCAGACTCCCGTCCTCCCCAACAACAATGCAGAAAGAAAGAAAAATAGAAAAAAAAAGAAAAAAGAGAAAAGGGAATATAAGAACAAGCAACATAGACATCACTCCATGTTGGATCAGGTGCAGCCGCATCCACTGTGCTGTCCCGCTCCTCCTCCCAGGCAGTAGGGTATCAATTCTTATGTTTACATATTTGGCCTTTTGCATATCTTTATTTCCATATCCGATTAACCCATACTTTTTTATCGTCCCAGATAAGTCCTCCTTTTTCCTATATTTCTGTTTTTTTGTTATACCCGCTAAGCCTTTTGAATGTTTTGACCCTATATTCATTTTTTCTTAGTTTGTAGCCTTTTTCCTGTTGAGTAACTTCCAAGTTATTTGATATTGTTCATCTCTCTTGTTCCATGAACATTAGTTTTCAGCGAGTGTAGGAAGTTTTTGGCCGCTTCTGGGGTCTCCAGGAAAAGTACCTTTCCGTCGTAGTTCACTCTTAATTTTGCTGGGAAGAGAAGTGCGAATCGGATATTATTTGCGAAAATCTCTTTACATATTTCTGAGTATTCCCTTCTTTTGTTGGACACTTGGTATGAAAAGTCCTGAAACAGGAGCAAGCGGGAAGACTCGTACTTTATTTCCGTACTTTTGTGGTATGCATTCATAATTTTAATTTTATCCATGTAATTGAGCAACTTGAAAATCACAGGTCTAGGTCGTTGTGCATTTTGACGTTCCTGACCTATTCTGTGCATTCTTTCTATCACGATAGTTCTGTTATTTGGCAGTCCAAGTAGCCATACTGAAGCGAATGCCATTAGGTCTCGGTTTTTAACACTCTCTGGGAGACCTATGAGTCTTAGATTGCTTCTTCTGCTTCTGTTTTCGAGTTCCTCCACCTTATCCATTAATGTTGTAATAGTATTTTCACAGGTTTGTACTTGTGTAGTGATTGCTTTAAGATTGTCCTCCAATGTAGATATCCTTTCCGTCAGCCTTGCTGAATGTTGAGCGGTTTGTTCTATCATTTTATTTATTGCCTCCGCCAGTGGTGCTAGTTTGGCGTCTAGCAATGGTGATAGTACATCTAAAATGTCTTTGGCGCTGGTGTTAAATTAGTGTGTAGGGTCTCATCCAAAGATTCTGATGTGCTGGCGTTGCTTGGTGAGTTAGGGGCTGACATTTGGGGTAAGATTATTGATTTGTCTTTTTTCCCCTTGTCTTTTTGGGCTTGTGCTCCTCTGGGGGCTTTTGGGACTTTTGCTACATATTTCTCCATCTTGGTTTACTTTTGCCGTTTATGACAGCTTTTAGATTAATGGGGAGTGATCTATTTTGTTTAATATATCCAAGTTCTCTTTGTTCTCACTGTAGCAGTGTTGCGGTTTGGCTCTCTCACAGTCTCTTTGCTTCTTTTGTATTTTACAGATCCCCGTTTGTTCTGTTTGTATTATTTATCTGCCTCTATTTTCTCTTCACCAGGCTTCTGTATGTATTATAGAATGGCACGTAGTGCACTTTTCTGTCAGCTTTTATGGCTCAGATGTTATCTCTAAGTCCTGTTTTTCCCTGCTGGGTAGACGGTACAAGGTTTTTTTTTATTATTATTATTAATTTTCAGCAATCCCTATTTCCACAGACAGCTGCCACCTGTCTGTGTCGGTTGCTGATTGTGTTATATCTGTGCCTTATTTGTGCCCGGCTTTAATGTCCCTCAGCTTGCTTTTTTGTGTATTAGTTCTCTGATTACAGCATAGCAAACTTTTGATGGGCCAATTTTTAGCAATGAGAATAATTGGGAAAAATAGAGGCAGACTCACTGTTACTTTCTCCCTGGGCTCCGTCTCCTTTTCCCTTGCATTTTTTTTGCCAGCAGGATCCGTGGTTTGCCTCCTCCAATATGGTGGTGACGCTCCCCTCCTCCAGGCCTCCGGTCTCTCTCTGTCCCGTCTGCTCTGCACTGCTGCCCCGGAGTACACCACGCCAACTCTCACCGGCGCTTGGCGTGTTCCTTGTTGCTGCCGCCGGGGATCCCTCTCTCACCGGGTCCCGGCGCCGCTCTGTGCTGCTGTGTTGCTGCCATCAGAGGTCTCCACGTCAGCCCCTCACGCCTCCCCACGTCTGTTCCCGGCGCCGCTCTGTGCTGCTGCTGCCGGAGGATACACGTTAGCCCGCTGCGTCTCTCTCTACGTCGCCTCCACTGAGACCTCACCTCCGCCTGTACCCATCTTGGATCCCGGATAGGGTAAGTTGGGTGTCTGCCTTTTCAGTGTCTTTTAGCTTGGCACCAATATCAGTGCCCGGGGCTCCCGTGTTTTTTTTTTTAGCGGGTGGCCGGTATTCTTCTGCACTTGCCCGCCGCTTATCTCCTAACACCTCTCGGTTCTCACTCCCGGGGTGTTTTCTCAGGATTCACCGTCGGGTATCACCGTCAGGCTCCTGAGTTGTGGAGAGCCGTAAAACGTGACCATCAGCTAGGTCCACCCCCCGGAAGCCGCCATATAACATTTATATTGATGTGATTGGACGCATGTATTTCCTGACTCCTTATAGCCCCTGCTGTCTGAAATATATGACTGAATGGCTCCTGGCTGCTACATTAATGTGGCATTGCTATATGCCTACAGCATGTTCCTCCTGAGCTGCAGTTACTGCATCCTGAACAGCTGTCAAATTACAGATCACTGATTATACAGTAAGGACATTGACGCTTTTTAGAATGCTTGAGTGACCAAATATATTATTTGCTGCATTCCTGATCCAACATACAGAAAATTTATAATCCCTATTTGATCTATTCAAAACACACAGTGTAGGAAAAATCTATAGCAGCAGACTCACCGCAGTAGTAATGGTGGTGATTACATACTTTTATATCACCTACTTCTAGATTTAATAGTGGCTAAAGAAACTGCACACATATTCACCAGTCTAATGCAAATTTAGATGAACTTAATGACCATGAATACAGGACAGGATACTATGATTATTATTATTATTATGTTTTATTATGTTATTTATTAGTATGGTGTCACACATTGATAAGGCGTTACTATTTCCCACAGTGCCAGGCTGTGGGGCGAGTAAATTTGATTCTGGAGCACAGTATAGGGCAGGGGTGGCTTGAGATCTACTAACAGGTCACGTTGTCCATTACTAACTGATATTTTCAAACATGTGCTGCAGTCATTCCTAGATGCCACATTCTGTATAGCCACCAGTGACCTAGAAAACATGAACTGTTGGTAGATCTTGAGGACTGTGGAGCCACCCTTGGTATTGGGATTTGCAGAGTGGAGCATCAGATGTAGAATGGCAGGGGAATAGATCAGTACATACACAACACTTATGGCCAGTTGATGTAAGATTAGACTGGAGAAGCGAATGTTAGATAGAATGATATTGATGATGATGATGATGGTGGTGGGGAGAATGGATAAGTGTTTTCTTTAAATCTTTTATAGATTACATGACTACAAGACTTCATGGACACGATGTATCAAGATTTCAAAGGTTTACTGCAATACATATAGCTTACCATACATATTTAAAACAGTCAGCATCAGATATCAGAGATATCGCTGCTGATATGCGTCACAGCAAACCCTATAAAATTATATGGGACTGCGATGTACCGTATGCAGCAAGCTCCAGAAAGTGAAGATTTCTGGAGCTTTTGCCCAAAAGGCAAGGATAGCCTCTCTTATAGAATGCATGGCCTTACCTAGATGTCTTTGGGCTACTTTCAGCAGAATTCAATGGAGGAGATCTAACAAATATCCGCTATGCTGCAAAAGAACTCCCAGGCCATAAACCTAGAAGTTTTCTAATCGCAAGGGACAGGTCTCATAGGAAGATCCATTGCAGTATCCACTTTCAGTTTTGAGAGATCTGTTAGGCCCTTGTAAAGGTAAATGCCCTGTCATGTGTAGGCAAAAGAAGGCAGGCTGTGTCACAAGTTTTCATCTGAAACTGATACTTCCTGTCCCATGTGCGGTATAAAACAGAGGGTTGAGTCAAGGATGACCACGAGCAGCGGCGACTGAAAAAAATGTTAAGTTCTTGTCATTAAGAGAAATTGGAGCAGAAGTGGCGCCTTTTTGTACACATTCAGCTATAAATAGCAGCCCAATATTTCCAACCCATGAATACCCATAGTGCTCCACTCCCACAAACGTGCAACCCCATTGCACCACAAAAGGACTTGTGTTTGACTTGGATTCATCCCCTTATGAAGTCAGAGGCACTACCGTCCTGAGTACACAACCAGGCCACCAGAAAAAAAAAAGAACCTGGAAGAATATGATTTAATCATGTCGGAATTGGGTAAATCAACCTTTAGGTAACTAAGAACCTTTTCTTTTCTAAATACAAACATTTAAATACAAGAAATATTGATGTAAAAGTAAATGAATGATGAAAATGAAAACAGGTGCAAAAGATAACTGTGAATAAAAGGTAAACCATGGCTTCTAGTCAAATGGTTACTTCCATTTGTTAAATCTGGTCTAGAAAAGGACAGCTATAACTTTCATTGGTTGTTACTGGTAACAGTATATTGTGTGCACAACTACCTTTACACAAGTTTTATAATTATCCCAAAATGGGTTTTTGGACTAAACTGTAAATGTGAAAGGTCTGGGGAAAAAAATATCTTACTGGTCACAATTTAAGAAATAATGAGAAATTAAAAACATTAAAGGATTTTCATTATCTCCTCACCACCTACACAGTGCATAGAACAATTCTAATTCACTAGGCCACTCTCAGAGATTCCATATATCAGGTTACTATGACAACAGCTAAAAACTAACATGCCCTTCTCCCACGCAGGTCATACAAACTACACAGATCATTCAATTAACTTGTGGTACCTATTGTCCTATCAGTACAGTTATAAAGAATAACATGTCTGTGGTTTGATAGAATTATAACAACAATAAATTATTTTTACAAAGACCTTTCTGTATTTGGCCCAGTTGGAGCAGAAGTATCCACTAACAATAATACAGTTATAGGAGACTATGCTTTTCACTGTATAAATTAGATTATACTGTTTTCGCCAATAGATGATCTGGTTTTTCCAAGTGTAATGTATAATTGGTGCAGGGTTTGCAATGGATCAAGGGAGCATTAGGCTGCCCACCCTGCACCCACAACAGTGAAAGCCATATTTAATGTATTCTTCTTATGGTGATAACGTGACACTAGGGTGACCAACTCATCCCTTTAATCCGGGACACATATTAATTACACTGGTTCTGTGACTGGCTTTCACCTGGTTTTAAACTGCCACACCTCAAGACTCCATTTCACCTGGTTTTAAACTGCCACAGAACCTGTGTAATTAATATGTGTCCCGGATTAAAGGGATGAGTTGGTCACTCTACGTGACACATAATGCGATAATGGCAATATTGCAGGAGGATGGCATGACAATGGCAATATGAAAGGAGAATGGTGTGATGATGGCAATATGGCAGGAGGATGGTGTGATCAGTGTCGGTTATAACCTATCGGCTGCAGACCCCCCAGGTAAAATCCGCTACTGTTCTCTGCCTAAGTGAAGCCATATGCAGTCTGCGAGACTGCTCTGACTTCACTGTGACTGGCATTGACTTTCTATTGGAAGTCCGACCTGCCAGTCCCATTGGGAGGTGTTCCGTCCCTCCGGGATGCCTCTCTATGTGCAGCAGCCCCAAAAATGGGTTCTGCAAATGCAGAACACCGAGGACGATACTGCGCATGCATCGGACCAGAGACTCCGAATATGCCTCTGGGGGCTGCTGCAAAAGCAGCCCATAGAGGCTGGGGCCAGTGCATGCGCAGTATGTAAGAAGCTACTGCGCATGCGCTGGCCCCTGGGATTTGTGGCAGCAGCAGCGGGGACCATGAGAGCAGAGCAGCGGCCTCAGCCAAGGAGTGGGCGCATTGTGGCAGCCCCCCTCCTCTGCAGAGGTAAGAGCCGCCACTGGGTGTGATGATGGCAATATGGCAGAAGGATGATGGCAATATGACAGGAGGATGGCGTGTCGATGGCAATATGGCAGGAGGATGGTATGATGATGGCAATATGGCAGGAGGATGGTGTGATGATGGCAAGATGGCCGGAGGATGGTATGATGATGGCAAGATGGCCGGAGGATGGTATGATGATGGCAATATGGCAGGAGGATGGTATGATGATGGCAATATGGCCGGAGGATGGTGTGATGATGGCAATATGGCAGGAGGATGGTAAGATGATGGCAATATGGCAGAAGGATGGTATGATGATAGCAATATGGCAGAAGGATGATGTGATGATGGCAATATGACAGGAGGATGGCGTGTCGATGACAATATGGCAGGAGGATGGTATGATGATGCCAATATGGCAGGAGGATGGTATGATGATGGCAATATGGCCGGAGGATGGTATGATGATGGCAATGTGGCAGGAGGATGGTATGATGATGGCAATATGGCAGAAGGATGATGTGATGATGGCAATATGACAGGAGGATGGCGTGTCGATGACAATATGGCAGGAGGATGGTATGATGATGGCAATATGGCAGGAGGATGGTATGATGATGGCAAATGGCAGGAGGATGATATGATGATGGCAATATGGCCGGAGGATGGTGTGATGATGGCAATATGGCCGGAGGATGGTATGATGATGGCAATATGGCAGGAGGATGGTATGATGATGGCAATATGGCAGGAGGATGGTATGATGATAGCAATATGGCAGGAGGATGGTGCGATGACAGTAACATGGGAGAAAAAGGATGCAATGATGGCAATATGGGAGCAGAATAGTGTGATATAGACAATAGGAGGAGTGAAGCTTGACAATGTCAGTAAAGGAAGAGAGTAGCATGATGAAAACAATACTGGAGGTGGGTGATGTGGGTCTCCGGGGGCAGCCTGCATGCAGCATCTCCCAACCCCCCCCCCCCCCCCAGAGTTTGAGATGCTAAACCACTGCCCTTCTTGCAAAGACACGTGGCACACACATAGACCCTACTCTACTATACCAGGTGTCAGATTAGAAAGGGATGCCACTGGCCTGGAGATGTCAATAGGGATGATGACAATGTGGAAAGAGTGTAGCATGATGTTGATAATGATGATGACGACAATATGGGGAGAGAGAGAGGAGAAGGAAGTGATAACAATATGAAAGGGTAGTGTCATAATGAAGAATATAACATTTCAGATGGAAGACAAACAGAATTAAGACAGTTATATGATGAGAATGGTACAAAAAATGGTTGTTAAGAGAAATGATTGGGGATACAATTGTGTATTAGAAAACTTTTTGAAGGAGCATTGTGTGCGGAAGATGTATAGTAATTTACAGAACTAACTAGAAACAGATAATGCATGCTTCAGTTTGTTATACAGATCAGTGTAGTGAGATAGTATCTTATGTGGCAAAATAAAATAGCTTCAGTTATCTTGCAAACACGCAATTACACTGACCTATCACCAGGACACTATAAAACACAGCATCATCTCCGGCATCGCAGACAAACTCTCCTGAATCCTGCGGCTGTGCAGTCTGAATAACCAGCCTGCGGTATCGCCCATCTGACTCCAGACTGATGTTTTCACTCTCCACCACCTCCACTCCATCCCGGTACCAGCGAACGTTGGCATTATCCCTGGACACTTCACAACTCAGTTTCACGGGTTCCCCGCTCAGACATTCCAGTTCTGTGTCTTCACTGGTGTTAACAAATTTTACTGGCGGCTCTAAAGAAATAATAATAATAACAACTTTATATAAATAGAGAGTGGCATAATGATGACAATAATGGACAAGAAGGATAATGGTATAACAATGACAATGCAGGATGAGCGTGGTATGATAATTATAATGCAGGAGAAGAGTGGTGTGATGATGACAATGCTGTAGAAGGGACGGGTGATAATAAGAAGGGATGAGATTGGTTTAATGATGACAATGCTGGAGGAGAGTGGAATGATGATGAGAACATGTGAGGAGACCAGTGTGATAATGAGAATATGGGAGAAGAGTGGTATGATGGTGACAATGCCAGAGGATAATAGTCATGAGAACATGGGAGTGATGATAATGGTGGAAGAGAGTGGAGTGATAATGATAATGGTGGAGGAGAGTGGAGTGATGATGATAATGGTGGAGGAGAGTGGAGTGATGATGATAATGGTGGAGGAGAGTGGAATGATGATGATAATAGTGGAGGAGAGCGGAGTGATGATGATAATGCATGAGGAGAGTTGAGTGATGATTATAATGGTGGAGGAGAGTGGAGTGATTATGATAATGGTGGAGGAGAGTGGAGAGATGATGACAATGGTGGAGCAGAGTGGAGTGATGATGATAATGGTGGAGGAGAGTGGAGTGATGATGATAATAGTGGATGAGAGTGATGTGATGATGATATTGCTAGAGGAGATTGTTGTGATGATGATGATATTGCTAGAGGAGATTGGGGTGATGATGATGATATTGCTAGAGGAGATTGGTGTGATGACAATGATGATGATATTGCTAGAGGAGATTGGTGTGATGATGATGATGAGGATGATATTGCTAGAGGAGATTGGTGTGATGATGATGACAATGCTAATGATATTGCTAGAGGAGATTGGTGTGATGGCGATGATGCTGGAGGAGAGTGGTGTTATGATGATAGTGCTGGAGGAGAGTGGTGCGATGATGATGCTGGAGGAGAATAATGTGGTGGTGGTGGTCATGATGCTGGAAGAAAATGAAGTGATGATGATGAGAGTGCTGGAGGAGAGTGGTGTGATGATGATAAAGATGATGATAATAATGCTGGAGGAGAGTGGTGTTGTGATGATAATGATAGTGCTGGAGGAGAGTGGTGTATTGATGATGACAATAATGCTGGAGGAGAGTGGTGTAGTGATGATGATGATGATGATGACAATAATGCTGGAGGAGAGTGGTGTAGTGATGATGATGATGATGACAATAATGCTGGAGAGTGGTGTAGTGATGATGATGATGATGATGACAATAATGCTGGAGGAGAGTGGTGTAGTGATGATGATGATGACAATAATGCTGGAGAGTGGTGTAGTGATGATGATGATGATGATGATGTTATATTGCTGAAGGAGAGTGGTGTTGTGATGATGATAGTGCTGGAGGAGAATGGTGTGATGAGGATAATGCTGGAGGAGAGTGGAGTGATGATGATGTTGGAAGAGAGTGGAGTGATGATGATGATGATAGTGCTGGAGGAGAATGGTGTGATGATGATAGTGCTGGAGGAGAGTGGTGCGGTGGAGGTGATGATGATGACAATAAGGCTAGAGGAGAATGGTGTGATTATGATTATAATAATGCTGGAAGAGAGTACAGTGGTGGTGATGATGATGATGATGATAATGCTGGAGAATGGTGTGATGATAATAATGCTGCTGCTGCAGGATAGTGGTGTGATGATGATGATGATGATGATGCTGCTGCAAGATAGTGGTGTGATGATGATATAGCTAGAGTGAATGGTGTGGTGATGATGATGATGATGATGATGATGGTGATAATGCTGGAGGAGAGTGGTGTAATGATGAAGGATAGTGGTGTGATGATGATGATGATAATGCTGCAGGATAGTGGTGTGATGATAAGGATGATGATATAGCTGGAACGAATGGTGTGATGATGATGATGATGATGGTGATAATGCCGGAGGAGAGTTGTGTGATGATGATAATGCTGGAGGAGAGTGGTGTGATGATGAAGGATAGTGATGTGATGATGATGATGATGATAAAGCTGCAGGATAGTGGTGTGATGATGATAATGCTGGAGCGAATGGTGTGATAAGGATGGTGATAATGCTGGAGGAGAGAGTAGAGTGGTGGTGGTGGTGGTGATGATGATGATGATGATAATGCTAAAGAATGGTGTGAGGATGATAAGAATGCTGCAGGATAGTGGTGTGATGATGATGATGATGATAATAATGCTGCAGGATAGTGGGGTAATGATGATGATGATGATGATAAGAATAATGCTGCAGGATAGTGGTGTAATGATGATGATGATAAGAATAATGCTGCCGGATAGTGGTGTAATGATGATGATATAGCTGGAGTGAATGGTGTGGTGATGATGATGATGATGATGCTGGGGGACAGTGGTGTGGTGATGATGATGATGATAATGCTGCAGGAAAGTTGTGTGATGATGATTATGATAATAATGCTGCAGGATAGTGGTGTAATAATGATGATGATGATAATGCTGCAGGATAGTGGTGTAATGATGATGTTGATATAGCTGGAGTAAATGGTGTGATTATGATGATGATGATGATGGTGATGCTGGGGGATAGTGGTGTGATGATGATGATGATGATGATGATAATGCTGCAGCAAAGTGGTGTGATGATGAATATGATAATGCTGGAGCGAATGGTGTGAAAAGGATGGTGATAATGCTGGAGGAGAGTAGAGTGGTGGTGGTGATGATGATGACAATGCTGGAAAATGGTACGATGCTGATAATGCTGCAGGATAGTGGTGTAATGATGATGATGATATAACTGGAGCGAATGGTGTGATGATGATGATGGTGATAAATTTAATGCTGGAGGAGAGTGGTGTGATGATGAAGGATAGTGGTGTGATGCTGATGATGATGATGATGATGCTGGTGATGCAGGATAGTGGTGTGATGATGATGATAATAATAATAATAAAGCGAATGGGGTGAGAAGGATGGTGATAATGCTGGAGTAGAGAGGCATGATGATGGTAATACTTGTGGAGTGTGACATAGTAATGATAATACAGCAGGAGAGTTTACATGATAAGGACAAGGCAGTTGAAGAATGTTGTGATGATGAGAATTTGAGTGTACCAGTGCAATTTCTACACAAAAAGGCTTTATGCATTCACTAAAACTACTTTCATGGCAGAAGTTGTTTTTGCCATCTTGCTATCATCAAACATTTATTTGTCCCAAGCCAAAAAAGATTGAAAAAGCACACATTCCCATATTACATGGGGACTTATGTAACATCACATTTAGGTGTATGGGAAAGACTTAGGGCGGTATTCAATACCCGCCACTATTTCTGACAGGGGAAATAGGGTCGGCCTCCTATTCAATGCTATCATTTCCGACAGCATTGAAGGCGGAATTCGACAAAACCATCTGACTTTAAAACCAGTGAGATCTGTTTTGATGAAAACGGCCTTGGATTATCGAATTCACGGCCAGATATTGACAATCGCCGACATGCCCCATTTTTGAGAGTGGACAGGCGTAACATTGAATTCCAATATACTGTCAGGCAGGGCAAAAACGGCCCTGGATTCTGACTGTCGGGTCGTTCCGACTCTCGGAATAATGCATTGAATACCCCCCTTATAGTGCTATAAATGGAGTCGGAAAAAGTGGGGAGGAGAAGCGGGAGGGGTAATGGGGATAAATATAAGAAATAACTAAAATAAAGAATATAAAGTAAAATGGTGGCACTTTTCAATATTATAATAGCACCTATTGCATTCTATAACATATAATCTATAGGGCATGTTGGCAATGGCAGTCATATTGTACAGTAAAGATGAAATGCGTAACCCTTCACAACATACCTATAACTTTGACATAGTAAATGAGAGAATCGTTTTTAGCATCACAGACAAACTCTCCTGTGTCCTGAACCTGCGCAAAGGGAATTATAAGCCTACGATGTCTTCCGAGTGATTCCAGTCTGATGTTCTCAGTATCCTCCACCTCATCTCCATCCTTGTACCAGCGCACTTGGGCATTGTCCCTGGACACTTCACAGCTCAGTTCTATCTCTTCCCCAGTCAGGTACATCAGCTCTGTGTCATCGCTGGTGTTTAAGATTTTTACTGGGGGTTCTGGAAAGTGATTGGAACACCATTAAAGTAGTCCAAACCTAGATCACTTTGTATTAGACTACTGTAAATATTAAAGCAGAACTCCAAAATAAAAGATTCTTAAATAACTTAACTTTCTTGGGTAACAACATTTTCAGATGAGGCTTAAAACCACTGTGGTTATCTTTCTATGATGGCACTAATGAGGCTGAGTACAAGACCTAGTACAGATAGTTGTTCTATAAAGCATCTGTTTTCACAGCAACTACGAATCAAAAAATACTTAACTCTTTTATTTTAAGTAACACACAGCTATATTATTGCTATAGCACAAAGGTTGATGTATTCCAATTTAGCACATGCAGTTGTCAGACAATTTTTTTCATACAAATCTGACACAGTATTCTTAAAATTGTCCCGTGTGCACCCACTATAGAATCCCCCGTCATGTGTACATGCAGCTCAGTCAGGGGATGCTGCTAGATATGCCATGTCACTCCATCACTGCCGGTGTGGGTACTTCCAGATGTCGGCTCCACTATCGGGTCTTATCGTTACCGCTTTTGTGCTGTGCACACATCCTCTAGTTTTTACTAAAAATGATAGAGAATCTCTTCTTTACAAAGTCCTAATCTTTAATGTTCAGATGGTCGATAGCCCTCGGATGTCCGCAAATTCAATAATTTAGCGGACGTTTGCGCCAATGCAGATTTAGCCTTTTCAAAAGCCGAATCTGAAAACAGACCCTAAATTGTCGAATTTGCGTCCGATTTCACCGATCTGCGGCCACATTGAATAGCAGGGGTATTCAATGTGCGCCAATATTTCCAACAGGTGGAAATATCGGCGCACATTGAATACCCCCCAAGTACTGCATAAAGTAATGGTGAATTTGGAAGAGGTTGCTGTTTTTTTAATACTAATATTTTTTTATGTTCATATTAATTTATATAGCAATAAACTACCGTTTTCTACCTCTTTCTATTTCTGTGTGTTTGCTAATGAGGCTTTTTGCAAAGCTCAAGGTTCACTACAGTTCCATTGTTTGCTGTCTATTCCCCATGACCTGTCTGCCTCACCTGGTACCTTGTTAGGATGGAATACACAACTCGTGTAGGTTATTATCCAAAATGCTTGCACCAACACTACATTGTGCCTACTGTGCTCTCAAGGCTTTCCTTTATGTGACCTACCTATTGCTGTACTACCCAAATCCTATGTATTACGTGTATTGTTTTGATGTGCGTTGAAGAAAGTGCGATATATAAATAAAACATACTTACTTACTATAAGCTTTTTCTAAAATAGTATTCAGGGATTTAGCCATATGGTTGTTTCCAGTTGGGAAAGTACAGATAGCAGGCATATTTAAAATAACATGGGTTTAATATTGGATCCAGGAAAACATCTCTTTATCATATAGGGGTAGCTGACACCTGAATATGTGCATAACCTATATGTATAGTGTAAAACATGTACTAAGCATAAGAAGCAAGTTTTTTTTTATGTTCTAACTAAACAGGAATTATACTATTGCCACACCTAGGTGACAGGTAACCCCCCCCCCCCAAAAAAAAAAAAACCTCTATAAATTCCACCCTCCTATGCACTTTTTAAAAGGTAGTAGTTATGTATCTGTAAGTCTAAAAGTGGATTTTGTTTATCGGGCCACTGACCTGTTACAACTACATTATAGAAGACACAGTCATCTCTTGCATCACAGGAGAATTCACCAGAATCCAGCACTTGTGCAATTGGGATTATTAACCTACGATGTTTTCCATCCAATTCCAAAATAACATCCTCACTCTCCTCCACTTCCACACCATCTTTGTACCAGCACACTTGGGCATTCTCCCTGGAAACCTCACAGCTCAGCACCAACCGTTCTCCGATGAGACACTTGTGCTCTACATCATCATTTGTGTTCACTATTTTTACAGGAGGGTCTGAAAAGAAACCGAAAAGAGAAAGTTTCTTATATACCCACAAAACATGTCCACCATATTCCATGCTACATGAAGTACAGAGTGGAGTGGGAGCATTCCCTATAGGTTTTAGCACTGAACATGATCTAACTCCCCAACTGCAATGACTCTGTGTGCTGCGTTGTCCTGCATAAATTAGTAAGGTTCCTAATAATTATGCTGAGGGTAGCGCCTAACAGATGAAGCAATTTGTTTAGTAATATCATATATATATATATATATATATATATATATAAAAAGTGCGCTTATAGGTATACCTCCAGCACTCAAGTGAATGTAATTAAGTAAAACACTAACATACAATGTTAAATCGGATATTTATTAAATTAATATAAAATGAATATAAAATAATACAGAGTTAGCAAATGGCCATAATGTAACATCTGTCAATGGTGAACCCGCCAGCCAATCAGGGAGTGTCACATAGTAGAGATCTTCTGATTGGCTTAGTGCAGGGCTGGGCAATTGCGGCCCTCCAGATGTTGAGGAACTACACATCCCAGGATGCTTTGCATTAGTTTTGCTTTGTGGCCATGCTGAAACTGATGCAACGCATGCTGGGATGTGTAGTTCCTCAACATCTGGAGGGCCGCAATTGCCCAGCCCTGGCTTAGTGCTTGCTAAGCAAGCTTGTGGTCCTCTATGTACAATCAAGCAGAGCAGGCTTACTGGGACCTCTAGTTCCACAGGTATAACACAATATTAAATCTTATTTTTATACTTAATTGCTATGATCTTGCCACACACACAGTCCACTGGTTGTGTGAATAGCCCCAGGCTTCAGCCCTGGCCCTTTGGTTCCCCATAGAGGGGGACATTTATTTGGAGGGGCACTCCCCCAGGGATCCCCGGCCAGGGCTGGATACTTGGAAGTGGGGTAATGCTACGGCCACAGAGACAAGTATAAACATGTCCCCTGGCTGTAGCAGTATCTCCTTGACTAGTGGAGCTTGGTGCTGTTTGCAAAAATACAGGGGACTCTTAATTTTTCCCTGCCATTTTGGAATCAGAACTGGTCCAAAGGCCCAGTGCTAGTTCTTTAAATAAGGATCTCATGCATTTTTCCCCCCTGTGTTTTTAGAACCAGGATCAGCTCAAAAAATCCGGAACTGGTTATGCTTAGTAGTACTCTCCTGATTGGCTTAACGCAGTTTTAAAAAAAATGTAACTCTTTAATTAGCATTTACTCAAAGAGGCACAGCACGGATCTGACTTATACATGCGGACTATATGTTAAGCGATGTTTGGCTGCCGACAAACCCAGCAGTGAAACACAAAATGCATACATTTAAAAAATATGGTACTTGTGTATTATCACGGTGCCCACTTTCCCTATGTACGTTAACTGAAGTGAAATTGCATTGCATCGCATAACGTTCTATTACCATGCGATGCAATGCGATTTTACCCTTCCCCCCGTGATATTCCCACCCCCTGGCACATCTGGCAGAATTTTGTGAGGAGATTAGATGTGTGTTACAGAGCTAGAGAGATTTATAGTAGTTTCAGTGCATTTTTCAGTGAATTTTGCTTCATTTCTACTGATTCATGTGACATGGCAGCAATGGCAGTATCTTTATCTGTGAGCCTGTTCACCCTGCCGCAGAATGAGGAGGATGCCGTTTGTTTCTTACAGGAGCGTCACCTGCTGCCAGTGACGGCGAAGTGCACTAATGGGCACCCGATGAGGTTGTCTGTTGGAGTGCATGTGGAGGTGCCACATCAAGACGTGCCGTCAAAAGGTGAGCCTGAGAGCGGCTCATTTCTTTCTGGGGTGCCGCTTGCCGTTTGTGAAGCTGGTGAGATTCATTTACGCATGGTCAGAGGAGATGACCTCTATTGACTTTTGCCAGCGTGAGCTGAACCTGTCTAATAAGACAGTGGTCCACTTACTACAATAACTGGATGCGGGAGGCATGCACAGTGGACTTGCTGGCACAGCCGCAGCACCGGATTAGGGGTAGGGTTACCACCCGTCTGGCATTACTCCGGACAATCCGGTAATTAGACCGTGTGTCCGGAGTCCGGATGGGTGGTGTTCCCGGACTATACAATGTCCGGGAATTGGAGACTGGAGGCGGAGATCCTGCCCAGCTAGGGTTACCACCAGGCCTGTAAGTGTGGCGTGGTACGGCATACTGCTATGATATATTTTGCTGGTACCTGGGCCGTACCACCATAAATCAATACACAGAAAAGCGATCGCTGCGAATGCGCAGGATCACGTGATGACGTCATAACGTATTTAATGTCATGACATACATAACATGCATGTGGCGCCTCGCAGCCCACACTCTTCAGAAGACGGCTCACGGGAGTCAGCTAAGCAGCGGCAGCCTCTGACTGATTCCAGCAGCGCCGCAGCCGAATAAAGAAGAGGAGGACGGACCGCGGACGGGAGTTACAGAGCCCGTGCTCTGCAGAGGACCGTGGATGGGAGTTACAGTCAGTGAGTCAGCTTATATAGATAATGTCACTTACAGTAAGGTGTGTTGTGGTTGGGGATGTACAGTTTGTACAGAGGCTCCTGATGAGCATTGTACAGTAAGTGTCCCTGGGTCACCCTCTGCACGGTATTCCACACTGCTACAGACTGGGATTCCAGCTGCCCGGCAGGCAGCTGGCAGAGTATCCCACTGTAGCAGCACACATCCGTTATGTGTGTGTGGGGGAGATGAGCTTTGTCCAGATGTTACTCCCAGCATTGCTGCACTGTGGCTTGTACAGGAATTTGCATCCCACTAGCAAATGTTACAGTCCATGGGCATGTGTAATGCACAGTGACTTCTAATCCCTTCATACTGGCAGTGGCAGGACTACAGTATGTGAAAAGTTTTACAAGGTGGATAGATAGATGTAATGCATCATAATAAATAGTGGTACTATGCACAGATTATTACTGTCTGGCACTGTGGGGGCATATCTGGCACTGGGGGCATATATGTGTAGCTGTGTGGGCACATCTGGCGCTGTGGGGGCATATCTGGCACTGTGGGTGCATCTTAGTAATGGGCATCCGTTGTGTGGCAGCATTGCAATGGGCATTATGGTGTGGGGCATAATGTGTAATGGGCATGATAGTGTGTGGCATAACGTGTAATGGGCATGTAGTATACTTACGTAATGGTTGTGCGACATATAATTTGTAAGTTTTTGGCGAGCACTGTCCCTGTTGTCCTTTTGTTTTTTTTTAATTGTTGAGCCCTGGTATAACTCGTAATGGGCATTATGGCATGTGGTATAATATGGATGTGTGACATGTAATAAGCATTATGATGTAAAAAAATTTGTGTGTGTCTATGGCTCGCACTGTCCCTTTTGTCCTTCCTTTTAACAACAGTTTTTTTTAATTGTTGAGCCCTGTAATAATGTGTAATAGGCATTATGGCATGTGGTATATTATGGATGTGTGACATGTAATAGGCAGTATGGAGTAAATGTTTGCTGCGCCTTCGTCGCACACTATCCATTTTGTCCCTGTTTTTAAAAAATTGTCCAGTCATGGCATAATGTGTAATGGGCATCACGGTGTGTTGCATAACGTGTAATTGGCATTACAGCGTGTGAGGTGATGTAACGTGTATGTGGCATTACCGTGTGCGAAATCAAGAATTGATTTGAAGCAAATGTAAAAAAATATCCCTCATAAGGCGGGTCAAGGGGCGGGGCTGTGGGCGGGTTAAGGGTAGGGTTGTGGGTGTGTCAATGGGCGGGTCACTGTCCGGGAATCTCTGAAAACAAAAGTAGTAACCCTAATTGTGGGCCCTGGACAGATCGTTTAGGTAGATGAAAGCCTCTCTGTCAAAAGGAAGAGTAATGTGGGCAGAGTTTTACCTCAGCAATGGGTGTTTGGGGGGATAACCCGCAAAACGGGACAGTGTTTTATAACCGCAGTGCCACAACGGGATGCCAGCACCCTCATGGCTCCTATTAACACCCACATAGAGCCGGGGACCACTATTTATAGTGATTGCTGGCATGCTTACAGCAAGGACGAATTGGAACGGGCAGGATACCACCATGCCCGTGTTAATCACAAGTACAATTTTGTGGATCCGGAAAGTGGTGTCCACACCCAAACAATTGAGAGACTTTGGGGTTCAGCTGAATGGAGAAACAAGCGGCAATGTGGGACAGCTCGCCACCATTTAGACTCATATTTGGAGAAAATGTTTGGCAGGAGATCACCCATTTGACCGAATCATGCATGCACTGACTTTGCTCCCAAAAGCTGATTGACTTTTTAATGAATCTTATTGTTACTATAATTGTTATTGAATCATTGTCACTTTTATTTTTTATTAATGTTAGTATAAATTGTTATATGTTCTTGAATCATTATTTATTAACTAAATTCGACCAGTTGCTCGTTAACACACATTGTCATTACTGTCAGATATGATATTGCTGGTGTGAATGTGTCCATAACACACCTCCATTATCCACGTTAGCCCGAAGCGTGGCGAGCATAGCGGAACACGTCCTCCGACCTTTTTCATACCCCCACTATTCACGTCGGCGTGGAGTTGACGCTATATAGTGTGGCGAGTGTAGCGAGCCACCGAGCCCGAAGCGTGGAGAGCGCAACGAGCCCCGCGAGGGGACACTGATTACATGTTAAGTAATCCGCGTCCGCTCGCCATGCTTTGGGCTCGGTGGCTCGCTGCGCTCGCCACACTATATAAAAGCAACTCCATGCCGATGTGGATAGTGGGGGTATGAAAAGGTCGGAGGACGCGTTCCGCTGCGCTCGCCACACTTCGGGCTGACGTGGATACTGGGGGTGACGCAAACCAATGGCAGAGGTCATTGCATCACATGTCATACTTAGCTCCCATCACATCTCATGCCATGGGTGCTTATACAATGAAATATTGCATTGCATCTCATCTCATTTGGTGCCATGTGATCCTATGCGATATTTCATTGTATAAGCACTCCTGTGAACCATGGCTGCTTATACAATGAATTATTGCATCACATCGCATCTTAACATGGCTATCGCATCCCATCGCATACCACTATACATGCGATGCGATTTCACTACGCAGAATAGCCCACTAAGCTATTTGCGTACTGGGTGCTTTGATAATACACAAGTACCAATCATATGCGTACACCATCAGAAAACACAAATTCATCAAACACAGGAGCTTAGTAAATTAACAGAATATAAACAGCCGAGTTTAAATTCAGCAAAAACACAAATCTTATTAAATATACCCCTCAGTAACTGCAGGTCAGTTATTAAACATTATTACAAAATGTTAGTCTGTGTTTCTTATTTTTTGTTTGCTTCATGAACAATGGTGGTCCCTAAGAATGCTGACCATTGTCATTGAGATCATTGAGGTGGTAGGGTACAACAGGAGTGGGCTAGTAATCTCTGTAGAATAACGTAATGGGGGAAATTTACTAAAGGAAATGTGTAAAAAATAGGTGTAAAAATAGGTGTATTTGTATCCAGAAATACACTTATTTTTGACATTTTCTATCCTGAAAATACGGCAATTCATATTGATAGCACGTCAATACGAATTGCCGTATTTTCGGGATAGAAAATGTCAAAAATAAGTGTATTTCTGGATACAAATACACCTATTTTTACACCTATTTTTTACACATTTCCTTTAGTAAATTTCCCCCAATGTCTGCAATAGGCATGGAGTGGGTTAAACATCCAAGACTGTTGTGTGACCTAGGGAAGCATGTGACTCGGTGGTCCAATAAGGACTTAGGGAAGGGCAGTGTTAGCTAGGATATCAGGGCAGGAAAGGGAGGAGTATTTCTCTCTTTCCTGAAAGAAGTGTTGGGTTTGTTTCAGTAATTAGTGGAAGTAGGCCAAAGCTATATTAGTGGAATTGAGAAAGAGACAGACCATATTCATTTCTATTGTGGACTTGTAGAAAGGTCACATCCTGCTGAAAAATTGCTGTTTAAGCTTTGGGCTTTGTGTTCTTCTAATCAGTGGCGGTTTTTACCTATGGGCTGCAAGGCTGACCTGCCAGTCACAAAGGCAGTCCCATTGGGAGGTGTTCCCGCCCTCCGGGATGCCTTTGTAAGGGCTACAAAAATGCAGACTGTGCATGAGCAGTACCTATATCAGTACTGTGCACGCGGCGGTCTCGGTGCCTGTAACTTATATTGTACAGGCACCGGGACCAAGATTGCTTCTATGGGCTGTTGCCAAAGCAGCCCATAGAAGCTGGCCGCATGCGCAGTACACATGTTTGTACTGCACATGCGCCAGTCCCGGCGCCTGCAATCACAGGCAGCGGGAGGAGAGGAAGTAGCAGCAGCGGCGGCAGCGACAGGGGGAGGGGGGTGCCTGAATCTTGGTACCCCCGCTGCAGCCAGAGGCAGCCCCCCCCCAATAAGGTACGAGCCACCACTGCTATGTAGGCAGTGGCGGCTCTTACCATTATAAAGGAGGGGGCTGCCGCAATGCGGGCCCCTCCACTGCCGCTGACGTCCCCAGCCACCGCTGCCGTCCCCAGAGGTCCGCGCAGGCGCACACCCGTGTCCCCTGCACGGGGCCAGCGCATGCGCAGTACCTTCATAAATACGGCGCATGTGCTAGCCCAAGCCTCCGTAGGCTGCCTTTGCAGCAGCCCCCGGAGACTTGATCGGGTTCCCGGGTTCCGGCACATGCGCAGTATGGTCCACGATACTGCACATGCGCAGAACCAGTTTTGGGGGCTGCTGCGCATTTGCGCAGGTAGAGGCATCCCGGAGGGAGGGAACACCTCCCGATGGGATGCCTTGAGTGGCTGGCAGGTCAGACTTCCAATAGGTAGTCACTGCCAGTCACAATGAAGCCAGTGCAGTCTCACAGACTGCATCTGGCTTCACTTTAGGCAGAGACCGTGGCGGATTTTACCTGGGGGGGCTGCAGCCCTGCAGCCCATAGGTAAAAACCGCCACTGCTACGTAATAACTACGCATGTGCAGGTATAAAGTAAAATAATCCCTGATGCGATCACTTTAGTTTACAAATTGCTGCGATGTGCTCCTCTCAGAGGGCCGATCCCTGGATGTGATTTTTGATACATCTATGCAGAAATAATTTCTTATTGCCAGATTAGCATAAGATCCTTGAGATCCATAAGATGCTATAAGATAAAAATAGTGAGCCCCCAATAACCATTGTTAACGCCATCAGCACTATCAACGCCAACCCGAAGCGTGGCAAGCCCGAAGCGTGTCAAGCGCAGCGAGCCCCGCGAGGGGAAATGGTCTCAGGGACCATTTCACATTGATTCCAATGAAAAAATCTCGTTGATCGCGTCGATTGCATCATCGCATAAACACATAAGATGCATGAGATGCTTGAGATATCAGCCCGACACATACAATCTAGATCGTGGGCGCCGTGCTAGGAAATAAGAACCGCTGTTTTTTACACAAATGTGTGCTCTTGTGTGTTTATGTGGATAGATAGGTAGATAGATAAAGAAGTAGACTCTGATTGGTTGCTATGGGCAATATCCCTAATTCAATAGAATTTCCATCTAATTAACCCTTTGAGTGCCAATGTTGCTGTGAGAGATCCTCAAAAATATCCGCTAAAAATTCCAGCATCGCTCACAGCGACTGTTCCTTTTTTTTTGTGCAATATTTAAATTTCAATGAATGGACTTGGCTGTATTTGTCTTTATTGATACTAAAAGAACAGTCGCTGTGAGCGGCGCTGGCATTCTTAGCGGATATTTTGAGGTTCGCTCACAGCAACGTTGGCACTCAAAGGGTTAAACACATAACAGCTGGACTAGTTACGCCAGAACACTTTTTGCTATTATGATGTGGTCTACATCTACTGATACAGGAAACTATCAGACCTGTCACCGTCACGCTGTAAAATATAGAATCGTCTCCGGCATCACAGACAAACTCTCCAGAGTCCTCTGCCTGTGTGGAAAGAATAACTAGTCTCCGATATCTTCCATCAGACTCCAGCTGGATTCTCTCATTCTCTTCCACTCTCTCCCCATCCTTGTACCAGCGAACCTGGGCATTCTCGCGAGACACCTCACACCTTAGGATCAGCTCCTTCCCGCTAAAACACCTTTCATCGGTGTCATCATCTGGGTTTATGATCTTCACGGGTGGCTCTGGAAATACAGAAATATTTTTCTTTCTTTTAGAAATTCAAGAAAATGTATATGTTTTTCAGTGCTAATTGCCATTGGAGGAATTCATTTATAGCACCATCTACAGGATGTTCAGTGGTACTGCACAGTAATTATATAACATGCAAATGTTTCTTTAGTGACATTTGAAAAAAAAAAACCTATATTTAACTTTGTATATTTGTATACCCCAGAAAGGAGAGAAACTGAGTATGTGACAGAAGAAATAGATAATAGATAATGATAATGGTCATTTGAATATTCTAAAATAATGTGTTGTTCGTAAGAAGCAAACATTTTTAATTACGGATGTTTGATTTATATTTAAACATGTCTTATATTTAAATGAGAGGTATCTTTATAGCTACAACACAGCATTGGGTATCCACAAACAGTTGTCACTGACCTGTCACTGATACAGTGTAAAATACTGAGTCATCTCCAGTGTTGCAGACATATTCCCCAGTGTCCTCTGGCTTGGCACAAGTAATGATCAACCTGCGATGCCTCCCGTCTGATTCCAATCTGATGTTCTCACTCTCCTCCACCTCCGCTCCATCCCGGTACCAGCGCACCAGGCCGTTCTCTCTGGAGAGCTCACAGCTTAGAACCACAGGCTCCCCACTCACACACTTGTGTTCGATGTCATCACTCGTGTTTATGATCTTCACCGGGGGCTCTAGATATAGAATATATTATTAACTGATTTAACAAGAGCCCTCTCATCTGACATGATGCTTTGAAAATGATAATATGGAGAATAAGACTATGGCCCTGATTCTAATCCATACTCTCCCCTGTTCACGATGGTTTGGGACTGCACATGCGCATACACATGTATGCGCATGTTCAGGCTCTGTTTGTGAGCGGGTGCGGTGAAATGATTATTCGCCGGCCCTTTTGCACGGAGCAGTGTGAGCATGGGGCGTGGAATGGTGGCGAGGGGTTGCGTCCATGGGAACGTCCAGCGTTTTATGGGCGATCCCATGAAAATGCTGGGTGATCCCATGGAACTGCGCCCGTAACACGGTTGAGGGGGTTGGGCAGTTGACGTTAGCGGATGTCAGCTGCCCATCCACAGACGCGGCAAATCTAAGACACCAGGGGTGAAATGTAATAGGATGAGAGATTCAGAAAGTGAGAGATTTGGAAAGAAATCTCCAGTTTTTTTAAAGCGGCAATCATTTACACTGCAAAATCAAACTGGTTTTGCAGTGTAAATGATTGCCCCTTTAAAAAAACTGGAGATTTCTTCCCAAATCTCTCACTTTCTGAATCTCTCATCCTATTACATTTCACCCCAGAGGTTAGATCTGCACGCGCTTTAGAAATCATTCGATGGTTGGTCGCCATCAATGACGGTTCCAGAGGAGGGGCTGCAGCACAGTCCAAAATTCAAATAGGGGAGTCCCACCCACTGCCAGTGAGTCAGTTTGGAATTACAGTTTTTTGGCAGTAGGTGGGGCTCCCCTATTTGAATTTTGAACTGTGCTGCAGCCTCACCCCTGGAGCCACAAATGTCAGCGACCATCGAATGATTTTGAGGTTGCAAATGGATGTTCATGCTACACAACCATTTGTATGCATGCAGGGAAATCGGCGGGTGGGATTTAGATGACCCGCAAAGCTGCAAATTTCCTTGGAAACTGCAGAAAATGGGGCAAGATCTATTAGACAGATTAGCAGTGATTGGCTGGTGGCAAAACCTGACTAATTGGTAAGATTAACCATTTACTAACGGATTCAGGGTCTACAGTAAAGATACTGTCCTATGTGGCATTTTATACTACACTAGCCCCACGTAAGACAAATTGACCCCCACAATCATACTTTCATGTCTACCAGAATATCAGGAAAGTTTGATGATCATTAATATGCCACAAAATATTGTCATTAATAATGTTACAATAGAGGAGACCCAGGGAGTAGTTGCTCAAAAGTAATCTCATGAACTTTTTGATGGGCCACTTTATCCTACAATTACTTTGGATTATGATGGCCGTTGCCTGCTGCCATGAATGGGATAAAAGATCTATAGAGTAGGTCCCCAGGGGATCAGAGCTCCATACCTGTGAGAAAATACTGACCTGACACCAACACACTGTAGAAGACAGAGTCATCTTTAGCATCACAAACGAATTCACCAGAGTCCGCTGCCTGCACAGACTGAATGATCAAGCGGCGGTGACAACCATCTGCCTCCAGGGTGATATTCTCACTTTCCTGTAACTCTTCGCCATCTTTGATCCAGCGGACATTTGCATTCTCTCTGGACACCTCACAAATGAGCTCTAGATGCTCCCCACACAAAACCCTGTGTTCCAATTCATCACTTGATTTTATTATCTTAACTG
Source organism: Crinia signifera (assembly GCF_055691185.1). Lineage (NCBI taxonomy): Eukaryota > Metazoa > Chordata > Amphibia > Anura > Myobatrachidae > Crinia > Crinia signifera. The sequence continues at coordinate 129,009,283 of NC_139223.1, forward strand.
GGGGCTCTATAAGGAGAGAGATAACATTAGAAAAATAAAATATAGGACTAATACGAAAATAAATGAATACCGTTGTCTTATAATTGAATACTCGCCAGTGGTTGAAACCGGGCTAGTCACAATAAATACTTTTTTTTTACATTGTGTATGTTTAGGAGAGCTGTTTGCTAAATGTGGTAAAAATGCAAGTAAAAATTATTTATGCTCACCCGGCCGGTGCGGGGATTGGGTGGACGTGGCTGCGGGAGGCACTGCAGGCAGCAGGAGCCAGGACGGGGCCGGGTGAGCTGCTCTCACATGGCCCGGTGGCGGGTGGGTACTGGAGTTGGCAGGAGGGTGCGGCGGTGGGCGGTTATGGGGGGCGGCGGACAGGCGGACGGCGCCGTCCTCCCTGCCTCAATCCGGCATCTTTTTATGTCAAATTGAGATTGACGAATACACAGCCAAAACCTTTCGGTTTTGGCTGTGTTTCTGCCAAAAGCATGTGGATTAGCGGCTATTCCATCAATCCACCATGTTCTCGACAGGTCAAAAAAAACAACAACTAGCATTGAATAGATCGTAACCCATTCCGATCTATTCATGTCAAAAACTGCCATCTTTTCGGCAAGACGGCAGTTTCGACATGCATTGATTCATTGATTCCTTTGTCTGCCTTGATTCACTTGGTCCAGCGAATTTCCAATTTTTTAATACCATCAGAAACGGATGCCTTAAAGCCTGCAATACTCATCGATGGTGGCGATGATCTCCTCATTCAACAAGAATTTCTGACCACTGAGCCAGATTATCAAATTTGAAACTAAGAAGAACAAATCTGGAGAATAGGGTGGATGGGGAATCAGTTCCAGCTCAATTTATGTCTCATAGAAATTTACCACACTTATCAAATGACCCTCGTATTTGAGTTTGAGAGAAGAAGAAAAAAAAAAGAAAGTTAAAATCCATACAAATCACATTTCAATTAGTACTGCACAACATTATTAAGCATACTGTATGCTGATAAATGTAACATTGATTAATTAATAGACAGTTATAAATTTGACTCCAAAGTACAATTTGATAAATACAGTATTAGACTATAAAATCATACAAGCCTATAAAAGACCCCTTAATCTAGTATAATCCAAATACCATTGTACTAATACGGATGAAGTGATAATAAGGTTGCATTCATGTCAAGCCCCATACATACTAAACAATTGAAAAAAAAAACCATACCCTCCAACATCTGAAGGGCAGAAACCGGTACACATTCGGGAAGTAGGTGTGGCCACCGTTAAAGTGGGCGTGGTCACACCCCCTTTCCAAATGTTTACTTTGCAGCTTTTTTTTTCAAGAGGACTCCCACCACTCTAACAACCCAGCCACCCCCCACACATGCTGAGTGCTGTGACGCCCAGCAGTACAGCTGGGCGTCAGTCCCTGGCCCCCTGGCCATGTGCGCTGCGGAAGAGGGAGGGCTGGCATTCCCTCACTAATGAGGAGGCATCTGGCATTCCCAGCACCTCTGCCCTGTGCGTGTGTGTGAGCAGGGGGAGGAGGGCCCGCTGAGTCCCCCCATAGGGCAACTTGGGAGATGTAGTCTTGTGTAGGAAACTACACAGGAAACTACAACTGTGAAACTACAACTCCCAGAGTCGGAGGAACTGGCTACAAAAAAAGGTACATTCGATAGAGTTAGCCGGTACAGACCATTAACATTTTTTACTGTACCGGCTAATTCGGTACAGTTGGAGGGTATGAAACCCCATATTGCTCATTTTGGCCATTCTAAGTGATATCGTTTAAAAAAATTGTGTGTATGCTCAATATTTCTAACCCCTTCCTGACACAGCCAGTTTTTGCCTTCCTGACAGAGCCTTTTTTTTCAAATCTGACATGTTTCACTTAAGTGGGGATAACTTTTTTTTGCTTTTACTTATCCCAGTGATTTTGAGATTGTTTTCTCGTGACACATTGTACTTCAAGTTAGTGGTAAATTTGGGTCGATACAGTCTGTGTTTTTTTGTGAAAAATACCAAAATGTCGTGAAAAAATGGAAAATTTTGCAATTTGCAAAATGTCACATTTTCTGCTTGAGAGACAAATAAACATACCACTCAAAATAGTTAATAACTAACAAAGACCATATGTCTACTTTATGTTGCAATCATTATTTCAACCTCCTTTTCATTTTTTTGGACACTAGGAGGCTTCAAATATGAATAGCAAATTCTCAAATTTTCAAGAAAATTTCAAACACTGATTTTTTTAGGGACCAGTTCAGTTCTGATGTGACTTTGAGGGACTTGTATGTGAGACACCCCCATAAATGATGCCATTTCAAAAACTGCACCCCTCACAGTATTCAAAACAGCATTTTGGAAGTTTGTTAACCCTTTAGGTGTTTCACAGGAATTAAAACAAAGTGTAGGTGAAATTTCAAAATTTCTTTTTTTTTGCAGAGTTTCAATTTTAATACATTTTTCTAACGAATACAGTAGATTTTACTAGAGAAATGTGACTAAAAATTGATTCCCCCAATTCTTTTATTTTCATAAATATCCTATATGTGGCCCTAGTGTGCACGTTGACCAAACCACAGGCTTCATAATAGAAGGAGCACCTACTTGATTTTGGAGCCTCCTTTTTATGAGATTTTTTTTTAGGCACCATGTAGGTTTCTAGGCACCATAAGTGCTAAAAGTTAGGAACCTCCCCCACAAGTCACCCCATTTTGCAAACTACACCCTTCAGGGAATTCATTTAGGGGTATAGTGTACATTTCAAACCCCCAGGGGTTTCACCAATTTTGATACAACTGGGCTGTGAAAATGAAAAAATTTAATTTTTCATTTTCACAGCTCAGTTGTATCAAAATTGGTGAAACCCCTGGGGGTTTGAAATGTACACTATACCCCCTGATGAATTCCCTGAAGGGTGTAGTTTGCAAAATGGGGTCACTTGTGGGGGGGTTCCACTGTATGGGTGCTTCAGGGGTCATTCAACCAGAATCTGTGCTGCAAAATCCAAAAATCACTCCTTCCCTTCTGAGTCCTGCCATGCACCCAACTGGTATTTTTTGGTCACATGTGAGGCATTGCCATACTCGGGAGAAATTGGGGCACAGATTTTGGGGTGCTTTGTCTCCTTCATTCCTTGTGAAAATGAAAAATTTTGAGCCAGATCTGCATTTTTGTGTAAAAAAATGTAATTTTTTACACAAAAATGCAGTTCTGGCTCCAAATTTTTCATTTTCGCAAGGAATGAAGGAGACAAAGCACCCCAAAATCTGTGCCCCAATTTCTCCCAAGTACGGCAATGCCTCAGGGACAGCAGACATCTCCAAACTGTCACCGCGTCTATAGACGCGGTGACAGTTTAAAGCCATGACGTATATATACGTCATGTGTCGGGAAGTACTTCCCGACCATGACGTATATATACGTCAAATGTCGGGAAGGGGTTAAGGAAGTGTGAACAATGGATGTAGCATACAGTACACTATACAGAATTGGTTTTGAAAAAGTGGGGGCATAAATCAATATTCAAGATAAATGTTCTTTTTAAGGGCGGGATGTATCAACGCTTACCGTGGCGTTGACATCCCGTTTTCGCGTTCGTCACTTGTTCGCCTGATGTATTAATAAAGTTTTCATTTTCTGTTGTTGAAAAAACTCCGCCGGGTTGAAGTATCGCGGAGTTTCCGGCGCGAAACATCCTCCCATTGGACAGCATTGTAGCTGAAGCGCTGTGTGATGTATTAACACTCGCAGCGCTCAGCTTCTCTTCCATATAATTCGCCTTATATTGCTGGCGAACTGTTGTGTCCTGTGAGGGTAAAGTGTAAGGTAATTCTTCTGGAGGTGAATGTAACGGTTGTCCTGGTTTTTTATGTGGACAAGAGGCACCAGGAGCCATTGAGGTGCGAGGCACAGATGCAGTGAGCTGTGTGCCAGATGGGATTAGGGTAAAGGTGGGTGAGGAGGGTGTTTGTGGAGGCACCAGGATCCATTGAGGTGTGAGGCACTGTGCAGTGAGCTGTGTGCCAGATGGGATTAGGGTAAAGGTGGGTGAGGAGTGTGGCATATGAGGGCATATTCAAAGTAGGGCAGGGCGGTCTGACCACATGGGCGAGGTGTGTGTGTGTGAGGCACAGAGCAAGCAGGAGGCTTTTTAGGTGTTGGGATAAGGGTGGGTGAGGAGTGTGGCATACGAGGGCATATTCAAAGTAGGGCAGGGCGTCATCGCGCATGCGCAGTGAAAAAAAAACAAAAACGAAAAGATTTCGGGAGAGGTCCGCATTACCGCGGACCAAAGATGTGCATAAAATCATCGTAAATAACGCGAAAATCATCGCAAAACAATCGCGAAAAAAGCGCGAAAAAACGGAGTCCACTTCACTACAGAAAAGTGAATATTGATACATCCCGCCCTATAAGAGGCTGGAAATAAGCCTTCAATTCTGAATATATGGACTATGGGACTTATTTTGGTTCACTCTTTCTGGCAAATTCCTTCTAAAGCTGGCCATACATATGTCCGATATTGCATGCAATCATTCGATTTCAGCCACATCTGCATTTTTAAGCTGACATTCGACGTGATGAGCAGGCACGCCGTCGAATGTCGCATAGATAAATATTATGAGCTGCACATAATATTTATTGAATTGCATCAGCAATCGCATGTGGTTTTTAACCACATGCGATTGCTCGAATGCAATCAGCTGCAGGAGCGAGGCAGGGATGGGGAGCGGGCCAGGGATGGGCACCGGAGCCAGCGGGCGAGGAGCAGGAGCCGGTACCTTAGCAGGAGCGGGGCAAGGATGGGGACCAGAGCCGGCGGCAGCGGACGAGGAGCGGGAGCCGGTACCTTTGCAGGAGCGGGGCAGGGATGGGGACCCGGCGGCAGCGGACGAGGAGCGGGAGCCGGGGACCAGAGCGGTGGAGCTTTCAGGCGGCGGGACTTGGCAGCGGCAGCAGATGACTTAAAAAACTGGACGGCCCTCTGATTGGCTGAGGACGCTGAGAGAGAGAGCTCTCTCAGCCAATCAGTGGCCGCCTGAATGTGAGGCTGCTGATTGGCTGAGAGAGCTCTCAGTCTCAGCGTCCTCGGCCAATCAGAGGGCCGTTCCAGTATTTTAAAGTCATATGCTGTCGCTGCTGAGTCCCGCCACCTGACAGCTCCTGTCCCCAGCCAGGTAGTACCCTGCAGCCCCCGATGTCCATCACAGATGGCATGCGACATCGGGTGCTGCACTGGGCACCACTTGATGCGATCAGATGCGATGGAACAAGTGTATGGGCAGCATTAAATGGACAAAACCGTGTGCACTGCAGGTGGGGTAGATGTTACTTGTGCAGAGAGAGTTAGATTTGGGTGGGGTTTTACTTCAAAGTGAGATCTATATTGCAGTGTAAAAAGAAAGTATCAGTATTGTCCCTGCACAGACAGAAACTAAATAACTCACCCAAATCTAATTCTCTTTGCACATGTTACATCTGCCCCACCTGCAGTGCACATGGTTTTGTCCATCTAAGAAGGAATTTGCCAGAAGGAGTGAACCAGAATAAGGCCCTATATTAGAGCTCAGATATACAATGACTGATCTTATCAGGGAATGCTAGAGGAGAGGTCTCTATAGCCTCAAAAGATAAACTCTTGATATGTGGGAAATGATAGCCTAAATTTAACTCAAATACAAACCTTGAAAAATGTATTCAACTCCAGTTGCCCAAACCCTTAGCAAAATGGACTTAATTTGTCAATGAAAATCAATAACCCATTGTTGCAATGCAGTGAGAGGCTGAACCATGAGATAAAGGCATGGAGGAGACAGTTTGGTGGCACTGGCAGCAGAAACTCCAGTCAGAACACATATGATTATGGCATTCCTGGGAACAACACAATCCCCTGAATTATCAAGCAATCAATTTTGTTTATGTATGTATATCACCAACTGTGCATGTGTTGGGGCCTGCATACACAATTTAGGGTGATACAGGTGAATAGGGGATGTACAGATCTAAGATTCATCTGGGACTGGGTGGCAATGTGGTGTTCACAAGTAGGTGCTGAAGGAACTGCTGGAAAGTTTGGAAAAGATTTGTAAACTTTCCATTGCAACTCCCTCCCTTGTGTACTTCCCAGTGAATATACTGTAAGTAGTAAATACAAGGGGTTGGCCCTGACAATATCTGAATCAGGAAATCATGGTTATTATTCAAAAGACATTCATAAGACTGCTGGTAGGTTTTGATACTCGGGGAACCAAGAGATATGGTTCAGGTCATATGTAAGCAGATGGTAACTCATGGGTGAATGTATGAAGCAATGATAAGGGAGGAGAAGTGAGCCAGAGGATAAGTGATCCATGGCAACCAATCAGCACTGAAGTAACATCTATAATTTGCATTATATTAAATTTTACAGAGCAGCTGATTGGTTGCCATGGGCCACTTCTCCTCTGACTCACTTCTCCTCCCTTATCACTGCTTCATACGGTACATCTATCCCTCAGTGATTTCCATATATTACTAGATAATACAATTTAGAGGAATTTCTTCTTTAAATTATAGACCATACGGAGGGAATGTATCAAATCTTCTAGTGTACAACTGATTCTATTATTTATCCAGTACGGTACTTACTATAAACTAAAAGCTAAACACTTTTTATTGATTGGTTGCTATGGGCAAATTTCACCTCAATATCTGGAGCAGGGGGAGGGAAGTTGTATCAGTGACATATAGACTAATCATTCAGGTACCCATGTAACTGACCTTTCACTGATACATTGTAGAATATAGAATCATCTCCAGCATTGCAGACAAACTCTCCTGAATCCTGTGTCTGTGCAGATAGAATAATCAGTCTGCGATGACAGCTGTCTGCCTCTATTAATATATTCTCACTCTCCTCCAGCTCCTCGCCATTCTTGTACCAGCAAACGCTGGCATTCTCCCTGGACACTTCACAGCTGAGCACCACTCGTTCCCCGCTTGCACATTCGTGTTCTGTGTCATCATTAGTGTTCATAATTTTCACCGGGGGCTCTAAAATAATACAGATACAGAAGCTGTTAAACCAACCGAGGGCATTATTATTTTAACCTATGACCCCAGTACCATGAGGTAGTAATGCTAACCATTAATAATAATAATATTATATAGCGCTCTTTCTCCGATAGGACTCAAGGCACTTAACAGGTAGAATAAATGTAATACAGTACAGGAACAATAAAGTACATTAAAGCTTTTCATAAACGATACTCAAGGGAATGAAGGAAATGCTTGAGTAAACAGGAAAGTCTTGAGTCTGTTTTTGAAGGATTCTATAGTGGGGGCCTATTGAACTGTGTGGGGAAGTAAGTTCCATAGAGTCGGGCCGCATGGCTAAAAGCTCGATCCCCAGATGAATTACGGGAGATCCTAGGTGCTGCTAAGAGTCCTACAGATCGCAGTAATCGGGTAGGACAGTATGGAATCAGAAGCTGCTTCAGTTACCTTGGACCTTGGTCATGTAGGGCCAGAGCGGGCCCTAGCCTATTTGATGCCCTAGGTAAGATTTTGGTTGGTGCCCACGAGCACACGCCACTATATTACTGACCCCTCTATGCCCGCCACTACATTACTGACCCCTCCTTACCCACCACTACATTACTGACCACTACTTTCCCGCCACTAAATCACTGACCCCTCTATACCCTACACTACTGACTTCTACATACCCTACACAACATTATTGACCCCTCTATACCCGCCACTACATTACTGACTCCTCCATACCCACCTCTAATCTACTGACCCCTCCATACCCGCCACTACATTATTGACCACTACATTACGGACCCCTCTATACCCTACACTACAATACTGACCCCTACATACCCTACACTACTGACCCCTCTATACCCACCACTACATTACTGACCCCTTTATAGCCAACACTACATTACTGACCCCTCTATACCCCCCTACACTACATCTCAGCGGCAGACGGTCCATGGGCAGCTCTGGCACATAACAGATATTCTCTCCTCCTCTCAGGCAGGCTGCAGCGCACAGGAGTGGAGGCTATACTCACCGCCAACCTCTGTCCCCCCAGCGGCTCTCTGGCTACACTACACATGTCTGCTACAGATCCCAGCTAGCAGCACCAGGAAGTGCCCACTAGCTTTATCAGCAGCGGCTTCCGGCGACCAGCATGAGGAGGGACTACGGAGGCCAGCCCAGGGCTGTGGGTCCATCCCAGTGGGCCTATGCCCTGTGCAATATTTCTTCCCATTGGAGGAGGAGCTGCTGCTGCTGCTGGCCATGCATAGCAGCCCTCCTTCTGGAGCAGCCACAGCGGTCATCCTTGTTAGGGGCAGCCAGCAGTCCCATTCCCCCTCTCTGAGATACCCGGCACAGTGCAGGACCCACAGTGCTGCACCTGGTCAGGCGCTACCACGTGTAGTTATGAGCTGTCAGCAGTGGCGCTCATCATCGGATGCCTCCAGCTTAGGATACCCCTAGGCATAGGCAAATGCCCTAGGCAACTGCCTAGTTTGCCTATGCCTAAGGCCGGCTCTGTGTAGGGGTTTGAAACTCAGTAATTTGATCTTAAAAATGATTTACCATTTTATGGGCAGCCAGTGAAGGGAGTAAAGAATGCGAGTTAAGTGGCTAGAATGGGGCTGGTTGGTTGACAGCCTGGCAGCTGTGTTTTGTACTAGCTGGAATCGGTGCAGTTCTTGGGAGACCAAGGTAGAGGGTATTGCAGTAATCCAATTGAGACGATACAAATGCATGTATGACTTTTGGCAGATATTCAGAGGGAATTAAGGGCCTTATTCTAGTTCACTCTTTCTGACAAAATCCTTCTTAGATGGACAAAACCATGTGCACTGCAGGGGGCAGATGTAAAATGTGCACAGAGAATTAGATTTGGGTTTATTTTGTTTCTGTGCAGGGTAAATACTGACTGCTTTATTTTTACACTGCAATATAGATCTCACTTTGAAGTAAAACCCCACCCAAATCTAATTCTCTCTGCACATGTTACATCTGCCCCCCCTGCAGTGTACATGGTTTTGTCCATCTAAGAAGGATTTTGTCAGAAAGAGTGAACTAGAATATCCACCTAAGTGTTAGAATTTGGCTATGTTCCTCAGATGAAAGAAGGGGGATTTGATTGTGGCTGATACCTGACGTTATAAAGTCATTATGTTACTCTTCAAATGCTCTCTAAGATGGAATTTTTTAAAGCTTCTGGGATGACATGGTCCTAATGTGGAATGGTTCCCTGCATTAATATATACCACAGACTGTATATTACTGAATTTTTGCATTATGTGGCGATGGAGATGGAGAAGGGAAGATGAGCAGAGCAAATAACCTTTCACCTCTATCAGAAGCTGTTTAGTAACTGGGTGGGGGTTACTAAAAGATGATATTCATTGATTGTAAATCAATCTAAATTGATGTTGTTTTTTAGGGGCTAAAGTGAACTAACATATAGAAGAAAAATAAAATGTGCTTTTTAGCCCCTGCAACACAGCAATGATTTAGAATCAATGACAAAAATTACCTTAAATAAATATACCAATGGGAGTTTTGGAAAACACAGAAAATAATTTACATCGCTTTACAAGATGAGATTAGTTTATGCAGTTCACACCAGGCTATATATAGCTAAATGTATATAAAAAAAGACATATACTGTATTACATTCTCATTGTACTGTACTGTACCCCCCCCCCCCCCCCCCACACCTTTCTCTCTATCTCTATAATAGACAGTCAGTCAGTTCAATGCACAAATTGACCTATTAGGATAAACAATAACAATCTCAATGTGTCAGTAAAGTGTCAGCCAGTAGCACTGTTATATTGGATGTGGGAGGATCTGTATAAAGCACCAGGCCTCTTCAGAAAGGTATTTTAAAGTCAGGCGTCTTCTCAGGGCTGGCTATTGCTCAACCATTCTTTAATAGTATGTGATGGCGCTAATAACAACAGGTGTGCAATATACCAAAACACCTAAGGCTTTTTAATTATATTACATTTGATCTGTGCTGCAGCCTCACAAAAATGAGGAGCTGACCCTCAAGAAAATACTACAAGAAGGGAAAAGATGGATGAAGCGCTAAGCTGAGATCAAAGATAAATCAATATAATTGATTTTAAACACTCATTTAAGATAATAAAAACAACATGTTATATGATGGCTATATGAAACAATCTCACATAGAAAAACTAAATGATACATTTGCAGTTTATACGAATAAAAGTTACATAAAAAGTGACATTTGCAAAGACATTAATAAGCAAGAAATCTGTCCTCTGGTACCGTGAAAATAATGTCCACGTGTATATAAGAATGTTCTGTCATCTCCAAAATAATTCAAATCAAAGAGGTAATCACGTCCTTGAATTGTATGATTTGGGTTCAACCACCCAGAGCTCCAGTGTCCGCCGGCCACCTCCCCCAAAGGTTTCTATGAGGGATGTGAAGCTGCCCGATGTATCAACATCTGCCAGCCCGGATTTGCATCCCTGGGCTATCGCCATTCTGAGATGGCAATAGCCCATTGTAGCCTATGGGCTACGCGATCGCAATGCTGGCAGGGCAGTGTGTCAGCGGGGTTGGTGGGGGGGGGGGGGGGTGTCAGCACTAACCGCCCATGCTTCCGGCTGAGCGCATCCACCCAGATCGCATTGCAAATGCGATAATTGATAAATGGACCCCTATATACTTAACTTTTCGAGGTGAAGTACCACCAGTGACTACGGGGGAGATTCTCTAAGAATCTCCGCCCCCCTTCCCTGCCCATCGCATACTTAATTATCGCATATGTTGTAACATATGCGATAATTAAGGCAAAGGACAGCTCTTGCGTTAAGAGCTGTCCTTTGCGGTGGGAGTCGCCGGGTCCCAGCAGGTCCCGGCGGCTCCCCCCTCCCTCACACACACCCGGCGCTGCTGCTGCTGCGACGGGCTCTCCTCCTCACTGCACCCGGAAGAGGATCAGTGCAGGGAGGAGGACACAGGTCCGGGCAGCACTGCGCTGTGCTGCCCGGACACAGGTGAGGGGCGAGGGGGCGATGCGGGGCGGCGGGGGGTCGGCGCGGGGTGGCGGAGGGTTGCGATAGAAGCCCAAAAATCTGGCGATGCCTCCTGCCGCGGTAACCCGGCGGGGGATGCTTACAGCATCCCAAAATGCGGTAAAAACCCCGATAACGGGATTTTTAGTTTAGAGAATCCCGCCCCACTAGAGGCTACTCAAAGTACTTAATTACTCCTTAACAGAAAGTGAAACCAAAATTATATGTTTCAAAATTGGTGGATATGGACAGAGAGAGTACAGAGGGGAGCTGTGAAGAGAGACTGGAGGTAGGAGCAGATAGGCACTAAGCCATAATTTTAAGAGGCTTTTAGTTTGAACTAGTAAGTTTATATTAATGCTAGAGGATGCATAATGTGCATACTGTATTCTCATTGAATCTAATTATTATATCTAAATTCTATAAAACATCTAGTTTAGCTCTGAACAGATGCAGGAACATTACTGTATGAAGCACACCTAATCCACAGAATGCCCAGATATTATTATATTATTATAGTGAGAGAATATTTACTCCCTTGATATCAAATTGTGCGTGAATGTGCCTGTAGGGCACAGTATAAACTGCAATGTGGCAGGGATTTATGTGAAGAATTAAATATTTGTACAGGACGGAACATTTTCGCGAAATCGGAATTACATTTCCGAAATGTTGAATTGAAAATCGTGCTTATGGTTTTTATTTAATACCTCCGCAGAGTCCGTTGAGTGTTGCCTGTACCCTGTTTGATGTACCCATTATATGTATATGTACATATACACATACATACACACACGCACACACGTATCTTATGGAAATATTCACTGACCTGTCACAGTTACATGATAGAACACAGAGTCATGTCCAGCATCACACACAAACTCCCCAGAATCTTCTGGCCTTGAGTTGGATATAATTAACCTATGATATCTTCCGTCTGACTCTAGTTTAATGTTGTCGCTCTCTGCTATCTCCATCCCATCTTTGTACCAGCGCACTGGGGCATTTTCTCTGGAGAGCTCACAGTTCAGCACCACAGGCTCCCCGCTCACAGACCTGTGTTCTCCATCATCACCAGTGTTCACTATTTTGACTGGAGGCTCTAGAGAAGATAAGCAAGACAAAGAGTACTGTAAGCTGCATGGGTATACGACAGCTGGGTAGTAACATGATGGGGTCTACATGCGAACCAAGGCATCACTAATGGTAAGAGAAAGATATTAAGGACAACAAGCAGCAAAGCTAAAGATAAATAAGAAAAGATTATAGAACTATTTTTACAGCTGCTAATAACTGCGTCTTGGTGATGTCACTGGATCCTAGGCATGAATAGGCGGCATTGTCACTGATGTCACTGGTTGCTAGTGACTGGATATGTTGTATTCTCAGTGGTTTTGCTGCATCCTAATCAATTGCAGGGCCGAAATGAGGTTTTATGGGGCCCGGTGCAGGCATTTTCTAGATCCGCAAAGAAAGGGGTGGTGGAGCGCTGAATAGTACAATTACAGATATTAAACATCTTTGAAAAAGTTGTCTGTGGACAACGAAATGCGTCAGGCCAGGTGCTTCAGTCTGAAATTGGGACTCTATCAGATATCCATCCAATTGGACCCCAAAACTTCACTAATCTCAACTTGAACCAACTCTCTACTCCCCAAGTCTATCCATCTGGGACAACTCAAAACTGGACATTCACAGGGACACCACCACCTGCTACTCACCGGATTTCCTACCAAGGACTGAGACCAAGCATTCCTATTACATCAGGATCAGGTCCCGGTTATCCGGTCAGGTTTATGGACACCCGCCATTCCAGTATTCCCCAATACCATCTGGGAGATTGTGAAATACCCACTCGTGAGAGTTTCCATAGGAACAAGTGAGAAACTGTTTAATATCTGTCTATATATTGTATGAGACCCAATCAGGCTGTACACCGATGATATTGTTATTAATAGATGTGCAATTGCTTTTTAAATACTATACCTTTTTACCATATAGAATAAACAAATTGTATTACCCTAACGGTCATAATCTGTTTAATTGTATTATTCAGCGCTCCACCACCCCTTTCTTTGTGTTTTTCTCTTGTTATTTGGGGGCTGACCTCCCCATGGTGTGAGCAGCTAAGCTTCAACATCTCACCCAGAAGCGCCTGAATTATACTCTTCCACCCAGGTGGTCCAGTATATGTACTTTTTCTTCATTTTCTAGATCCGCCCCTGCATCCAATGGTACACAAGTGGCGCGGGTGTCTTAATAAATATCCCAGCGGCTGTGACATTTGCTTATTTTACAAGGCCGCTGTATACATTCTGATCGTAGCTGAGCAGACATTTACTTCTATCTGTGAATCAGGCCCACTGTGTAAGCACCAGAAGAAATATTTAGCATGTGCCCAAAAATTGGGCTTATACCAATGCGCCGAATCCTCAGATGGGTGGAGATCGCTAGTGCATGCAAATGTATTGGTGCGGTGACCACACTATCCTTGAAATGGGTGTTTCTCTGCAGCGTCCAAGTGATTATAAAGAACTCTTCTTTATCATAGGAGTGTCATAGGAATGTCGTGGGCGAATTGACCAACATCTGTGCTCATAGGACAAATCTTTTGCATCCAGCATGGGGCTGGTGACAGTCTGGATACTAATGATGAGGCCTGCGGCAGGGGACATAAGGACAGTGGGCAGAATAGTCTGCCATATGCAGCTGCACAAACACTTACTATACAGAAAGCAGATTCTTGCATCATGTACTAAGCAGATACCAGTGAACAGACAACATAGTGGCTGCGGATGCATCTGAATTAGCCCCAATGCGTGGCCCATACATACAGCCATGGAAATACTTGGCTGGTTAAGAACATACATATTCGTACATTTCTGCAGAACATAATTAAGTAGGCGTAGAAAGACGTATAACGCTGCTAGTGACAGCTGGCTAAGTGCTGCCCGGATCAGGGACATTCCTAATCTCAGCAGCTATTTTAATTAATTGCTTCTGTCTGTTGGCAGCTCCATAAAACTATCTTATTTCTGTGTATATGCTGGAAACACAGAGGTGGCCCAACAATCATTTGACACTTCTTACATGGGGAAGTGAAGGTCCCACACGTACAACTTCACACTTCCCATTATTAGCTTAGGATGGATGATACATCATTAGTAGCGCATGCCCAAGGGGTTTCTGAGTACCCAAAAACACACACCCCCTCCTCCTCCTGACAGACCATGATTTCTTTAGTTTTACTGCCACCTGCAGCCATAAGTGGGGCTGCCAGCAGAGAGCTTTGCCCTTGAGAATTCTATGGAATGCAGGGGACAGAAGGCTGATGAAACACCCCTCTTCCTACAAATTGGTGGGTTCACTTGATGGACTGCACTGCCATGTAGCACAGTCAGTGGATGCCTCGAGTACAGGACAGGAGACAACTGCAAGGGAGCAGCTGCTCCTCCTCCCCCAGAGCTGCAGGCAGTTGGCTGCAGTGTGTGGGTGCAGTGCACTATTATGCAACAGGAGCGGAGGTGGAGGCCTTCAGTTCCAGGTGCAGCTGCTGAATTTGTATTGCTGTGCATCCTTCCAGATGATGGGCCAAACTCCAAAATACCAGAAGCAAGGAGGTGTGATTTGATAAATACTGTATCATGTCTGGAAACCCCCCTACAAATCTTGTGGTTGTCCCTGATATCATCAGTTGGTCCTTACTGACTGAAGGGTTCCATAATAGGATCGTCCATTCAGTTCCAATTTGTTAAAGTATTCCCAATTCAGGAATCTGCATCACAGTCATTGACCATCCCAGAGAGTAAACCACTATGGGGGGCATTCAATCTGGGATTCCGACTGTCAGAACGTCCCGACAGTCGAAATTCCGGCCATTTTTGGCCGGCTTCCGAAACTTATCCGACTGTTGGTATTCAAGGTACCAAAAGCCAAGTGTCTGAAATCTGAAAATGGCCGGGGATTGTTGGAAAACAGCTGTGATTACTACAATCCATGGCCGTTTTCGACAAAACAGATCTGACTTTAAAAAAAAAATGCTGTTGGTCATGGCAGCATTGCTGTTATTAACGACAGCATTGAATAGGCAAGTGCTGATATTTCCCCTGTCGAGAAATATAGGCACAAATTAAATACCCCCTATGTGTCCAATTTAAGGAGGAGATTACAAAATGCATAGCAGAGCTAGTTCTTTTATTAGACAATGCTGAAACATTATTTGCTAATAATAATAATAATAATAATAATAGAAGGGTTTTGCCTTGTAAATGATTGTTCCTTTAAAAAAAAAAAAAAAACACATCCAAGATCATCTGGCATCGTCTGTAATAGGGTCCAAGCCTGGAAAGTTTGCACCCTATTATATATATAGTCCGTGATGTCATATCTTTGAATTGTTCTGTTCATATACTGTAGTTTAGCTTGGTGAAGCCACTAGAGGGCACTGTCCCATTTGGAGTATATGCCAGATACAGTATTTCGTAAATGGAATTAGTGGCTAATTGTCAGCCCGGACCTGTTCAATTACATATCTCCCAACTGTCCGACCTTTAAACTTTAAATCCGTAAATATCGCAGGTAATTGGATATACCTCATTTTGCTTATATTTGCAAAAGCCCTCCTACCATTTGACTGTCTGTAAATACTGTTTGTTGTATCACTGTCTCCTTTTGTAAAGCGCAACGGAATATGCTGCGCTATATAAGAAACTGTTAATAAATAAATAAATAAAATATTCACACTGAACATACCCATAAATCTGACATAAAAGTGTCCACTGGTCATTTGGTCGTTTTGGAGATCCTACCTGCTGCAGTCAGGATTTGTAAAAGATCCCTTCTGCTGGGTACAGATTGTGATCAGATCGTATGCAGAGTGTGTGCTCCAACAGATCATGCGACCATCGTACGATTGTTGCACAATCTGATCACGATCATGATCGTTCTGGTGTGTACCTAGCATTATTAAGACCTGACTGTAAGTGGACGTATCTCCCAACTTTGAGGAATCCGGAGGAGGGACGCTCACAAGCACGCCGAAGGCACGTTGAAAATTGTGGGGGCGTGGTCTAGCTAAAGGGGGCCTGGTCTACACGCGCGATGCTCCTGCGAGGCCACGCCCCGGTTTCGCCACTGTGGGACATGAATAGACGCATGCACAGGGATGAATGGATATGTGCCATATATTTTCTCTGGACATTTCTTTAGAGAAAAGCACACACTGTTTATTACCATGTCTACCTCAGGCCCAGCGTTAAACATCTCTTATTCGAAAATAAATCTCAAGAATACTTTCAAGGAGGAGCTGCTCTTTTGAACATATAGCTGTGTGAAGCCAATTCAGTATTATATAGTTTTGTCCAGATATACACTGTTCAAGTGAAACCTGGAAAAGACACATAATGAGACGTGGGGAAAAGGAGACATTGGTTACACATTTTAACCCCTGACAGGCTCTGTCAGAATTGTGTGAAACCCATAACGGTCCGGACCTGGAACACCATACCAGACTGGCTCCTTGCAGCGACTTGTGTCACTCTGGAAATCTGTGGCCTGTCCCTGACATTGTATGACACACAGCAAATGGTATAGGGAGCTGTACAGGCAGAGAGACTGGTTCCAGAATCCGGACTATTCCAGGTTTCACCTGATCCCCTTCCTGGATCCTTAATAGTACGGGTAGAGAAAATGGCCTCAATTTTCCACACATCTACTCTGTACGGATCATTAGCAAAATATCTCTGGAAACTATTTTAAAATGTTGGCAACTATGCCCAATATAAAAGCCTGGTCTGGAATAATGAACATATGTTGATAACTATATAAAGTGTGCATGGTCTCATTGGCAACTGGCTGCATTTTTTCTTTATCGGAGAACCTCTGAGTTTCTCTCCTTTATTGTACTCTCCTTAACACTTAATCAACTGCCTGTTTGCAACTCACTATTTATATCTCTGGCCTGCAGCCAGTCTCATAGACATCATTATTAGAGGAAGACAATGGTGTGAATGCTCTGGAACCTGTCACTGACCTGTCACCATCACATTGTAGAAGACCGAGTCATCTCCAGCGTCGCAGACATACTCCCCAGTGTCCTCTGGCTTTGCACATGTAATGATCAACCTGCGACACCTCCCATCTGACTCTAGCCTGATGCCCTCGCTCTCCTCCACCTCCACTCCATCCCGGTACCAGTGCACCAGGGCATTCTCCTTGGAGAGCTCGCAGCACAGAACCAGGGCCTCGCCGCTCACACACTTGCATTCTGAGTCGTCGCTCGTGTTTATGATCTTCACTGGGGGCTCTAGATAGAGAAATTCTTAAATAGATGAGGAAATACAACCAATTGGTAAATGTCCATTTAAACTGTCACCGTCACCCACTGGATGCAGCCATTTTATGGACTGAACAAACATATATGGCAATGTGCAAACTCTCTATAGACAATCCACAACCTCAGATCACAGAAGAGACAGAAATTCACAATGTTGCCTGGATTAAAGCAGGCTAAGACCTTTACTGAGCAGAAGGGCCAAATATTGGAACAACTTCCAATCAACCTACAATCCTCACCACAACAAGATAAGAAAATCGGTTAATCAAAGTGACATCCAATAAGGCAAAATAATCTGAATAACTCCAAATTAAGATGCTCTCATTTTAAAATGACTCACTGCTTAATAGTGTTTAGCACAGGGAATAGCATATGCTAGAGAGTATCCTTTAATACAGTGGTTCCCAAACTTTTTTGAATCACGGCACCCACGGCATCAAAATATTTTCAAGGCACCCCAAGGCCAAATGCTTCTTATCGAGAAATTCAGAAAAAAAAATATTAAATTAAGTGTATTGTGTTTTATATGTCACAGTTATCTGGTGAGGGACAGGATTTGCTTCTGTTTGTGCACATATATTATGATTGGCAGCCACAAGCACTGGTTTTGCCTGGTACATTGGCCATAAATAACATGAATTGATCTTGGCCCACCAACCAAAGGTACCCCTGCAAGTGTCCTGTGGCACCCCTGGGTGCCTAGGCCCACAGTTTGGGAACCACTGCTTTAATACAAACCATACCTCACAATTGTCCCAGTTCTGTTTGATGGTACTGCCAAGCATTTATAAGCATGGCTATTCCTTGACAGTTTGGACCTTATTCTGGTTGCTTCACAAGGCTGCAAATTTGCAGCCTTGCGAGTCCACCAGGTGCTGCCCTGCATATGCTCATACGGGCTGCAAATGGATGTTTTACATAAACATCCATTCGCAAGATGTGGGGGAACACCCACATCATTCGATGGTCGCCGGCCATCAAATGATGTGGAAGGCACACGCACATCTAAGGTGACTCTAAGGTAACCTTAGATGTGCATGGTATTCAGAAGAAAGTGGGCGTAGCTGACATCCGGTGATGTCAACTGCCCCCCCGGCGCCCCCACATCATTGAGCGATTTCCATGGGAACGCCCATCGTTCTCATGGAAACACCCATGAATCGCTGGGCGTTTCCATTGGCGTGACTATCCGCCACCGCCCCATGCTCCCCGTCCGGCGCAGGCACCGTGGCCGCAGAAATGCGGCTGCTCATGCGCTAAACATCAGTCCCCGTGTGAACGAACCAGAATAACCGCCTTTGTCTCTCAGTGCTCCTGCATCCCGCTGTCCCAGCACCACTGTTCTCAACTGTTGCTGCCTGCCTCCTACCTCTGGTAGTAAATGCCATCCGCTGGCTGTCAATTAACTTGCAAACGGCCAGTGATTGCGGAGACTCCCCACGATTCGATCACAGGGAGCCACCGCGGATGCACACTGCTAACTGCTCGGGCTGCAAACGGGTCTGAATCAGGCCTTTAGGGACTATTTTATCACTTTTTGAAGCTTGATAAATCTGAGTGATAAGCAACCACACAATCAGCTCCTAACTGCCATATCCCAGGATGGGTTTGAAAAATGACAGACATTAACTGATTGGCTGGTTGTTTATCACTCTCTGTTTTATCACTTTTTGAAGCTTGATAAATCTGAGACTGGGTCACCGTTCACAGAAAGGATTCCTTTTTGGAGGCACACTTTTGAATGAATAAAGATGGTGTTTAATGAATAAGATAAAACTTAACTTTTAATTCCATTTATATTAAAATGATGATAACTCTATAATTACATATGTTGCATAATTTGCCATGAAGAGTTAAATAGATTACAAATTACTTTTAGTGAAACTAAACAAAACGAAAAATGGCCACTGAAATTTACCATGTATTTTTTGTCGACACAATGACAATTTACCATGTATTTATGTCGACACAGTGGCGGTTAGTGGTGTTATTAAACAATCATATATTGTTAATATATGATTTACTTTAGGTCCTTAATAGGCCAGCTGATGACACGTCCAGAATATGTGACAAACCTGTACTACTCAAAATCTTGTATTTGCTACCATCCCTATTTGCTACCTGCTAAATCTGAGACTGATAAACAACCAGCCAATGAGTTAATGGCCCTTATTCAGATCTGATCGCAGTACAAATTTGGGTACTTGTTTCCTAGCATGGCCACACCGATTTGTATCGGGGTGATCGTGTCGGAAAAATCGCGTTGGTAGCATCGCATGCGACCAAATCGCATGCGATGCGACCGACGCGATCGACCCGATTTTTACATTGAATCAAATGTGAATAGGGCCCCTGGGACCCTATTTTACATTGGATTCAATGTAAAGTATTCCCCAGACCCCCAATTTTAGCCCCTCAACGGCACCCTACGATTCACGCCAACCCGAAGCGTGGCGAGCGCAGCGAGCCCGCGAGGGTCGGCGGTGCGCGTCCTCCGACCTTTTCATACCCCTACTATCCACGTCGGCGTGGAGTTGAGAATATAAAGTGTGGCGAGAGCAGCGAGCCACCGAGCCCGAATCGTGGCGAGCGCAGCGAGCCCCGCGAGGGGACGCGTATAACTTCACAGGTATACGCGTCCCCGCCACGCTTCGGGTTGGCGTCAATCGTGGGGTGACGCTCACAATGGGGTTGCGTAACTTTTTGACCATGACGGGGCCATATACAATGTGAAATGGGTCATATTGGCCCATTTCACATTGTTTCCTATGTAAAATGGACTTAATCAAGTCCATCTCATCTTGTGCCATTATAATGGCACAAGACCGACGCGATGCTCCCGATTTCAATGTTAAAAATATTTTAACATTGAAGACTTTGGCAAAATCGCGTCTATCGCGTCGGTCGCGTCGGGGGCCATGTTAATGCACGCGACCAACGCGATGCCCCCGATTTTGCCTTTGCCTGTAAAATGGACCTGATTTCAAAGGAAATCGGGTCCATCGCGTCCATCGTGTACCTTAACTTTAAGGTACACGATGGACGCGATTGTGGCCGTGCTAGGAAACAAGTACCCAAATTTGTTATCAAAATGGGAAAAACCATGTGCACTGCAGGTGGAGCAGATGTAACATGTGCAGAGAGAGAGTTAAATTTGGGTGGGGTGTGTTGAAATTGAAATCTAAATTGCAGTGTAAAAATAAAGCAGACAGTATTTACCCTGCACAGAAACAAAATAACTCCCCCCAAAACTAACTCTCTCTGCACATGTTACATCTTCCCCACCTGCAGCCAGGGCCTGTGTAAGGCTTCTCAGCACCCTAGGCAAAACTTCAACCTACTGCTGAACCCCCCCCCTCCATACTGCCGCCAATAACCATTTCCGACCCACAACATTTGCCACCCACAACAGAGTGCAAGGAGGAGAGGGCAGCAAAGTAGGGAAGTATGCCTCAAGGAAAAGTATGGAGGTGAGTTCTTAGAAGTTCCGCAGCAGCCACCTACAACAAGAATCATCACAGAAGACTTGGTGGCGCCCCCCCCCCCCAGATCCCAGCACCCTAGGCAGCTGCCTAAAGCTGCCTAGTGGTAAAGCCAGCCCTGCCTGCAGCGCACATGGTTTTGCCCATTTTGAGAACAAATTTGTACTGCGATCAGATCTGAATAATGGCCAATGTCTGTCATTTTTCAAACCCATCCTGTGATATGGCAGTTAGGAGCTGATTGTGTGGTTGCTTATCACTCAGTAGCGCACGCAGGGGGGTTTCTGAGTATCCAGAAACCCCCCCAGGAGTCTAAGGACCCTCAGCTGAAAGCTGAGGGTCCCCTCTTTCCATGGGTACAAGAATTGTAAAAATCGGCCCTTGGGAACCGGAGATATCTGACTTCAAAGCAGTGGTCCCCATCCAAGCCTGTTAATTGTTATTCCCAGTCAGATATTTCAGGTTCTGTCTGACTTAGAGTTTTTCTGAGGGTATATTCCAAAAGCTGGGACTCTCCCCCTTTGATGGACACTAGTAGTGTGTCTCTACTGTTCCCAGAACCAGAGATATCAGCCTTCCAGCAGCTGGTTACTGCTCCAGCTCCACACACCTGGGATGTAGTTTTATAGACTCGTTGGCAGATTGCTCTGCCTCCTGAACTCTGATCCCCTAGTCCCCAATAACATTTGGTAGGTGGGATTCTCTAGTTTTTAATTCCATTAAAATCTAAGAAATCTATTTCTGGGACCTGGAGGTATCTGCAGTCAAGCAATCTGTCCTCTCATCAGAAAATTATGAATAATAAGCCCACTCCACTATACACCCCTCCTCTGCGTATTAAAAATCCTCTACCACCCTGGAAGTTATGTATCAGGGCCCCTTCATTCAGCCCAATGCCACCTTCTTCCACCCCATCTCCCACCATCTGTGCAGTAAATGTGGTACCCCAGTCCTGAGGTACCCCTGTTTGTGTGCTTAAACTGGGACTGCAGCCAAATGCTTCTTATGGAGCCCCTATGGACTGGGGCT
This sequence comes from Crinia signifera, assembly GCF_055691185.1. Taxonomy (NCBI): domain Eukaryota; kingdom Metazoa; phylum Chordata; class Amphibia; order Anura; family Myobatrachidae; genus Crinia; species Crinia signifera. The sequence continues at coordinate 129,031,199 of NC_139223.1, forward strand.
GCAGGGGTTAATTGCCCTTGTAACAGGAGCAGCCAAAAGAGAGAGCATCTGTAGAGCACTAGGACCCAGGGGAGTTGACAGAATCCCTGAAAGAGAGGGAAACAGAGCTGTGCTGCTATTGGGCAGAGGTCTGAGAGGTGAAAGTTGAGTTGAGGAGAGAGAGAGTGAGGAGAGCAGCAGCATGACATGGCTGCAGCAGAGTGAGAAGCAGTGTGGCAAGTGAGGACAGGACCACATGTGGAGAGGACACAGCTTATCATGCTGTGGAGGACAGAGGCAGTAGCTGCAGACAGAGTGTGTGCCTATGGGAGAAGGAGCCACAAGTGAGAGAAGTGACTGGCAGGAGCCAGCAACTGCAGCAGTTAGTACAGGTACCCCAATAACACACAGCCCTTGCCAGCTCATCAACCCCTTCACAATCTGCCCTGAGAGACTGCCCCAGTATCCACCTGAAGGCACCCCACAGTACCCCTGAAGCCCAGGCAGTGCATATCAGGCAGCACTGGCCCCTTCTTGTCCCTAGATGTGAAGCAGCCACAGAAAGCACATCCCAGGCCACACAGTGCAAACTTCCCAAGTTTAATTCCTCACATTGGGCCTTTAAAGGGACACTTAATCACCTCCCACTACAAAGGCCTGTGAGCACAGAAGGCTGCAGGAAGAGGACACCTTACTGCTAGCAGCACAGACAGAGAGAGACAGAGACTGTTCATGGAGGTTTTGTATAGTCACAGCACCCTCCATTGGAAGACTATGCTGTGCTTTGCAAATAACCACTACAAGTGCCTATTCTTCTAATATACCTGTTTGGATTACAAATACCGTGCACCATTTTGCTTCAATTCACGGTTTCATCTGGAAGACATTAACTGACACATGGCTGAGGTAGCGTCACCTTGCGGACAATTCCGATATTACCGCCTTTTAGAGACGGTGTTACTTGCCTTTATATATTGAATTGTAATGTCTATATTTGAATGTTTACCATTATATGTGCTTTGTGCCAGTGTGTGTGATAGTAGGATTTATGTGCCTTTGCAGTTATTGTTATTGAGTCCACAATAATAACCGTGCATTGTGTTGATGATTATTGCATGTAATTGACCTTAACAATATTTGGTTTGCAGAGATGACTAGTGGTTTCCTGCATAATAAATATTGTTGTCACCGTCACTTTGTGTGTGATCTCTATGTGTGGGGTGTTCTGCTTGGGGTGTCCATCCTTTCTGCCACAGGCTCCCATAAGGAGAAGTCACTGATCCAACTCATCATCTTGAAGGTACAGGTACTTGTCTACACTTCAGAGTTGACAGCGGTGAAGAATACGGTGTCGAGACCCAAGGAACAAGGTACAGAAAGGGTCACTGGCATACTGTCCCCCCCGTTTGTCACATCTAAATCTTGGCGTCAACGAACCGGATCGAAAGCATGTCGGAACCCAGCACTCCGCCACCATCCCCTCCAAGACGTCTCCCAACACCACCAGAAGACACAGAAATGCCAAGGGCAATGGCGGCGCCAATCACGATGCCCTACTTCTTTGGAGCCGCATGGCTACTTACGTACTCCGGAGACATGCGGACCCAGGGTACAAGCACCTTTAAGGCATTTAAAGACCAAATGAATTCAACATTCAAAATATATCAATTGAATGAGGAACAGAAGAAAGAAATACTACTGGCGCAATTAAAAGGCCCCGCCCTGAGGGAAGTGTAAGCATGGGCAGAAAGCAACAAGACAACAGCGAACAAGATACTTTGGAAATTGGCACAAATATTCGACTCTAAGACAATACCCTTATTAAAAAGCAGATTATATGCTAGAAAACAGAGACACGGAGAATCACTGCGCGAGTTCGCACTGGGCTTGCAGGAAGCCATGAAAGCTGTACAGGCCATGGACCCTCGAGAGCTGCAACAAGCAGATGAGATGTTGATAAACCTCTTTGTGGAAGGAGCACAAGAGGAAACCACCCGCGTCCAACTCCGTATGTGGAAACGGCAAGAAAAAGATTGCACATTCGCCGAATTCAAAGAATCAGCACTAGAAATATTGGGCCAGAACCAAAACACTGATTTTGAAGAAGATGCAATGGCTGAAGAAGATGATACAGAGGGCCACCACGAAGCTAAACAATATGGAGCAGTTGCGAAAAAAGGAACGGTTCTTCAAGAAACACAAACTCCTGCAGGACAAGACACTTTGAGCGCTATCAACAGCAAGTTGGCGGAACTAGCCCTAGACATTGCCCGAATGGGGCAACGATTAGAACAAAATGAAGCCAGATATAGAGAGTGGCGTCCACAACGAGAGAGAGGAGATCGACCCCGGTGGGCCATGCCTGAGAAATCTGAACGACACCCCAACATTCAACTCAATACTCAAAGTGGGCCTGCATGCAGTCAGACCTCAAGAAGACCCATAAGAGGAGGTACGCCCGAAGTCTTTCAAAACACCATGAGAATGTCTGGTGTAATAAATGCGGCAGACAAATCACGAACCAGCCCAAGTAGGATCTCAGGTTGTGTCCTGTGGTTCAGTATACCGCGTGGGTATGGATTCATCAAACACGCAGATACCAGACGAAGTGTATATGTACACTACACCGCCATTCAGAATACCAATCCCGAAAAGAGTTTCCGGAGTCTGAGAAGAGGCGAAGTTGTGGAGTTCGAGCTGGCGAATGGAAAGAAAGGCATCAAGGCCGTGAAAGTGACCGGCCTGAATGGAGCCCCGGTGCAAGGTAACAGACATGACACAGAGCAAGGCCAACATTGGCACTGTCCATGTTACAGAGGGCCTCCACCTTACTACCGGCAAGACTACCAGCACTGCAGAAACAAAGAAGAAACCAGGGAGGTGAACAGCAAGATTTATAATACTAATCCTCCTCGACCTGACCAGATGCCCCGACCACCAGAATCTGATGTCCCAATGCAATGCGAACTGCGGGAAGAGAGGGGGAAACCAGTTGTGCAGAGGGGGACAGTACAGCAAAGCCTGCAAGAAATAGCTAGGCCTCAGGTTTCCAGTGAACCAAAGCGAGATTACATCCCAAGAATTGAAGATACAGGTTACTGGGCAGCAAACCTCAGGCAGACAGATGCCAGTACAACCGACCAGGAAAGGTGCTCTGAAGTTGTAGCCCACATGGCCGTGACTGAGAAAGTGGAGCCATTAGAACCCAACCACCCAGAGCTAGCCATACCACTGCCTGAACCTAAGGCCACTATGGAAAACCCAAAGACAGTTAAGAAGGCCGAGAACCATTCCAATGAAGAGAAGCCTGGTATAGATCAGGAATATACAACGAATACGGGAGAAGAGTTTGAATTTCGGATACGACAGGCTATTCTGAGGTCCATAAGACATGACAAAGAGGTGAAACGTGTTCATTGCAGATCGCATGCCGGGATCTAAAGTGAAAGTCCATGTGAATCCCCAGAGAACCTTTGCCGCGGAGGGATGGGAGTCCTGTGGCGGACGGATGGATGCTCCAGTGAGCACACTCTAGCTACTGTATTTATGTGACAGTAAAAAAGAAATAGGTAGAAATGCATATACTTGTTCATGCTTAATTTTATTGCCGTTAAGTGTTTGAAGTCTGTTGAATCTATGTGATATTCCAAATACTTTTTTTTAGGACATGGAGTCGTTTTAGTATGCATGGGGACATGCATAATTCCAGCAGGGGCATTTGTGGTACCCCAGTCCTGAGGTACCCCTGTTTGTGTGCTTAAACTGGGACTGCAGCCAAATGCTTCTTATGGAGCCCCTATGGACTGGGGCTGCAGGGGTTAATTGCCCTTCCTGGTGGTCTTGTAACAGGAGCAGCCAAAAGAGAGAGCATCTGTAGAGCACTAGGACCCAGGGGAGTTGACAGAATCCCTGAAAGAGAGGGAAACAGAGCTGTGCTGCTATTGGGCAGAGGTCTGAGAGGTGAAAGTTGAGTTGAGAGGGAGAGTGAGGAGAGCAGCAGCATGACATGGCTGCAGCAGAGTGAGAAGCAGTGTGGCAAGTGAGGACAGGACCACATGTGGAGAGGACACAGCTTATCATGCTGTGGTGGACAGAGGCAGTAGCTGCAGACAGAGTGTGTGCCTATGGGAGAAGGAGCCACAAGTGAGAGAAGTGACTGGCAGGAGCCAGCAACTGCAGCAGTTAGTACAGGTACCCCAATAACACACAGCCCTTGCCAGCTCATCAACCCCTTCACAATCTGCCCTGAGAGACTGCCCCAGTATCCACCTGAAGGCACCCCACAGTACCCCTGAAGCCCAGGCAGTGCATATCAGGCAGCACTGGCCCCTTCTTGTCCCTAGATGTGAAGCAGCCACAGAAAGCACATCCCAGGCCACACAGTGCAAACTTCCCAAGTTTAATTCCTCACATTGGGCCTTTAAAGGGACACTTAATCACCTCCCACTACAAAGGCCTGTGAGCACAGAAGGCTGCAGGAAGAGGACACCTTACTGCTAGCAGCACAGACAGAGAGAGACAGAGACTGTTCATGGAGGTTTTGTATAGTCACAGCACCCTCCATTGGAAGACTATGCTGTGCTTTGCAAATAATCACTACAAGTGCCTATTCTTCTAATATACCTGTTTGGATTACAAATACCGTGCACCATTTTGCTTCAATTCACGGTTTCATCTGGAAGACATTAACTGACACATGGCTGAGGTAGCGTCACCTTGCGGACAATTCCGATATTACCGCCTTTTAGAGACGGTGTTACTTGCCTTTATATATTGAATTGTAATGTCTATATTTGAATGTTTACCATTATATGTGCTTTGTGCCAGTGTGTGTGATAGTAGGATTTATGTGCCTTTGCAGTTATTGTTATTGAGTCCACAATAATAACCGTGCATTGTGTTGATGATTATTGCATGTAATTGACCTTAACAATATTTGGTTTGCAGAGATGACTAGTGGTTTCCTGCATAATAAATATTGTTGTCACCGTCACTTTGTGTGTGATCTCTATGTGTGGGGTGTGCTGCTTGGGGTGTCCATCCTTTCTGCCACAGGCTCCCATAAGGAGAAGTCACTGATCCAACTCATCATCTTGAAGGTACAGGTACTTGTCTACACTTCAGAGTTGACAGCGGTGAAGAATACGGTGTCGAGACCCAAGGAACAAGGTACAGAAAGGGTTACTGGCATACTGTCCCCCCCGTTTGTCACATAAAGGGGTAATTAGTGGAAATTACTGATCCAGGCCATACATGCTGAGCAGTTGATATAATACCCCCTACCACCAACGGGACATCAAAGCTTCCCCCACCCCTACTGCTGGAGGATTGGTAGGGGCCCCAATACATTGCTATGCCCAGGGTTCTACACTGCTGTTGACGCCCCTGTATGTATGTATGTTTATGTATGTATATATATATATATATATATTTATATATATATATATATATATATATATATATATATATATTTTATTATTTATATACATTTGGTCTATCTATAATACTTTAACTGACCCGGCATATACGGGGTCACCAAAGTGTCCATCTCCGTGCTTTGCTCCACCCCTCTGGAAACCCCCTTCTGAAAATCCTGCGTTTGCCACTGTCACTCTCCATTTTATCACTTTTGGAAGCTTGATACATCTGGCCCTTAGTAAGCAACCTTGTCTGATATAATTGTAAGAAACAAATAATTTTCATTTCTGTCATAAGTGAGATATGGTGTAATTCTTCAGGGAGAGACAAAATAAAACTAGACATCAGCATTGGGAAGTGTCACCAACCTGTTATGGCCACACTGTAGAATACGGAATCATCTCCGGCATTACAGACATACTCCCCAGAGTCTTCTGGCCTTGCAGATGTAATGATCAACCTGCGACGCCTCCCGTCTGACTCCAGTCTGATGTTCTCACTCTCTTCCACCTCCGCTCCATCCCGGTACCAGCGCACCAGGGCGTTCTCCCTGGAGAGCTCACAGCTCAGAACCACTGGCTCCCCACTCACACACTTGTGTTCCGTGCCATCACTCGTGTTTATAATCTTCACCGGGGGCTCTAGAAAACAATAAGGCACCCGTCAGTCATTCAAATTCCTGCTAATAACAATTCTGTGCAGCTGCAAATTGACATTTATATAATCTGTTGTTTTCCTCTCTGAGCACAAAGGATATGGACAATGCAGCTGCTAATGTAACAAATACAATATTACATTGACCATATGAAAGCAAGGATCAGAAGCTTGAGGGGGATGCTCTAACATCCGCGCCCCCTTACCGCCACCCATCGCTGGCTACCGCAAACATAATTATCGCATATGCTCTAACATATGCAATAATTATGGCAAAGGACAGCTCTTGCGTTAAGCTGTCCTTTGCGGTGGGAGACAGCGGGTCCCACCCAGACCCGGCAGCTCCCCCCTCCCTCCCTTACCCGGCGCTGCAGCTGCGCTGGGCTCTCCTCCTTCCTGCACCCGGAAGAGGATCATAGTGCTGGGAGGAGGAGGTCACAGGTCCGGGCAGGACAGCTTTGTGCTTCCAGGACACAGGTGAGGGGGGGGGGGGGGGTCGGTGCGGGGCGGCAGTGGGTCAGTGCGGGGCGACGGTGGTTTGCTGTTGAAGCCCATAGGCTTCTATGGGGGCATCGCCAGATTTTTCTGGCAAAGCCTCCCGTTGCGATAACCTGGCGGGGGATGCTTAGAGCATCCCAAAAATCAGTAAAAACCCCGATGACGGGGTTTTTACCGCATTTTTAGTTTAGAGAATCTCCCCCTGAGTGTTTTATAAAGATCACTTAAAAATAGTATTCTACCATCTAAGTAGAAACAATGTGGGTTATTCAGACCTGATCGCACGGCTGCACATTTGCAGGCAAGGTGATATTCGAACGTCTGTGCATGCATGCGCCACATAGTACGCATGAACGAGGCCACCTTGTGACAAAATCCTGCTACTTTGTAAGTCCTCAAGTAAGTCCTGGGCTACGCACAGACTGCATACACTGGAAAAATCATTTAACAGTGAGCGGCTGCATATGGATTTGCTGCTAATCACTGTCATTTTTGCAGGCTTGCATACCTCCCAACTGTCCCGCTAAACGCGGGAACGTCACGGTTTTTGGGGGCGTTCCCGCGTCCCACCAGGGGCCGCCATTGTCCTGCGGTTGGGGAGACACAGCCTTAGGACGCGTCATCCCGCGAGGCCATGCCCCCGTTTTACAGGCCACGCCCCCTTTTCGGTCGTGCGCGCGGCTTCGCCGTGTGTGTTTCCCGACCTTAACAGATGAAAAGTTGGGGGGGAATGGGCTTGCACTGGGTGGAGTTTCACTCTGGCTGGGTGGCGATTATCTGTTCACAGGGCTCTACAAATAAGCAGCCGTGGAAATTGGATATCACAAATCTTTGATTATAACTTTTCAGATGATGACTCACAATATCAATATAATCTAACTTAGATTTACAATGTTTACCATAAGTAATGTTAGACAAGTTGGAATAAATTGCAGACAAATATACACAGGGATAATTTAGGGAGTGAATATGCGTCTCATGTTACATTTGTTATACCATAGAGCCATTCCCTGACAGATCCCCCTATCTGGCTCTATGACAGATAACTCTTACCTGTCACAGTAACTGTAAAGGTTGAGCTGTCATTGGCTGAGTGGCAGGTATAGGTCCCTGTATCAGATGGGTCTGAGGATGAGATAAGGAGTCTCCTCATTCTTCCATCTGATTGGAGGGAAATACGTCCTCCTGGCTCAACTTCCTGACCATCTTTCATCCAGCGGACCTTAGCACCTGAGCTAGGTACTTGACAACTCAGACAAATGGGCTGTCCAGCATCCAGCATCCTGCTGGCTGGCTCTCCCGAGGCTGGAGCTATGCTTGATCCACGAGCTGAATGGGTAATGAGACAAATAATTAGTATTTTTTTCTGAAATATCTATAGCAATTTTCCATCCAATATGATTACACATTTTAAATGATTTATAAATATACACAAGTTCTCAGAAACATAAGTGACTGTTTTATGTCTGATTACGTTATACTCAATTGCCCTATGCTGGGAACCCATTTGGGACCTGACGTTTAAAAAAAAACAGCTGCTGGGATAAATCATTCAATACCCAAACTACTCATGACACCCCCAGAACCTGGCACCCTAGGCAGCTGCTTAAAGCTGCCTAGTGGTAGAGCCGGCCCTCAGGTCCGGATTAAAAGGGGGGGCATAGGGTGTCAGTGCCCCTGGGCCCCCCTGTGGTCGGCATGTTTTTATATATATATATATATATATATATTTTTTTTTTTTGTGTGTGTGCATGGGAGCACCCATCTGCCAATGTGACGATGATTAATGGTGCTGAGCATTGGGTGCCAAGGCATACTGACTGTACAAGTGTGCGGTGCATTACTGGGAGTTAACTAAGTCCCATGACATTTTGCACAAGAGGGCAGAGGCTGAGAGGTTTGTGCTGAGCTCAGATTGGTGGAGCTTGTTACATGCTTCTCAGGCCCATGGAGGACAGTAGCAGCAGTAGCCTCATCATGGGAAGGTTTTTAATCAGAGGCAGCACTGAGCCTGTGAGGTCTCCTACAGTCCTACAGAGTAAGGTACAGAGGGACAAACAAAGGCTTTTCATGTGGTATGTTCTGCACCTTGATCAAGGGGTCTTAGCACCCTGAAACATTGGGATTTATCATGCATTTTTCATTTAAAAAAAAATTGACACTGGGAACAGACTCTGAGTGCCATTATTAACCTCCTAAGATTATTTATTACTACAGCAGACATCGAAGCACTGCTGCATTGGCAGGGTGAGTGCCGATCCGTACCCACCCCCCTAATATTATTTTTATATATATATATATTTTAGAAAAAATGGGATAAGAGTTCAGCGACATTAAGTGTTACACGTATATATAATTGTTCACATCTTACCTGCAAGGGCGGTTATCCTAAAGACTGTGAGCTTTCCCTGAAAGCGCTACATACATGCTGTATTGTGCTATGCCCTAATACACTGAGTTTTGGTGACTATTGCATCAGTGGATTTCTGCATTATTGATAGTGGAGTGCACCGGGACGTTGGGTCGAGATTGGGAGTGCCAGCATAAAAGTCTTGGTTGTATATTATATATACATTATATATTAATATATTTGTTAACCCCCCCCCCCCTCCTCCAATTACCCATTAACCAAGTTGGGGGGAGTATTTTTCACAATGTGCAGTGAATCCTGTTTAGGATTCGCTGCACATTTGCAGGGTTCCGGAGGGCTGCAGCATTCGATGCCAGCCCTCCCTGCCACCCTATTCAACGCCACAGGGGCTCACTGCCCCTGACGACGAATTTTAACCCCTGCGGCAAATGCCACAGGGAGCCGGGGTAAGGCGGCAGACAGGAAGATGGAAGCCTCCCTACCTGCCCCAGAATGTGTGGGGGGAAGAAGGGCTCCCGGGGACACAGGCATCAGAAGCTGCCCCCCCGGGAGAGCTGGCAGGGGACACGGGTAGAGAGCCGCTGCACTGCTTCCACTCGTGCATATGTAATGAGCGGGAGCAGTGTAAAGTGATTATATGAATATGTAATGAGCGGCTTCCGGCCCCCTGCTGGTGAATGTGTAAAAAAAAAAAAGTAAAACAAAATAAAAATTAAATATGTGCTTCAAGCACATGAATAACAATAGCATGCCCCTTCACAGAATTTTTTTTTTAAAAGATCACTTTCCAGTTCACCTTAAAAAGATGCTGAATGCAAAACGGTGTATTATGGCGAAAATCATGCTAAATAGAATACACTCTCGGCGAATCCCAGTGAAAACCCTATTGAAATACACCAGCGAATTGTAGCGAGCATTAAACGGAGAATTGTCCGGCATTCACTGTTCGCTTTCGGAGAGGGGGGGGGGGGGGTCTGCCTGGAGTTGCGTTGCGACGCGGCTGGGGGGAGGGGGAGAGAGTTAGTGGCGTGGCTCGGGGGGGGGGGAGAGAGTTAGTGGCGCAGCTCGGGGGGGGACCGGGCGATGCGGGGCCTTGCAGCGGCCCTGGGCAGAGTCTCTGCAGCTGCTGCTGTGACGTGGGAGCCATAACCTTAGAGAAAGGAGGCTTCTGGGACAGGTCCATGGTGAGATAAGTAGGGAGTGGGACAGGGCACGTGGAGTGCGGGTGTCACCCCAGCCTGGCGAGTCACTCCATGGGGGGCGGGGGGGATGGGCGAAGCAGCGGCGGCCACGAAGTTGCTCGGGGAGTTACTGCTCACCACCATATCATCAAGGGGGGGGGGGGGGAAACACCTGCTCCATCTTCCACCCTCCAGTGGCTGGCGCCCTAGGCAAATGCCTAAAGCTGCCTGGTGGTGGCGCCGGCCCCGCACACACACGTACACAGTATATAATTCCTGTATACATCAATTGCTTGAATAACAACTGCTTTCTTAATATATTGTGTGCATTTTTATTTGAGTGTAAGGACAGGTCCCCTAATTCCCAGTAGATGTTACTGTTATTCCTATGCAACATATCAGGGACACATATCTGAAATAGAGCCTCAGTTTTATAGGACACAAACCTTGAACACAGGACAGACAGAACCATTTGGTTATCTCATTAGTAACAGTTACAATGCAGACATGTGGGATTTTGTTAATCCAGTAACATTTACAGAAGAGGTGGCTCAGCAAGCTGTATTCAAATGCACTGAGAATTTAACCTCTTGAAATCCAGGAGTTACATATATTGTATAGTTCTGCAACCATTTTTGACAGTTTTTTTTCAATTGAAATTATCGAGAATTAATTTATATGACATATTTGCTTACATGACATCAAGATATCAGTATGAATTAATTCAGCCCAGCAAACACAACAATTGCTGACTTTGGGCCTGATTCAGAGTTGATCGCTGAGCAACGACATCATAGATCGACTGATTAACGGACAACTGCACGTGCGTTTCAGTCGCATGGTGCATGTGTGGACCACTATTTACTTGTAGTTTAGTTGCAGTATTTGCATTTGATTTATTTTTAGGAGTTTTTGAGGAGGGTCTATGACATCAGTGTTGACCCCTTCCGACCTGTCTCAGTTGCAAAAGTATATGGTCGACATGCATTGTGTCAACCATGAAAGGTAGACAGGCCTTATGTCGACACATGACAAAGGTTGACATGGCTAAGGTTGACAGGGTCAAAATGGGGACACATGCATTAGGTCGACAATGAGAAGGTCGACATGCGTTTTTCACTTTTTTTTAGCCAACATGTGCCGACAGGCGGTATTTCATGCCCTACCATCGACTAGGGTGTGGTGGTAGAATAAACTGGTATACGGTCATTGGGTCACCAGCAAGTTATTAGTTGAATCATTAGACCGACATGGGGTTCTTCATTGTTTTTTGAGCCAACATGTGCCGACAGGTGGTATTTCATGCCCTACCATCCACTAGGGTGTTGTGGGAGAATAAAATAGTGTACCGAGCGCAGCGAGGCACCATGCCAAAAGCATGGCAAGCACTGGGTACGCGGTGCATCGATACGGTCTCCATGTCGACTATGTCAGCATTAGGGACAAAAAAGTGAAAAACTCCTGTCGACCTTATGACCACTATTGGTCAACAGTCATAAGGTCAATACAGGAAAAAAGTTCAACATGGTCAAAAGGTTGACACAAGCAATAGGTCGACATTAAAAAGATCCACATGCGGTTTTATGGGTTTTGGGGTGCCTATGTCGACATAAGTCGAAATGGATACTATAAGTGTTCATGGCTCGCTCTACTTGCCATGCTTTTACCTTTTGACCATGCCGACCTAGTGCATGTTGACATTTTGACTGTTGGCCAACAGTGGTCGACCTATTATTACCTATTATTGACTGCATCCCTTACAAACAATAACTGACTGATTCCCCTCCCCCATGGCCCCCATGTAAAGCAGACTGTTGCAGTCCCTCCCTATGCACGCAACATAATTACAGATTCTGATTTTAGGCAATTGGCTAACCCACGCTAGATCACTCAGAATGCTCAGCAAGATCGCTCAGCATTGCATAGTGATGTGTCAGCGCTGTGTGCTGAGCGATCTGTCAGGGCCAGTGTTCTCCGGTGAGAGCTCTGGCCCTGACAGATTAATATCCAGCATGATGGTTATTCATCGCCGGTCGATAGTAACGTAGTGACATCTAGTGAGATTGCTTAGAAAATGCCCCTATAGCACTACGTGTGTAGACCCCATTAGAACACTATGCTTGTCTCATAATGTCCCTGCTGAATAATGCTATACCGGTGAGATGGCTAATATAAGTAATATATTCCATTAAGTGCAAGCACGTGACAACCCAGGTTCAGTCGGTTGTGAGAATTTTGAGAAAAAAAAAAACCTAAAATTTAATCTGTACCCCTTTAATGTGCTTAATGTTTTCTTTGGTAAAGTTGTAGTCAAGAGCAATAGGTACAGTGTCCACTCTATAACCTCAACCACTAGTATAAAGGAGTGGGATTGGTCTCTCTCACCCTTTACTCGGAGTTGGCAGGAAGACTCGGACAGTCCAGCATGGAATTGGATGGTACCAGAATCCTTCTGTGTGACCCCAACCAGCACCAAGACATGGGTCCTTCCAAAACTCTTCACAACCGTCTTGTGATCCTCAGAAAGAATGTGACCGTCGTAGGTCCAGCCGACCTGCTCGATGTCACTTTCAGTCTCTGCACAAAATGCTGCATTTCCTCCTTCAGCTACTTCTAGACGACGGGACAACTTCTTCACAATCGGTCCTGGGAGATAGATACAGTAGGTTAAGCACAGGACAAGCCATAAGGCTACAGATAAGCAGGGCTTGTTCTGCTGTGCAATTTTCACACATTGTGAGTAAATAGCATTAACATTAAGCTGTTGAATGTGCATAAGAAGAAAAAAAAAGCCAGCTGAGTGCAAGTCTAAAAATAGCCAAGATTTGATGTGTTTTATAGACAGGAAAGTAGAAACTGAAGGACTGACAGCTGTGAATGCTGAGGGTTATTGGAGGAATAGCTAAGGGTGTAGTTTAGTGTACAATGCCTAATATTGCGCACCACTTAGCCCCTTAAATGAAACAATTTTCAAAACCCACCTGTAAAATTTTATTTTCTAAATGTAATTATGTTTGCAACATATGCTTAAACTAATAAGCTTCGAAAGCCACTTGCCTACAGTATGTGAGAGAGAGAAAGCGATGTAGTTTCACTCATTGCCAGCAGATGGCAGTGTTTTGGAGACACACAGACAGTACCGTAGACACATATATATGCTAGGTGATTCATCGCGTCCTACGGGCGCTCTTCACACCGTCGTAATGGGGGCGCTGCGCCCCCTTAACCTGTGAATGCAGTTATTGCATGGGTGAGGGTTGGGCGATATGGGGGGGGGGGGGGTGCTTGGGGTGGTGTGGGTGGGGGAGTGGTGGGTTTGGGGATACTGTGTGTGGTGGACTTGCAGTTGTGGGGTTGGGCAATGTGGGTGGTGTAGTTTGGTTAGGTGCAGGTCCCCATGTGGGTGAGGGAGGTGGGGGTGCTGTACTTGGGTTGGTTATGGACAGTGGGGGGGGGGTGTTGGGGAGCCATTGGAGGGGTACAGTGGGTTAGGAAGGGTGTTTGTGGGTGCTGTAATCCCTAGTGGCGTGAGGTGTGTGTGTTTACAGCAGGATGGAGAGGTTAGCGGTTGGTGGTATGGCATGCTGGGAGGGTGATTTACCTGGTATTTGTTGGTTGTAGAGTAAAGATGTCCTTGTGTCTGCTGTTGCTGGTGTAGTGGGGTAGGGTTTTGTGTGTCAGTTAAGGTACAAACCCTTACCCACCAGAGTTAGTACCAGTGCTCCCCCTTTCATAGTTTCACTGTATTTGCATAATTAATTCCCACCCCCCACTTCCCTTAGTCCAATAAAACTTTAGTATTTGTATACTCTGCCTTATAGATTTCTGCTAAGAAAATACATTTTGTTCATGAGGTTACGGCTTTGTCACAGATAATGTTGGTTATTGTAAAAAAAGGAGTGTAAATACTGAATGTAGGTTCAAAGCATTTGTGAGTCTTACCTCGAACAGCTACCTCTGCTATGCTTTGGGCCCCTTTATTAGTCTGGCACACATACACCCCATCATCATCAGTCCGAGCTCCTCGGATTATCAGTCGTCTGATGGGACCATGTTCTTCCATTTGGTGACGCTTTCCTGGGTGGAGTCTCTGATCCTCCAGGTACCAAGTAGTGCGGGTTCCGTCTGGCACTGAGCACTCTAACATGGCATCCTGCCCCTCTCTCACTGCAACGTCTCTCAATGGAGCAGGGAAACGGTCACCTACCTCTGGGGAATGAAAGAAGCATACAGTAGGTCACAATTTTATGCAATCGGGTGTAACATTTCTTAAAATGATAATTTAATCTGTATATAATGGAGGGGTTGGGAGTTTATAGTAGCGCATGACATTATTATATATATTTAAGATTTTTTCTAAAGCAGTATATTTTTAATTTTGTACTCAGTGCAGCCTTGAAACAAGGTTCATGCTATTATGAATCACACAGAGGCAGCGGTTTAGCCAGTAAGATCTGTGGGGCTGCTAAAGTATCAAACCTTTTTGTTGTTTGAATACATTTATGTGTTGTTACAGTGGTATAAATGACCTGCTTCGAGTTTAGTGATACATCAAGCGATAATTAATGAAACGATTTCTCTTCAGTGCACGCAAAAGTGTGCCAAGCTTGGCCCTGAAAGGCAACACACAGTTTATTTTTTGGATACTCAAACTTAAGATCACGTCTTATGACTCACTGATTATGACAGAGCCACCGCTGTGTATTGGAGGTACCCTTTCACCTCATGGACTTAATTCAGTAAGTCCCCAGCGCCGGGGAACGATATTGTGGGTCTCTGCATGCACATGTGTAGACCCGATTTACAAATGCCTTCAGTATTACACTGAGAGCAGCCTGGGACAGGGGAACACCCGGTGTTTTATGGGTGTCCCTATCAAAACGCAGAGTGTTCCCTTGGGAACACAGATGGGCCAATGCCTGCCCCGGGTGGGCAGTGTGATGTCAGCGCCCGTCCCCTGTTTGGCCATCGCCGGCCCAGATAAAAGTTAGATGAAACTGACTTTTATCTGAGAGCGGGTGAAAAATTGCTGCGCTGCGCTGCTTTTCCCTGCGTACCGACAACAATCAGGCCCTATGTTCTTTCTAACAAACCTGACTAAATATATTAGAGCTGATTCAGAGTTGGAAATAATTATAAGATAAAAAACACACAAAAAAAAGAGTAACTTTGCACCTGGATAAAACCATGCTGCACTGCAGATGGGGCAGATTTAACATGTACAGATATATTTAGGTTCGGGGTGGTGTGTCTGAACTCCATTCTGAATTGACATGTAACAAAAAATCTGTCCAATATACAAAAATCATTCAAAAAAGTTCAGAGCTCATTCAGGTCATGAGATGGGCGAGTTGTGCTGCCATCAGCAGTGTTTCGGCACCGTTAAAATGACAACTCGCCTCCGTTTGGGCTAATTGAATTGGTGAATTGACTCCTATGTCAGAAGGGAAAATTAATATAAACAAACCTTCTTGATTACATAAATGCAAGGATGAAAACCACATGAGGAAATGACAAAGAAAAACCTACAGCATGTGCATACATTAAAGGGGAAAGCGAAAAATACATTTATTTTTAGCGCATCACCTCTAAAAAAAGAAAAGAAAAACAGCTAAACAAATACAAGTGTCAAATTAGGAGATGAGAGTGGCACAGTCACATCAGCAGCTACAGTATGGGTCGATTATGTTATGGTTTGAAACTAGAACCTAAAGCAGGTACATGCATAAACAATTTGGCTATCTTACGATGTAACAATGTAACATACAATATACTAGGGCCGGATTCAGTATCAGTTGCAGTTTTACTAAAACAGTCAAAACTTCAACTGGTGTCTCTCATGCAAAGTTCCTGACAATTTGATCATAACTCTAGGGTAGCCCCCCCGGCTGCGAAGCTGAAAACGTTCTGGACACTCCTGTTTTGTCCAGACCTGGCCCTCCCAACACCACCTCAATTCCCTCGCCAACACTCGATTGCATCCTTCCGTAATGCGACTGCAGTTTGAGCATCGTGCATGCATTTAGCAATTCTACAATTGGGGCCCATAGTGCCTGTATTATTGCTGTATACACACACACTATATGATCCACCATGGAGTAGTGGCAAGATATATCCACATTGCATGTCATCCAATCTGATGTGCAGTACATCAGGTGGGAAGATGCAACCACGTATCATCATTACAAATGGGTATACTCACTATGGGGGCGATTCAGCTTCAGTCGCTGATCGCCGAAAATCGCTATTTGGCCATTTTCAGTGATCTACGCAAGAACACATGTGGTAGCGTGCATTTGTGAGTCCTGAAGCTGTGGTTGGAGGCAACCACAGTCTAAGGGCCAACAGAGGGTCGTTGATGGTCATTTTGAAGTTGTCGTGTCAGCGGAGCAGGAGCTTGGTTCGGACAAAAGTGGAGTGTATGGACTGTCTGGGGGGGGGGGGGGGGCGCAATGTGGCTGTGTGATGTCAAATTCAGCCTTGCGACCCAAAAGATCCGGCCCCACCTTTATAGTTAAGCTCTTTATTGTTAATGTTTCCTCTACAAAAGTGCGGGAGGGTACATCGTTAACAATACAGTGCTTATATCAATATGTACTCTGCCTTACTACCCTGGCTAAGGTACTGATAGCTAGAAAATGGTTGGCTCCTGAATCACCTAATGTTTTCCATTGGAGAGCACTGGTAAATGAGGTATCAGGACATGAAAGGACCATGTATAGGAGTAGAGATTCTATTCAAAAGTATATTAACCCCTTCCTGACAGAGCTAGTTTTTGCGTTCCTGACAGAGCCATTTTTTTCAAATCTGACATGTCTCACTTAAGTGGGGATAACTTTTTTTTGCTTTTACTTATCCCAGTGATTTTGAGATTGTTTTCTCGTGACACATTGTACTTCAAATTAGTGGTAAATTTGGGTCGATACAGTCTGTGTTTTTTTGTGAAAAATACCAAAATGTCGTGAAAAAATTGAAAATTTAGCGATTTGCAAAATGTTAAATTTTCTGCTTGTGAGACAAATAATCATACCACTCAAAATAGTTAATAACTAACATAGACCATATGTCTACTTTATGTTTCCATCATTATTTCAACTTCCTTTTAATTTTTTTGGACACTAGGAGGCTTACAATATGAATAGCAAATTCTCAAATTTTCAAGAAAATTTCAAACACTGATTTTTTTAGGGACCAGTTCAGTTCTGATATGACTTTGAGGGACTTGTATGTGAGACACCCCCATAAATGATGCCATTTCAAAAACTGCACCCCTCACAGTATTCAAAACAGCATTTTGGAAGTTTGTTAACCCTTTAGGTGTTTCACAGGAATTAAAACAAAGTGTAGGTGAAATTTCAAAATTTCATTTTTTTTGCAGATTTGCAATTTTAATACATTTTTCTAAGGAACACAGTACATTTTACTAGAGAAATGTGACTAAAAATTGATTCCCCCAATTCTTTTGTTTTCAAAAATATCCTATATGTGGCCCTAGTGTGCACGTTGACCAAACCACAGGCTTCATAATAGAAGGAGCACCTACTTGATTTTGGAGCCTCCTTTTTATGAGATTATTTTTTAGGCACCATGTAGGTTTCTAGGCACCATAAGATGCTAAAATTTAGGAACCCCCCCACAAGTTACCCCATTTTGCAAAGTACACCCCTCAGGGAATTCATCTAGGGGTATAGTGTACATTTCAAACCCCCAGGGGTTTCACCAATTGTGGTACAACTGGGCAGTGAAAATGAAAAATTACATTTTTTTACACAAAAATGCAGTTCTGGCTCAAAATTTTTCATTTTCAGAAGGTATGAAGGAGAAAAAGCACCCCAAAATCTGTGCCCCAATTTCTCCCGAGTACGGCAATGCCTCACATGTGAACAAAAAATACCAGTTGGGTGCATGGCAGGACTCAGAAGGGAAGGAGTGATTTTTGGATTTTGCAGCACAGATTTTGGTGGAATGAATGGTGGGTGCTATGTTGCACCAATACAGTGGAACCCCCCCACAAGTCACCCCATTTTGCAAAGTACACCCCTCAGGGAATTCATCTAGGGGTATAGTGTACATTTCAAACCCCCAGGGGTTTCACCAATTTTGATACAACTGGGCAGTGAAAATGAAAAATTACATTTTTTTACACAAAAATGCAGTTCTGGCTCAAAATTTTTCATTTTCACAAGGAATGAAGGAGACAAAGCACCCCAAAATCTGTGCCCCAATTTCTCCCGAGTACGGCAATGCCTCACATGTGACCAAAAAATACCAGTTGGGCGCATGGCAGGACTCAGAAGGGAAGGAGTGATTTTTGGATTTGGCAGCACAGATTTTGGTGGAATGAATGGTGGGTGCCATGTTGCATTAGCAAGACTCCCAAAGCACCAATACAGTGGAACCCCCCCACAAGTCACCCCATTTTGCAAAGTACACCCCTCAGGGAATTCATCTAGGGGTATAGTGTACATTTCAAACCCCCAGGGGTTTCACCAATTTTGATACAACTGGGCAGTGAAAATGAAAAATTACATTTTTTTACACAAAAATGCAGTTCTGGCTCAAATTTTTCATTTTCACAAGGAATGAAGGAGACAAAGCACCCCAAAATCTGTGCCCCAATTTCTCCCGAGTACGGCAATGCCTCACATGTGAACAAAAAATACCAGTTGGGTGCATGGCAGGACTCAGAAGGGAAGGAGTGATTTTTGGATTTTGCAGCTCAGATTCTGGTGGAATTTTGGTGGGTGCTATGTCGCATTAGCAAGACCCCCCAAGCACCAATACAGTGGAACCCCCCCACAAGTGACCCCATTTTGCAAACTACACCCCTCAGGGAATTCATCTAGGGGTATAGTGTACATTTCAAACCCCCAGGGGTTTCACCAATTTTGATACAAGTGGGCAGTGAAAATGAAAAATTACATTTTTTTACACAAAAATGCAGTTCTGGCTCAAAATTTTTCATTTTCAGAAGGTATGAAGGAGAAAAAGCACCCCAAAATCTGTGCCCCAATTTCTCCCGAGTACGGCAATGCCTCACATGTGACCAAAAAATACCAGTTGGGTGCATGGCAGGACTCAGAAGGGAAGGAGTGATTTTTGGATTTTGCAGCTCAGATTCTGGTGGAATTTTGGTGGGTGCTATGTCGCATTAGCAAGACCCCCCAAGCACCAAGACAGTGGAACCACCCCACAAGTGACCCCATTTTGCAAACTACACCCCTCAGGGAATTCATCTAGGGGTATAGTGTACATTTCAAACCCCCAGGGGTTTCACCAATTTTGATACAAGTGGGCAGTGAACATGAAAAATTACATTTTTTTACACAAAAATGCAGTTCTGGCTCAAAATTTTTCATTTTCAGAAGGTATGAAGGAGAAAAAGCACCCCAAAATCTGTGCCCCAATTTCTCCCGAGTACGGCAATGCCTCACATGTGACCAAAAAATACCAGTTGGGTGCATGGCAGGACTCAGAAGGGAAGGAGTGATTTTTGGATTTTGCAGCTCAGATTCTGGTGGAATTTTGGTGGGTGCTATGTCGCATTAGCAAGACCCCCCAAGCACCAATACAGTGGAACCCCCCCACAAGTGACCCCATTTTGCAAACTACACCCCTCAGGGAATTCATCTAGGGGTATAGTGTACATTTCAAACCCCCAGGGGTTTCACCAATTTTGATACAAGTGGGCAGTGAAAATGAAAAATTACATTTTTTTACACAAAAATTCAGTTCTGGCTCAAAATTTTTCATTTTCAGAAGGTATGAAGGAGAAAAAGCACCCCAAAATCTGTGCCCCAATTTCTCCCGAGTACGGCAATGCCTCACATGTGAACAAA
Organism: Crinia signifera; assembly: GCF_055691185.1. Classification (NCBI taxonomy): domain Eukaryota; kingdom Metazoa; phylum Chordata; class Amphibia; order Anura; family Myobatrachidae; genus Crinia; species Crinia signifera. The sequence continues at coordinate 129,051,139 of NC_139223.1, forward strand.
AAATACCAGTTGGGTGCATGGCAGGACTCAGAAGGGAAGGAGTGATTTTTGGATTTTGCAGCACAGATTTTGGTGGAATGAATGGTGGGTGCTATGTTGCACCAATACAGTGGAACCCCCCCACAAGTCACCCCATTTTGCAAAGTACACCCCTCAGGGAATTCATCTAGGGGTATAGTGTACATTTCAAACCCCCAGGGGTTTCACCAATTTTGATACAAGTGGGCAGTGAAAATGAAAAATTACATTTTTTTACACAAAAATTCAGTTCTGGCTCAAAATTTTTCATTTTCAGAAGGTATGAAGGAGAAAAAGCACCCCAAAATCTGTGCCCCAATTTCTCCCGAGTACGGCAATGCCTCACATGTGAACAAAAAATACCAGTTGGGTGCATGGCAGGACTCAGAAGGGAAGGAGTGATTTTTGGATTTTGCAGCACAGATTTTGGTGGAATGAATGGTGGGTGCTATGTTGCACCAATACAGTGGAACCCCCCCACAAGTCACCCCATTTTGCAAAGTACACCCCTCAGGGAATTCATCTAGGGGTATAGTGTACATTTCAAACCCCCAGGGGTTTCACCAATTTTGATACAAGTGGGCAGTGAAAATGAAAAATTACATTTTTTTACACAAAAATGCAGTTCTGGCTCAAAATTTTTCATTTTCAGAAGGAATGAAGGAGACAAAGCACCCCAAAATCTGTGCCCCAATTTCTCCCGAGTACGGCAATGCCTCATGTGTGACCAAAAAGTGGCAGGACTCAGAAGGGAAGGAGTGATATTTGGAGTTTGCAGCACAAATTCTGGTGGAATGATGGTGGGTGCTATGTCGCATTAGCAAGACCCCCAAAGCACCAATACAGTGGAACCCCCCCACAAGTGACCCCATTTTGCAAACTACACCCCTCAGGGAATTCATCTAGGGGTATAGTGTACATTTCAAACCCCCAGGGGTTTCACCAATTTTGATAAAACTGGGCAGTGAACATGAAAAATTACATTTTTTTACACAAAAATGCAGTTCTGGCTCAAAATTTTTCATTTTCACAAGGAATGAAGGAGAAAAAGCACCCCAAAATCTGTGCCCCAATATCTCCCAAGTACGGCAATGCCTCACATGTGACCAAAAAATACCAGTTGGGTGCATGACAGGACTCAGAAGGGAAGGAGTGATTTTTGGATTTTGCGGCTCAGATTCTGGTGGAATGAATGGTGGGTGCTATGTGGCATTAGCAAGACCCCCGAAGCACGATGAAATTATGAACCTAATATTCCATAGATGTGTGGTATATTTTAAAACACTCCTTTATACATAGGCCGGGTTTGTCGGGGCAAGTGTCACACTGGAAAATAGTTTGCTTTCTTATTCCCTTTTTATAGCAAACTTTGCACCTTTTTTGTGTCCTGCCCTTTTTTCCAGTGGAGGGGATTTCATCAGGAAAATGCTGCCCTGGTACAATACGGGGGCCAGTACTAGAAGTACTGGGGCCCTCTGCCTGCTGGTTCCCAAATATTAGGCCCTTTATGACTTCCTCTTGAAAGTGCATAAATGTCCCCCTCTGGCCGGTAGAACGGAATAGCACGTAAGCGTTATACAGTGCCATCTGGATGATATACACGGCCACCTTCTTGTACCAGATTTTTGTTTTCCGCAGGGCACTGTACGGCTTCAGTACCTGATCTGAAAGATCCACTCCGCCCATGTACCTATTGTAATCCAGGATACAATTAGGTTTTGAGGTGTGGGTACTGGTACCTCGTACAGGGACGGAGGTGGTACTGTCTCCGTGAATTGTTGTCAGTATAAGGACATCCCTCTTGTCCTTATATTTGACCAACAACATATTTTCGTTGCATATTCCCCTGCTTTCACCCCTTCTCATTACTTGGGCAATGTGCGTTTTTGGGAGGCCTCTTTGGTTCTTGCGCACAGTACCGCAAGCTGCTGTACCTCTTGAACCAAGGGCCTTAAACAGGGGGATGCTAGTGTAAAAGTTATCCACATAGAGGTGATAACCTTTATCCAGGAAGGGGTGCACTAAATCCCAGACAATTTTCCCACTAACACCTACGAGGGAGGGGGGGCATTCTGGCGGTTCAATTCTTGAATCCTTCCCTTCATAAACCCTAAACCTGTGGGTGTACCCTGAGGTGCTTTCACACAGTTTATACATTTTTATGCCATACCTTGCCCTCTTACTGGGAAGGTACTGGCGGAATTTAACCCTTCCTTTAAAATGTATAAGGGACTCGTCGATACAAATAAATTTTTCAGGGATGTACACCTCTTCAAATTTGGCACTGAAATGATCAATGACCGGCCTGACTTTGAATAGCCGGTCAAAGGTGGGATCATCTCTGGGTGGGCACTGTGCATTATCGGTGTAATGTATAAATTTAAGAATTGTCTCAAATCGAGTCCGGGTCATGGCCATACGGTAAAATGGAGTACTGTACAGAACATCTGTACTCCAATATTGCCTAATTTCTGGCTTTTTTACTATGCCCATATGAAACACCAGACCCCAAAACGTCATCATCTCTACTGCATCTACAGGGGTCCACCTAGCAAATGATGACGTGGGGTTTTGAGCAATAAACTGCTGGGCATATAAATTAGTTTGGTCCACCATTAAATTTATAAAATCATCAGAGAAAAATAATTTGAAAAAGTCAATTTCTCTGAGACCTGTGGAATCAAATTGGATTCCTGGCATGGCCAAAAACTCAGGAACCTGGGGCTCAAAATTGTCTGGTGGTGGGGTCCATACGAGATCAATTGTTGGGGGGGGGTCTCAGCTGCTCTACGGGGGCGTCTTTGAGGGGGTCCCTCATCACCAGAGGAGGAAGAGGAGCTTAAGACGAATCCTTCAAATTCCCCGCTTGCATCACTGGCTGTGTCTGAGTCAGAGGCAAGCATGGCATATGCCTTCTCCACTGAATACATTCTCCTGGATGACTGGGAGGACATTTGGGAGGACATTTGGGAGGACATTTGGGATGCCATTTTTATTTTTGTGTTACTGGTAGTGAAATGTTTCAACACGTGTTTAGTGTAGGGGGGGGTACAAACTTTATTTCAACCCGGGGGGTATGTAGTGTGTAGTGTGTATGTAGTGCAGAAAAAAAAAATACTTTATACCAATAATAAAAAAAAAAAAATGAAGGGGTTAAAAATAAAAAATTGAAGGGGTTAAAAAAAAAAAAAAAAAGGTCCTGCGCCAAAAATTGAGCACAGATGTTGGTCAGTAACGTCTGTCACTGAACAGCGCTCAAAGGCAACAGGAATTTGATCAAAAAAAAAAAAAAAATAGATCAACCCTGTGCCGAAAAAGATGATCAGTGATGTACGTCACTGATCAGCGCACAGCGGCCACAGGACACCCCCAAAATCACAGTGTGTGTAAAAAAAAAAATTAAAAAAAGACCCCACAGCACACACACAAAAAAAAAAGGTGATCAGTGATGCGACACTGATTACCAGTGAGGGGCAGCAGGTGCACAACCTTTGGTGCAACTGACAGTGCAACTGGCAGGTATATATATATAAAAAAAAAAACCTCTGCACCCCTAAAAAGTTGCTGATCACCTCAGATATAGTGATCAGCACAAAAGGCGGGGGCAGCAGACACAAAATTTAGCACTCTCTATCACTCTCTGTCACTATCTCTCTCTATCTCTCTATCTCTCACTATCTATCACTCTATGACACTGCAGCAGCAGCACTGACAGGTATATCTATATATAAAAAAAAAACCTGCGCCCCCAAAAAGTTGCTGATCAGTTAATTTATACTGATCAGCACAAAAGGAGGGGGCAGCAGTCAGTTATATAAAAAATATATAGCACAATCTGTCACTATCTCTCTCTATCTCTCTCTCTCTCTCTATCTCTCTCTATCTCTCTATAACTATCACACTGCAGCAGCACAAAATATAGCACTCTGTCACTAGGCCTCTCTATCTATCTCTCTCTCTATCTCTCTCTATCTCTCTATCTCTCTCTCTCTATCTATAACTATATCACACTGCAGCAGTACAAAATATAGCACTCTCTGACACTATCTCTCTCTCTATCTCTCTCTATCTCTCTCTATCTCTCTCTATCTCTCTATCTCTCTCTATCTATCTCTCTATCTAGCTATTACACTGCAGCAGCACAATTTCACAGCACAGGAAGGCACAAGTAGCAACAGGATCCAGGAAGCATCCAGCACAGATCAAGCAGTGATCAAGCAGTGATGAAGCAGCGATCAGGTAAGTATGGAGCAAGGTTCTGGTCAGTATATGGCGGCAGGTGGGCACGGTGACCGCACTGCACGCTATTCCAGACCGGAATGGCGTCTGCAGTGCAGTCACCGTTAGTTTAAATCCCCCTCCTTGGCTGTGATTGGTCCGTCGGTCCGACGGACCAATCACGGCCTTTGGGGGCGGGCGGGGTGAGGTGGGGTGACACCAGTGTCACCCTTACACCCCGCGGTGATTGGTGCTGTACTTTACAGCACCAATCACCTCTGATCCCGTGTCACCGGCGAACGTTATTCGCCGGTGACACAGGAAAACGCTGTGAATGGCTGTTCACACTGAACAGCCAATCACAGCGATCGCCGACGGGGGGGCGGCATCGCAGCCCCCCCTGGGCATGCACGGACATGTCTGCTGTCAGGGACAGCAGACATGTTGAAACTGTCACCGCGTCTATAGACGCGGTGACAGTTTAAATCCATGACGTACATTTACGCCATGTGTCGGGAAGTGCTTCCCGACCATGACGTAAATGTACGTCAAATGTCGGGAAGGGGTTAAAAAATGGGAAAGATGGAATATGTCGATAATTGGAACAGATATTCCCTCTTCGGAAATATAATCTGAAGAGAAAAAGTTCTAGATGAAAAATACCAGCAAATGAAACAGAAAGTAACGTAGAGCTATAAACTGTATAAATTATATAAATTGCATACTTATAGATAAATGGTATAAGAAATACTGATGAATATTGATTTAAAATGGTTCACCGAGAAGGTGAGATTGACATTTATTTTACAAAGACAGAATGAAAGATTATGTTTAGTTATTAACTCACTTTGTTAAACTCTATAATATTATTATAATATTAGGAATGCATAATTCATTTATTTATATATTTATTTGTGTTTTTGGGGGGAATTCCTCAATTCTTTAGATATGTAACTTTTTGTTCCAAGGTAGAAGCGGCATCGACTATACCTAGAGACTAGATAAATTGTATATGGGAGAGATGAATATTATACAAAAAAAAAGGGGGGGGGGGGGGAGTAAAACACCAAACACCAAGGGAGGGGGGAGGGAGGAGGGAGGTGGGGATAAAGAAAGGAAAACTTCACATAAAGAATGCACAGAACACGTATAAGAAAAGGAATAATTATACACTAGTAACACACAGAAACATACATTAAGATATGCACCTTTTTCACTTAACCACTAAATGAAGATGATCCATGACACAAATAGAAGATACCAGATAAAATAAGAAAAGCACTATATAATAACACATAAGAGATAAGAACCCACAGTCACATAAACTACACAGACACCATAAGTAACCAGTAAAAATGTAATAACCCACTCCCAAATACATAAGAAGCAACTAATATACTTGTCTCTACTAAATCGATGCCGGTCCTACAGAGAACTGTATAATAATCTTAGAGATAATCGGCAAGAATTGAAGTATAATTGTATGTATGTATGTATGTATGTTTGTCAAAAAAAATAAAAACTATATGATTAAAAAAAAAAAAACAATACAGTGCTTACACACTGAATGGTAAGAATGATGATGTCGTTAATGATATCTTTATGGTGCATATCGTTAACGAAAACCATTAACACGTGCAGAGAGAGTTAAAGTGGGTAGCACTTTAACTCTCTCTGCAAGTGTTTTATTTGCCACACCCGCAGTGAAAATGGTTTTGCCCATTAAAGAAATATTTTGCTTTTGCAATCCAAGCTGAATCAGGCCCATAATGTGTACACACGGGATTATGAAAATGGCATTGTTATTATGACTGGTTACCGAACATGCATATATTTTAAAATTATATCTAGGGTGTACGCACCTTTAGGGGCCCATTTATGAAGAATCACATTTACAATGCAATCTGGGCAGAATATTACAGCCTAGGATCACATTGTAAAAGCCCTTCCTACAATGTGCTGAGCCGGAAGCCGGGGGGGGGTCTGCGCATGCGTGTTTAGTGTTGACTACCCGACGACGGCACTGACCCGGCGGAAGTGCGATCCGTAGTCCATAGGCTACAATGGGTTACAGCTATCTCAGAATGGCGGTAGCCCAGGGATGCGAAGCGCTGCTGCCCGATGTTAATACATCGGGCAGCTTCACATCACCCATAGAAACCTATGGGGTATGCGCCTGGCGGCAGGGCATGAGCGCTCATACATTTGGGTGATACTTAATATTTGTGGCTAACCCCCGAAAATGGGTGTTTTCAGGGATTTCCCTGCAAATATTGATTGATAAATGCGGCCCGTAGAGAGATATATAGGGGGAAATTTACTAACATGGGAATTCTATTTCACATTGGATGTTGCTATAGGCAACCAATACAGTAGCAACCAACCCGCTCCTGTCATTTTTCAAACACATGGGTCTTTTTACTAGAGATGTGCGAGCTGGGATTTACTTGGTTCTTAATGTCAAAGTTAATGCACATTTGGATTAATGCATATTATTCTTATTGGCTATGCAAAACATGTGACATCTGAACCTGCACATCTCTACTATGTACTAAGCCTTGGAGACGGATAAAGTAGCAACCAATCAGCTCCTGTCATTTTTCAAACAAATCCTGTAACATGGCAGTTAGGAGTTTCCTGCCTGATACTTTGGGTGAAATTAAATAGGATGAGAGATTAAGAAAGTGAGAGATTTGTTAAGAAATCTACAGGCTACAAATCTACAATCATTTACATTGCAAATCGAACTGATTTTGCAGTGTAAATGATTGCCGCTTTAAAAAACCTGGAGAATTCTTACCAAATCTCTTACTTTCTGAATCTCTCATCCTATTACATTTCACCCCTAATCTCTCTTCACTTTATCTCCAAGGCTTAGTACATCTGCCACATAGCCTGTAACATGTCAGTTAGAAGCTGGCACTTTATCTCTCTTCAAGGCATAGTATGTGTCCCCCCTTAAGCCCCATGCACACTGAGCGACTTACATGTGAAAGCTGCTCAGTTTTCGTCTGAGCGGCTTACAGCATGAAAGCCAACCCAGTATGTACGGGGCAGCGATGAGTGGTGAGTGCTGTTGCGCGCTCCTGCATAATCGCTGCTGGCTGCCGCTTATCTGCTGGTAACAAGGCACCGGAGCGCCCCAGGCGAGTCGGGGTGGGGGCCCCCCGGTGCTGGGGGGGGGGGGGGTGTACCTGTGGTGCGGCTGTGTATACAAAGCTTGTGTTTCCACAACAGAAGCGCTTCCGCGTAGCCAGGCGGATAGCGCTCGTTATTTCTTATTGACTGCAGGGACCCCCGCTGCCGCCGCCGCAAGATTTATATACACAGCCGCAGGACAGGTACACCCGCGGCACGGGGAGGGGGGGGGGGGGCGAAATGCCACCCTCCAGTGGCCGGCGCCCTAGGCAAATGCCTAGATTTGCCTAGTGGTGGCGCCGGCCCTGGCTGGTAATAGGACAGAGTGGACAGCTTATCTATAACCTCCTGCTATGGAAAGCCGTCCACTTCCAGGAAATATGGCTGGGCAGGGGGAAAAACGCTCAGTGTGTATGCACTGAGCGTTTTTCAGCCCAGCTATTTTCCCCATCATCGTGCACCATACATACTCGCATAATCGCCCAGTGTGTATGGACCTTAAGACTTATTCAAATTACTTCAGTGATATTCGTTTATTGAGCAAACTTTTAAACTTTTCATTGTGTATATTTTTCATCACCAAAACCAGAAAGCAATTTCATTTAAATAAAACATGCAACTTAATTTTTGTCTGGATCTTAAGGTCTTCAAATAATGAATCTAGGAATCATACCTCCCAACTTTTCCGAAAAGGGGGCGTGGCCTGTGTAAACAGGGGAGTGGTGCATGCAAATGAGGGTCACACAGCGTCTATTCTGTCAGGCCAAGGGGACTCATACCCCCCCCCCCTCCCGCGGGACACTGTCCAAAAAACAGGACGGTCCCGCGAAAAATGGGACTGTTGGGAGGTATGCTAGTAATTATCCTAACATTTCTTCTTAATCTACATAATATATATGGTATGTCCCTCAGAAAGCCTAAAAGAGTTTTGGAGACCTATGAGCTGTAGAAAAATGAATTGGACAAGAGACTATTACAAGCATTACAAGGTAATCATATTCTATTATAAAACTAGAGTGGTTGTGTGTTAGCAACATACCTCTGACATGTAACATGACAGCACTCAGTGTGTTCCCAGCTGTGTTGGAGGCACCACAGACATACAATCCTCTGTCCTGTTGCCGACAGAACAGCACTTTAAGTATAAAGTGCCCATCCCGGTCTTCATAAATGAGAGTTCGGCGACCAGGGCTAACTGCACGGCCATCTTTGCGCCAGACAATTTCTGGCCTTGGTTTGCCAGTGACCAGACAGCGTAGTTTGGCATGTTTCCCTTCATTAACTGTGAACACTTTCACCTGTGCTGGAGGGTCTCCTGGCATGGGTTCTGGTCCTTGGCGTGGTACTGGGTCCACAAGCAGCACAGCTGCAGCCAATGTTTGTCCAGCAGAATTACTGGCCCGACACACATATACACCAGCATCTGGGGGGCGGACATGGGAAATATGCAAGCTGTGACCCCCAGAAGACAGACGGTAATGAGATCCATCAAAAATCTCTTCCAGGCTCCTTCCATCTTTCTCCCAATGAATTGTGGGCTCTGGTTTTCCTGAAATTATGCAAGAGAGTTCCCCACTTTGACCACAGGTCAATCGCTGGGAAGTTGGAACAAGTAGAAAATGTGGTGGAAAGTTGAGACTTGCAGAGTGGTCAAGGCAGAGGGTCAGGTCCTGAACATCGCCCACTGTTTGTTGGTTTGGTTCAGAAAAAGTCTCGACACTGGAAGAAACCAAAGCCATGGTTGTGGCCAATTTAGTGGACTGTGGCAATTCATTTGCTAGACCAATACGTGGTTCATTGACTACAACATTGTTGAGTGTGACTGTGAGTTTTGCGCCTGCATATCCCTCTCCTGACCAGTTGCTGGCTCTGCACATGTAATGGCCTGAATCTTCCAGTCGCAGGTCACTGATCACCAGCTGATACCAGTCTCCGTCCCTCTGAGCGTAACATCTTTCTCCTAGCTCAAGCCGAATATTTCCAACACGTTCCCACAGGACACTGGGTGGTGGGTCCCCACTTATATGACATCTCAAAACAGCGTGTGTGCCAACACGGGCTGTAACTGAACGTGGGAAACACAGAAAACGAGGAGCACTTCCAGGCATGTCTAGACCCATGTGCGAGTTGTGTGGTGGGAGAGAGAGAGCTGCCATCTACCTGATGAAGGGAAACATTGGCAATTAGAACACAGGAACAGCTACTGTAACTCGTAAAATAAGTGCAACCAGATAAAGCAACAAATAGGACTTAAGCCCCGTACACACTAGGTGACGTGCTCCATCACCAATATCATTAAGCCTGGCCTAACGAGATTCTGCATACAGTCTGATGAATGATATTGCTGCATGCCTTGTTGAAGATATAGGGCCAGATACACTAAGCTTCAAAAGTGATAAAATGGAGAGTGATAAACAACCAACCAATCAGCTCCTACCTGACATTTTTCAAACACAGTCTGTGACATGGTAGGTAGGAGCTGATTGGCTGGCTGTTTATCACTCTCCATTTTATCACTTTTGAAGCTTAGTGAATCTGGCCCATAGGGTGACATGCCCTAAGCCTTAAAAAGTGATTACATCGAGAGTGAAAAACTACCAACCAATAAGCTCCTTCCTGTCATTTTTCAAACACAGAGATTGATATGGTAGTTAGAAAACTTTTTGGCTGTTGCATTATCACTCTCCATTTTATCACTTTTCGAGCTTAGTACATCTGGCCCACGGTCAACATTAAACATGCAGCACAAACGACTACGGGGGGGGGGGGGGGGGGGGGAGGGAAGCATGCATAATTAACTATATTAAGTATACACACTAAGCAAATTGTTTAAAGAGATAAGTTGAGTGAAATAAGCATTAACCACTCAGCTCCTCTGTGTCACTTTTAAAACACTGCCTGAGATCTAGATGCGGATTGGGTAGTTATTGATTACTCTCCACTTTATCTCGTAACACTTTTCTAAATACCGTTGTAATAGAGTGAGATACAATGGTGTATGTCGATTTATCGAAAAATAGGAAAATTAATTGAAAAAAACAACAAAACAGAAATATAAGAAAGCAATATTATCTGAATATTTATATATAAAACAGAGATTGACCAAAATACCTCATATACAGGACTCAGCCCACTTATTATAGGACTGTAACATTAAAAAAAATTATTAATTTCAGATCTACATTTCTTACCCCAGGTGAACAGCTGAATGATAATTTTGAGCTTGTTAAATGGGAGAGTATAATAGTAAAAACCATATATTTTTAATTTTTCTGTACTTCCATTGCTTTTGTTTTTCTGAAAGGTTTAACTAAGTATCATGACTAAAATGAAAACAGAAAATAAGGTTTCTAGTTCAGCTCTGTATCTGTCTGTCTGTGTCCAAAAGGGGGATCTCTTGACTTGATACCTTTTGAAACGTTGAACTTTTGCCCATACAGAAATGTTGGTCACTTGCAGCTCTCTCCCTTATGGTTCGGATTCCATTAGGGTCCGGTGACTTTAGGTTCGTTTCTGTTACTGGTTCTGTCGCGTGCAGGGATTTCTGCCCAGAGTCTCGCGTGGATCTGGGCTGCTGGAAGTGTCCCCTGTGTAGACACAGACAACTATGGCTCCTCCTCACCCAGTAACAATGCTAATTTTAGTCTCCACATAAAGTGTTGCAGCAGCTGATTCTGTCATAAACCCCAGAAACAGAAGAGAGAAAGGAGCAGACAGCCCAACCAAGAGGCAGGAAGGGAGCAATGTAGAGACAGGTGGAAGCTGAGCGATACAGGCAGATATGTCTCCCGCTGGGATCTATTTCATACTTAGGAGTGTGGGGAAGCCACGCAAGTGATTGATTGGTACAGATAGATAGGCTGGGGCGGGCGACATGGATTTTTTGGGTGTAAGATAACGTAATGGTTTGAACACCACCCCCATGTAGTAGATGAATGTGAGCAATGCATTCCTGTCCTATCACTTCCGACATAATCACAGCACTTCAGTGGTCTGTGATCCATCACAGCAGCTCCCAAGGGACAGTCTGCCCCCCACCCTGGGCAGGAAAAGGACAGACAGAGACACAAAAAGCTTCCCTACATGTGGCATGAGCCTGTCCCAGCATGCTGCCTGGCACCACTCACATACCAACCTGTTACACTATCCCTATTCTGATTTTATACTGCACCATAACACTGCCCTCACCCATATCTTGTTACATGTAACACTACAAATCATCTCCTGTGACATTTCAGATACTGTACCTGCCAAGTGCCAACACCCTCTAACTGACATTACCGTACCCAGTGCAGTAACATTAGTCTTAGTGGATGCAATGGTTGTGCTGGACCAAACAATGGCCTGTGTTATCCCAAGGATGCTCTACACCAGTCATTATCTAGCTGGCCAGAGGTTATATATCCTTTATGAACGCTATCTCACAACTGGGGCCCACCAACATAAAAATTGGTTAGAGTAACTTGGGTCCCTAAGCGCTCACTCACGGCCAGATCAAAAAGCTTCAAAAAGTGATAAATGGAACTCCTACCTGCCATATTATAGTCTGGGTTTAAAAAAATGACAGGTTGGAGCTGATTGGCTGGTTGTTTATCACTCCCTACTTTATCACTTTTTGAAGCTTGATACATCTGGCCCTTAGTGAGGTACCAAATAAATACTAGACTACACATAGTGGGCCCCTAAGCGCTCACTTACTAAGGTACCAAATAAATACTAGACTACACTCAGTGGGGCCCTAAGAGCTCACTCAGTAAGGTACCAAATAAATACTAGACTACACTCAGTGGGGCCCTAAGAGCTCACTCAGTAAGGTACCAAATAAATACTAGACTACACTTAGTGGGGACCTAAGAGCTCACTCAGAGAGGTACCTAAGATATACTTGGCTACACTAAGTGGGCCCCTAAGTGCTCCCTAAGATATGTACAAAAATATATATACTAGACTACACTTACTGGGCCCCTTAATGCTCACTCAGTACTAAGAGATACTAGGCTGCATTAACTGGACGCCTAAGCCCTCACTCAGGGGTGAATTTATGAAGCTTGGAGAAGTGTTATCTATCCCCATAAAAAACGTTATGAGCAAGGTGATAATGGTTCAGCCAATCAGCTACAATATGTAAATTGACAGGTAAGAGCTGATTGGCTGAACCATTATCACCTTGCTTATAACGTTCTTTATGGGGATAGATGACACTTATCCAAGCTTCATAAATTCACCCCTCAGAGAGGTACCTAAGAGATGCAAGACTACACCTACTGGGCCCCTAAGTGCAAATTGTTATAGTACTTGATCCAAATCAGTATACACAATCACATATCTCATCGCTGTCACAGAAAGGTGTGGTCTCTTTATAATAAAACCTATTGCAGTTTCCTTCATTGGCAGATGTCCCTTTGTGCATTTGCCTTGTCACTCACCACTACAGGATGCAGTTGAAATACCGGTGCTTGGGATGCCAGCAGTCAAAATTGCTAGAGCCAGAATCCCGACATTGGTGAGAAGACCGTATCTAGAATTCTGATTTTCAGCATCCTGAAAGTAAATATACCAGGGAGGGTTAGGGTAAGGCTGCATAGAAGTGGCATCCTAAGCACCCAGATCCCATACTCAACTCGGGCACACACTGTATGGTCTATTTCCCCCTAAAATTCAGGTAGTAAAAACAGCTGCCCTCTCTAGGGTCTCCCTTCTACAGGTGACAGATAACTCTACTGTCTCTATCTGTCAATATGCAGGTAGTAAGCCAGCTGCCCTCTCTATTTATTATTTATTTACAGTTTCTAATATATAACAGCACATTCTGTTGCGCTTTACAATTGGAATCAACAAGAGGTAGGAAGTCCCTGCTCGCAAGCTTACAATCTATAAGGAAATAGGAAGGATACACAAGGTCAGGCGCTGTCTATAGCATAGGTGCCCCCACATTATAAAGAACATTCCTGATGGGATGTAATTAGATATGAAAGCTTTTGAAGGATTTTGTGGGCAGTTTTGAAATATGATAGGCTTGCCTGAAGACGTGTTTTCAGGGAACGTTTGAAAGTTTTGGGGCTAGAGGAGAGTTTTATTGTGTGTGGGAGAGCATTCATAGGGTGGGTGCTGCCCGACAAAGTCCTGCAATTGTGAGTGGGAGCGAGTAATGAGTGTGGATGAGAGACGCAGATCTTGTGCAGAGCGGAGAGGTCAAGTTGGGAGATATTTTGAGATAAGAGATATATGTTGGTGTAGCTTGGTTAATAGCTTTTTTATTTGAGTAGTATTTTATATTGAATACGGTAGAATATTAGCAACCGATGGAGGCACTGACAGAGTGGGCCAGCAGATGATAAATGCCTTGCTAGCAGTGGCGTAATTATATTCTATGCGCCCCCCCCCCACAACATTATGGCAGTGCCCCGCCACCCCACAGGCGGCCGTGCAACCTCCCCCCCCCCCCCCCGCCATACCTCTCCGCATAGCAGGGACCCGCAGAATTTTTCATCGGTACAGTCCCGGCTCCCCTCCTGGCTTCTGCCATGACAAACGGACCATCACAAAATGTCCGCACCCATACAGCAGTTTCAGAGAACAGTCTGCTATATGGGGGCAGACATTTTATGATGGTCCGTATCCATAGCATCAGAACAAGCCAGGAGGGGAACTGGGACCGCAGCAGAGGGGAGCCGGGATAATTAAATCTGTGGGTCTATAGTGGTGGCGCCGTTACAATAGCCCCACAGCCCCCCCGGCGCCCGCACTTACACAGCGCCTCCCCGCTACCGCGGGGGCTGCGGGGCTATTGTTACACCACTGCTTGCTAGGAACATTAGCCTCGCAGCTCAATTCAAAAATGGATTGTAGTAGTTATAGTTTTTTATTGGAAAAAACCTGTAAGGAGACTAACGCAATGAAGCAGACAGGTACCGGTGTCCCAGCAGAAGCTCAGATACATCACTAGATTGCTGCAAGGGGGGCTAGGGTTGGGTACATGCAGCTGCCATGCCTAAAATACCACCGGGATGATATGGTCACAGAGTCAATCTGACTATTCAAAGTCTCAGCCCTATGTATAGAATATGAAGCTCCCTGACAAGGCCTGATTTGTGCCCTGTAAAACCAAACACAACAAAAGTGAGAAAGTGATCAATTGCAGTTACTATACAATGGAGCAACTGAACAGACGACAGCAGTAAGTGAGAACCTACATATACACACACAGTAAGGAGGGCCTATAAATACAGAGAACTAGGGCTGACCTCATGGAAAGTCCCTATATAGATTTCATAGAATCCCAGTGCAGTTCCCAGAGATTTCATATGAATCCTGCAATTATGTCCCTTTAAGGTACCGTGTTGACAACCAAAAGGAGGATTTTGGAGGTCCTCTGATAACCTTTAAGGAACGGGTGCATACATAGTATATAACATAGTTTACGGTTGGCAGTGTGGCGGCGTTTGATAGTGATGTTAATCCACACAGTTTGATAGTTAACCAGAACACTGGTTTATTAGCATACAAAGACAACAGTGGTTAATGCAGAAGATGTTCTGCAGCAGCAGTAACACTGTACAGTGAATGCGTGGTACTTAACGGTATACGTCATGCGGCAGTTGTGAGGTAGTGGCTCTGACAGTATGGGATGAAAGGCTGCACGTCCGTGCAGATCGACTCGAGCTGGGAGGATTACATACCGCCTGCTGCTCTGCATCCCGCTCAGGCACGCTTCAGGAGGAACTCTCCATGCCCTTACCTGCCTGTAGAGTAGTAATATGGAGAATGACATGATACCGTGAGCTCAAGGGAGCTGCCTAGGAAGACATGGTAAAAGTAGACAGAGAGAGGGAGAGTAGGTTCTCTGCGCCCAGGCAGCCTATAGTGGGTACATCCACAGGGATGACCCTGGACCCCCAAAACAATGAAAACAACAGCAAGAAATGGGATGTCCCCTCCACCGGCACCCTTGTTAGATCAGAGTACGTCCCTAGATAGACAGGAACGATCCTCTTCTCCTAATATTGGCCAACATATACAGATAGGTACAACCGTACGTTCCTCCAACCCCAATAGCGTCTCCTCTTCTCCCAAATGGACTGCTTATTGGATAGTGGAACACCAATTTATTTGAATCCATGGACCATATGACTCGATCCAGATGATCACCAAGTCCTCCTTAACATTTTTGTTTTTTACAATCTGTACAAAATGTTAAGGAGGACTTGGGGCCTTATTCTAGTTCACTCTTTCTGACAAAATCCTTCTTAGATGGACAAAACCATGTGCACTGCAGGGGGGCAGATGTAAAATGTGCAGAGAGAATTAGATTTGGGTGAGTTATTTTGTTTCTGTGCAGGGTAAATACTGGCTGCTTTATTTTTACACTGCAATATAGATCTCACTTTGAAGTAAAACCCCACCCCTAATGCTCTCTGCACAAGTAACATCTGCCCCACCTGCAGTGAACATGGATTTGTCCATCTAATAAGGATTTTGTTAGAAAGAGAGAACTAGAATAAGGCCCTTGGTGGTTTTGTGTGACTGGATTTGTGTGACTGGATTTGGACTCTTGTTGCCGATTGTAGCCGACATTGTTTGACGGATTCCGGACCATCATCCTTTGTATTCAAGCGCACATGAGAACTGATGTATTTCAGTTTCTCCATCTCTTTCGGTTATTAGCCATTTTTCTTTCTGTGGGAGCACAATTTATACTTGTTTATTTGTCATTAAAAGTGGTATTGCACCATATGCACTTTTCTTTCCATTTATTTTGGTGTCTCATCTAGATCGAGTCATATGGTCCGTGGATTCAAATAAATTGGTGTTCCACTATCCAATAAGCAGTCCATTTGGGAGAAGAGGAGACGCTATTGGGGTTGGAGGAACGTACAGTTGTACCTATCTGTATATGTTGGCCAATATTAGGAGAAGAGGATCGTTCCTGTCTATCTAGGGACGTACTCTGATCTAACAAGGGCGCCGGTGGAGGGGACATCCCATTTCTTCCTGTTGTTTCCATGGTAAAAGTAGAGCCACAATCAACTCGGTCACTGTTGAGTATTTATTGCAACTGCTAAATGTGTGATGGAGGAGATCAATAAAGGAGCTCTAGCAAGAAATGAACTGCTAGCATTGTATCTGTCATTTGTACTGCGCCACTACGCTTGTGTCAGCTGAACTGGTTAAATAATAAACCTGGGAATATTAGAGATGCTGAGCTTCTAGACTTGTGTAACCTGAGTAATGCATGCTAGGGGGGCTTAGCCCTGTGTTTCCATGGATCGCTACAGGGAATTTGTTCTGTGGGACCTACTTAGTGTTTAGGGTCTTGTGGTAGATGACTCGTTCCATAGTGGTATAAGGAAAAGAGATGGTTCAGATAAAATCTACACATACACTGGTAAAAGGACTGTGACTTACAATAATAGGAATCGTAATGATACTGTATTAATAAGGAACAGAAAGAACAAAAAAAAATGCATATCGAAAGAAAACATCATAACATAAAAACAACAGTAAATAACAATAAAATGGGATATATAAAACTTAAATGTAGAATATAAATAAAGTGGGAAATTTAATAGGATGAGAGATTCAGAAAGTGAGAGATTTGGTAAGAAATCTCCAGGTTTTTTTTAAGCGGCAATCATTTACACTGGAAAAATCAAACTGGTTTTGCAGTGTAAATGATTGCCGCTTTAAAAAAAACTGGAGATTTCTTACCAAATCTCTCACTTTCTGAATCTCTCATCCTATTAAATTTCACCTTATATATCTAAAATAAATGGAATACTTTCCTGTAACTCTCTTGATTTGGCCTATAAATGTGAAGGAGCTAGGCATTGTTAATGATACCCATTAATGGGTTTGGTTGGATTGTCAGTGAAATATAAACCATAAAATGTATTAACTTTTATGCTCAAACTATTCAATGTACAAGTTCAGCCAATGGACAGGTACAGTGGAGGTAACCAGAATATGGTCTTAACCAATAATCAAAGAAATGCAGCCAATCAATTCACTAAACAGCTGTGCCTAATGCCTCGATTAGTATTTCCTGAGGATATTGATACAGCCCATTAAACAGCTATTCCAGTATGCGACAGTTCCCCCTAAATCGGGCACATAAAGAAGGATAGAGGGACCACAATGGGGGTTTTTAGGATGGGGGGGGGGGGGGTATAATTTCATTTTGGCACTGCTTAATTGCTTAAGGATGCTTACTCAGAGACAGCTAGACTTAACCACAACATTACCTGCCGATATTTCCAACAGGTGGAAATATCAGCAATTCAGTATTCAATCCCGGCCATTCCGGCATTCGATAGTCAGAACATTGAATACCGAGTGTCCTGACAGTCAAAATTTAGATAAAATTTCCTGGGAATGGGATCATACAGTGTCATCATTCCAGACTCTGGGCTCCAGGATCATCATCTTGCACACAGCCAGGTCAGCACTACGGTCCCATTGCAGATACTATCGTTCCCAGTCCGATAATAGCTCAACATTGGTCCCAGTCCAATAATAGCTCTAGACCGGTCCCAGTCCTATAATAGCTTAACAACGGTCACAGTCCGATAATAGCTCAACATCGGACCAGCCCGATAATAGCTCAACATCGGACCAGCCAAATTCTGATCAACATCAGTCTTGTGCTGCATCAGTCTTGTGCACACATCACCAGTAGACCCCTGCGAAGCCAAGGGCATGATCTCCATGTTTTGGGTCACAGCGTCTGCATGTGATGTCCCGCACCCACCACAGTCCCCTCAATATAACCTGGACAGTCCTCCGCCCCCACAGTGCTAAGCTGCCATTTTGTCACTGCTCCCCTGGCACTGAAGAAGCAATGTTTGCAAATCTGCAAACCATAGTGAATAACCACTATAGTCCTCCAGTTACCCACACAGACTTTACACAGACTCAGGTTCAAAATAAGATAATCAATCTATCCATCTATTCATCCATCCATCCCAAACAGCAAAGAAGACACTTTGGGGAATGTAGATAATAGTGTATTCCAATAAGGGAGCATTTTTTATTTATTGAGTTTTAGACATAATAGATCTTTCTGCTGCTGCTATTCAGGCAATAAGAAAGTCAATTCTGCCCAGATTTATTAAAATCACACGATGCATGATCATTAGGCAGTGCATGCACCAGTGTCTGTTACAGTAGAGCAGTGGTTCCCAACCCTGGTCCTCAAGTACCCCCAACAGTGCACGTTTTCCAGTTCACCCGGCAGGTGCGCTCATTATTCAGGCACATTTTAAAAGATCACAGGTGGAGCTAATTATCTCACCTGTGATTCTGTGTGGAGACCTGCAAAACATGCACTGTTGGGGGTACTTGAGGACCAGGGTTGGGAACCAGTGCAGTAGAGGGATGATTGGTGGGGAAGCAGGGAGGAACATATGGGGTGAGATTTAATAGGATGAGATATTCAGAAAGTGAGAGATTTTGGAAGAAATCTCCAGTTTTTTTAAAGCGGCAATCATCTACACTTCAAAATCAAACTGGTTTTGCAGTGTAAATGATTGCCGCTTTAAAAAAACTGGAGATTTCTTCCCAAATCTCTCACTTTCTGAATATCTTATCCTATTAAATCTCACCAATAAAGTGAAAAATGAGTAGGGTGCAAGGCTGGTCCCAGATGAGGTGCCAGGACACAGTAACTAACCTCACACTGTATTGGCTGGAGCAGGGGGAAGAAGGACCTTAGAGATGGGAGAGACGGGCGCTGGAAGGGAGAGTTGAAACAGCAGGAAAGGGTATTATCTATGTTCCGACACTGCCCATGGTAACCATAGAAGACAGCTGGACTGAGCCCTTCAAACTAGTACATTGACTGACCCATCCCTGTTTTGGCTCCTATGAAGGAGAATTAGGGTAAAATGTATTACATAGTACAATGCCGATTCCCCAGTGCAGTTATGTTTAAATATATGACACATTGTAGTTTTCTACATCTCTGGACAGAAAGCTAAAATAGCAAAGAAGTTATGTTTGTATGAATATAATCATATACAAATATGCAAATGGAACTGCACACAGGCCCTTATTCTGATTGACGCGGACTTTACCGCATACTTTCGGATCGCGTCTTTTCGGCGTCTGCGCATGCGTGGAGAACGCAACGCGCATGTGCCACGCCTTGACTCCGTACCAGTTCGGCCAAATCCCGTCCAAAACTGTTCCCCGCAATCAGTCGGGAAATATGGGCGTATTATGGGCGTCATGCGGAATGACACATGGGCGTAGTTTCAAAGTGGGCAAAACGGGGCGGAAACATGGGCGGATACGGGGGAGTACACTTATGTTGGGGGGCGTACATTCGGATAGCACTCCGAATGCACGCGATCAAAAAGGGCAGAAATGTGCGGTGTCCACAAGTGTACTATTGCTTTGCGGACACCACTCGTTCATGCGGTAGGCGAACGTACGCCTAATGACTACAAGCATTAACACCTGAACCCAATAGAATCTACTCCTTTACTCATTACTCACTAATAGGCCGCTTGTCAGTGCTTTAATTGAAACCATTGCTGCTTCAATTGCTGTAAGGGTTAATGCGTGCAATGCATGTGTTAGGCATGCTTGTAAGGATATATTGGCATCTAATTGATTCCAATTTCAAATTAGCAGTTTTTTATGAGGATAGGTAATTGAATAAGTGGGTCATGTGATGTCTTGCAGAAGATACTTAATAGTGGGTTGTTTGGCGTAAATACTCCGCTTACGGGCGGTAGCACCGCTTGGCTCCCGTTCGGATGCGGTATTTCCGAGCATACTCTGTAATACTCTGTAATACCGTGCAGAATCAGAGTGTTTCTCCCGCACACGCATGGTTTGTATGTCGTCCGTAAACACGCCCTGTTCTTACAGAGTGAGTCCGTCCGAATGCGGAGGACACGTGGGCGTTTCTACGGACGATGGCCGCACGCGGCAAAACACCGTGGCGTGCGGACCGCTCCGTAAGAATGCGGGAATATCCGCACCGATCTGAATAAGGGCCACAGTCTGTAACACAGAGAGTGCAGGGGATGGTACAGAAACTTGATTGGCACATTGATTTTAAAGGTTATTTCCCCACATGTAGGTGTTAATACCACAGGCACCTACAGTCCGGAACTCCCACTTGAACAGTAATTTTCACCTCCCTTTATAATTATGAAACAAACACATCAGCAATTCCCATCTATCCAAATATAGACTAGAAGAAAATAAGAGAGTAAGTGACACTCATGAGCTCAGTACTATTGATAAGAAAAGAGAGATCTACTTGTATGTTGTGGGAGTACAGTGTGTATATAAAGTATGACATAATTAACATATTTATAGAACTTTTTATTTACCTAATTTCACTACAAAATTCTGCATTTCCGGGCAGGGTCAAATTAAGACATTTAAAGGCTCTATAAGCACTTACCGTTTTGGTGCCCTCATATATATTTTGCTCCCCATAAAAACCCCAAAGAAATATTGGGTGAGATTTAATAGGATGAGAGATTCAGAAAGTGAGAGATTTGGTGAGAAATCTCCAGGGTTTTTTTAAAGCGGCAATCATTTACACTGCAAATCCAGTTTGATTTTGACGTGTAAATGATTGCCGCTTTAAAAAAACCCTGAGATTTCTTACCAAATCTCTCACTTTCTGAATCTCTCATCCTATTAAATCTCACCCATAATCTCCAAAACTCTTGCCTCTGCCTTTAAAAACAGTGAAATTTGGTGAACCCCCCCAATCTGGCAACGCTATACTGAGCACCGCTACACTCACTCTCAGCGAACTACTGAACATGGCAGTGGACATGACCAAGACAGGAACGATCATGTGGACTGAGGTGGACCTTGTGGCTATTTACCAGTTACATGATTCTAATTTTGTTTCATTGCCAGCATGTATATCATTAACCTCTATTACTGTTTGAGAACCTTTTTGTGAAACCTGGTTCAGCTGCACAAGTTTTGCAGCATAAGGTTTAAGGTAAATCCAGCAATAGCAAATTTCTTCCCCCAGATGACATAAGCTGCCCTGTAGAAACAAGAAGGGTTGCTAATTATTACAATTTACAGAACTTGTGCATAATCCCCTCACAGAGGGCGGGATTCTCTAATAACCCGGCAGCACATCGCCGCCATTCGCATTGTTAATAATCGCATATGCAGTAACATATGCGATTATTAACGCAAAGGCGATGGCCAGCGGGTCCCCCTCCCTCCCTGCACCCTTACCTGGGCTCCGTTTCCTCCCTGCACTCGGAAAAAGTGCAGGAAGGAGGAGGTCACTGGTCCGGGCAGCACAGCAGGAGGCTGCCTGGACACAGGTGAGGGGGGGCGAAGCGGATCAGCAGGGGGCGCGCAGGGCGGTGGGGAACGCGAAGGGAAGCCCATAGGCTTCCATGGGGTTACGCCATCTAGAACTGGCGTAACCCCCCCGCAGCGAATCCCGATGGCGGGGCTTTGCTGCATATGAAAATGCTGTAAAAACCCCGAAAACTGGGTTTTTACATCATTTTTAGTTTGGTGAATCTCGCCCAGAGGGTTCTTGCAGACAGGATTCTTACAGCATGCTGCAGCGACTGATTGTCATCTGGTTTGTTCTATTATTCAAACTGCCAGCCACATGTTCTTCTCAACCAATGTGAAAGAGATGGGTCTGCACTACTATCGCATCCCCATACAGTCATGGTCCATACAGGATTGCAGATACCCACCGCTGCTAATAATTGGCAGCGGAGGGGTGAAGTGCATACACACGTGCCGCTGCCGGTGGGAAACAAGCACGTCAGAGGGGGGAGGCATGCTGCGGCCCTCGTTAACAATCCACTCTCTTGTCTGTACATTTAACAAACAACAGAGAGGGAGGGTCGTTAATGATCTGCAGGAGCACACATCGTCTGTCGGCGAAGGCATACACACTGGGCAATATCATGAGGGATATTACTCAGAAGGGCTAAATTGAGCCATATTACTCACTATGGGTGGGATGTACTAACGGGAAAATGCGGTAAAACCCCTGTTTTACCGCATTTTCCTATGTACTAATACCCGGCCACCACGTCACCGCAGTGTAGGGTATCGCCACCTTTGGGTGGCGATACCCTATAGAAGCCTATGAGCTTCTCTTCGCAGCGCTGTCAGAGGATCCCTCCCAGCATGCACCACGTCCGGCGCCGTCACTCTGTGCACATGCAGAGGGACTTCTGGTTCTCAGACCCAGAAGTCCATGGACGGCACCGCATCACAATGGACAGCTCTCTGCAAGAGTGTGGGCAACTTCCCGGAAGCTATCACACAAGATCAGTCAAGATCAGTCTCCCCCTCCCCACACATGCCATTATTCCAGGAGTACTAATAGGACCATAATTTGGTATTTGTCCAGGACATTACTGGTAGTGTATAGATACTTCTCATGATTCACTATAGAATATGGTGGTGCTATATAAAAACATTTTGATCAATTTTTATGATACAAGACAGAATTTGACTTTCTTACGAACAAAGAGCCTAATTCAGCATGGATTGCTAAATTGCGAAAAATCAGTCTCTGTGGTACTTGTTTCCTAGCAGGGCGCCCACTAAGCTATTTGCTTAGTGGGCTATTCTGCGTAGTGAAATCGCATCGCACATCGCATTGCATGGCTTTTTGTGCCTCTCAGTATGCGATCTCTGTAGTTAATTTAGGTTAATTTATTCACTGCATCCTGAGTGAAATCACATCACATCGCATGGCCTGATCTCAGTAGTTCATATGGTAAAACACCTAAAACACCACCACTCTCCACGTCACCCCGAAGCGTGGCGAGCGGCGGCGGAACGCTCCTCTGACCTTTTCATACCCGCACTATCCACGTGGGCGTGGAGTTGATTCTATATAGTGTGGTGAGCGCAGCGAGCCACCGAGCCCGAAGCTGCGCTCGCCATACTATATAAATCAACTCCACGCCAATGTGGATTGGGGGGGTATGAAGAGGTCGGAGGATGCGTTCCACCGCCGCCCGCCACGCTTCGGGGTGACGTGGAGAGTGGTAGTGTTATACCATATTAACTACTGAGATCGCGTCGCACATCTCATGCCATAAAAAGCCATGCGATGTGCGATGCGATTTCACTACGTTAGCGTGAAACAAGTACCGTTTCTGTGATCAAATAGTTACTGGCCAGAAAGAAAGAAAGAAAGAAACACCCACTGCAAAAATTGCATTTACAGTACACCTTAAAAAAACATGATGCATACACAGATCCATTTGCAAAAACATTGAACTTTCCATCTGCACCAGTCACAGGCATTCACAAGTCTGCTAAAGCAACAGGCTGGAAGTTGTCATCACTGATGTCAGAGACCTGCCGGAAAAATGCCTTGGCACGCCTGCATTTGGGCAAACACCCACAAAAAGCCATGTTTCCTTGCCTAAGGTTTAGCTTTCTGTCAATCAAATTGTAATTGCATTAAAGCAGAATATATATTCACAATAATGTGCACATTGTGGGTGCGCATGCACAAGCAACAGGATTACGTTTTCTCTACTTAGCAAACATTTTTGAATTAGGCCCAAAGTGCACTAAGAATTTTTTTTCATTATGACAACTTTGCATTTATCTTATGAATGTGACATATCCGGTACAATGTTCTTCACACTAAGGCCATTATTATCCCAATCCCATCCTCAGATGTGGCGTTATAGTACCAAAGTGGCCAGGTTCGTAATACCTTGATCGTGTGCTGTACAGGTTTTTGCTGGTGGATGCTCATGCCAAAAATATAGGGGAAAGGCTTCATGGGAAGGGGCGTGGTCACAAACTAATACCAATTTATATTATGTAGCACAGTTTTCTCCAATATTCAAATTACAGCAGAAGTTCCCCTTTTTACACAATACAGCAGCAGAGTCCATCTTTTTACACATTACGGCACAATATTGGCAACAGAAATATATGGAGTGTGGCACACCTTACCTAGAAGATGTTCAAAGGAATCAAATGAATATTTCAATTTGATACAGGATTTATTGCAAGTTGAAATTGAAATATTCATTTGATTCCTTTGAACATCTTTTAGGTAAGGTGCGCCACACTCCATATATTTCTGTTGCCAATATTCCGTGTTTGGGAGGTGGTGTACCCCCATTTTATATTGGAGTGGGCAGCACCAAGCCGATTAATTGCGCTCTCATTACCACAACACTTTTGTCTTTTTTTACATTACGGCACAATGTAACAATACACACCATGAAATGCATTGAAAGGAATCGATGCCACCAAAATGATTTAGCATTAATGCTCACCTGACTGTACTGTACATCACAGACCAAATGCACAATCCTACACCAGCACGGCTGTGAGACTGCTGATATAGTGATATATCTCCAGCTGCACTCTGCCCTGTACAGGCTATACTTGTGCACAGTTTGATGTCGGCACATGCTCCCTTCCGCCCGCCCGATGCGCTCCCTCCGGCCCTGCGCTCTACTCTTGTCTGCAGTCTAACGTGCTGACGATCCTGGTGGGTGCTTAACATTTACCATGGGTACTCAGGCCCGGGACCACCCATGGAATCGGCGCCTATGCCACATGCTACCCCTCCCTGTTGAGACAACCACCTGCGCTGTGTCCCCTAACCACACAGCTGAGAATACTCACCTACCCACGGAGCTGAAACCAGGATTTTTGTCACCCCGGGCAAGGCAGTAATTTGGTGCCGCTTTGCCTGTTTCTGTGACCTACAGCATTGTAAAGTGAAATGTCTCTTTTGCAGCATCGCTTTACTGCACCAGATGCACAGGATCAGTACAAATCCCCATTGAGTTTCAGCCCTCACTGGAGTGCTGATCAGAGGACCCTGGGTCATACTTGCCTACCTTAAGCAGAGACTCTCTGCAGCTATTCCGTGGGGGTTGGGCTTGCCATCATTATGCCCCACCCCATTCCTGTAAATGGCATGTAATATTTTAGCTCCACCCCCTCTCCAGAAGAGCTGCGAATGGCGGTATTTGACCGGCAGAGGGAGGGGGTGCGGGGGCTCCACTAAATGCAGGAGGCTTGCCCATCCTTCTAGGGGACTGGAAGGGGGCCAGGAGAGGGATCCTCCCAACCAGGGAAGGTAAGTATGCCCTGGGTAGGTGTGTAATTCTAGTAACAGTGTTCCGCTTGTGTCCATTGGACACACGCAACTGACCTCACTGCCCGGTCCCTACACTGCTTTGCCTGGGGAAGGAATTCACAGTGATGTAAAATTAAAGGGTTTGGGGCAGTTTTTCACAAAAGCTTCTCCAAAATCCCTTTAATGCATTTAGGCCAGAGGTGTAACTATGGGAGGCAATGGAGCCGACGCCGGGCTCCTGCTCCCAAAGGGGCACCTCTCCTCCCCTAAGAGTTTGAATCAGTTAATTGAAAGCGTTCTATATCGCTTCTGTGGCTGAATCCCCCTCCTACTATCATGTTTGCAAGTGTCACACCCTGTATTAGAACCCATGACCTGTCTTGCTGGAGACAGACACCTTATTGATTGGGCTATTTGGGGGGCACCAATATTTATCTTGCCTCCGGGTAACTGGGACGAATTTACACCAATGATTTAGGTGATACTAAAATAATGCTTAATCTGATCAAGTGTCAGGTCAGCTGCCGTTGTGTGTAGATGGAATACTCCATAATAATGGAAAAACACAGAGAACTAAAGTGAACACTGTTGTACAGAATAAGAAGTGCATCTTGTTATGACTGAGTTTCAACAAGTAACTGTGTACAGAGGGAGGAATTCAGAGACAATACAGCCGGTAGCAGCGTAATAACACAACTGTGCTGCATCAAGGTCATTGGTTTAATCCCATTCTTCCAGAGTATATGCTAAAATCTTCACTCTGATTTCCAATAAGTGATAGGTGAAACAGTTTTAATGAAAATATCTGCGCGACTAGAAGCATATTTTGCCGATGTGCTTATCTTCCAGGGACTGTATTTTCAAGATCTGTCTCTGGAAATGTCCCTATTTTCTAATTAGGCCAGTTGCACATCAAAACACTAAGGGACAGACTCAGTAAAGCAAAAAATCAAGTAACTTATTCTGGTTCACTCTCAGAGGCAAATTCCTTCTAAAATGGACAATACCATGTGCACTGCAGGTGGGGAAGATATAACATGTGCAGAGAGAATTAGATTTGGTTGGAGTTTTTCTTAAAAGTGAGATCTATATTAGGGATGTGCACCGGCCACTTTTCGGGTTTTGGGTTCTGATTACCTTGAGGTTTTGGGTTCTAATGGGTTTTGGCAAAACACCTCCTAAGTGTTTTGTGTTTGGATTTCTTGGGTTTTGGGTTCTGATTTTTTTGTTAAAAAAGCATAAAAACTGCTAAAATCGCAGAATTTTGTTTTTTTTTGCTCCTACGCTATATTAACCTCAATAAAATTCATTTCCAGTCTATTCTGAACACCTCACAATATTGT
Source organism: Crinia signifera (assembly GCF_055691185.1). Lineage (NCBI taxonomy): Eukaryota > Metazoa > Chordata > Amphibia > Anura > Myobatrachidae > Crinia > Crinia signifera. The sequence continues at coordinate 129,077,947 of NC_139223.1, forward strand.
TTTTATGGCAAAAGGTTCCACCGAGATAGCTGGATAACTATGCTAAGCCACACAAGTGTGTGGCACAAACACGTGGCTCATGTAAGAGTGACACTGCAGAGGTAGATACGGCAGTATTAGGCAGTGGGCCCCAGACCAGACAGGTAGATACGGCAGTACTAGGCACCAGACAGTAGATATGACAGTATTAGACAGTGGGCCCCAGACCAGACAGGTAGATACGGCAGTACTAGGCACCAGACAGTAGATACGACAGTATTAGGCAGTGGGCCCCAAACCAGACAGGTAGATACGGCAGTACTAGGCACCAGACAGGTAAATACGGCAGTACTAGGCACAAGACAGGTAGATACGTCAGCAATACTAGTATGTGCACCAGCAGAATTTATAATAATTAATTTTATTATTAGGTACTGCTTGGCAGTGACACTCAGTGGCACACGTCAGTGCACCAGCAGCATGGAATTATTTTTTACAGTCCCACACAGCACAAGTATTATTTTTAAATTAAATTAGATATAGCAGCCTAGTATGTAGTCGTACTACTAGGTAGGTACCAGGGGCGTAGCTAAGGGTTCATGGGCCCTGGTGCGAAAGGTCAGCTTGGGGCCCCCCTACATACAACAAAATTAAAATCTCGGTCTGGAGTCAGTGCTGTTGTGGAACTACACGTCCCAGCATGCCCTGCCACAGATTTTAGATAATGGATTTCTAAAACTGTGACAGGGCATGCTGGGACGTGTAGTTCCACTGTAACAGTGGAACTACACATCCCAGCAGTTTTAGCTATTTTCCCCATAATCTTAAAAGCCTGACAGGACTGGAGTCAGTGCTGTTGTGGAACTACACGTCCCAGCATGCCCTGCCACAGATTTTAGATAATGGATTTCTAAAACTGTGACAGGGCATGCTGGGACGTGTAGTTCCACTGTAACAGTGGAACTACACATCCCAGCAGTTTTAGCTATTTTCCCCATAATCTAAAAAGCCTGACAGACTGGACTCACTGTAGTCTGTGACTCTGTCCGATATAGGGCGCCGGGCGGTCCTGCTCCTGAGTCCTGTCCTAGCACAGCCTACACGTGCTGTGTGATGGCATTGGCGCGGAAGCGGTGGGAGAGGGAGGGGGAGGTTGGAGCCCGCGTGCGTCGCGCTGACGTCACGCGGCAAGAGGTCCCCTTCCTATTGGCTGCCTGCGGCTGGGGACGCTGCAGCCAATCACAGCTGAGATACGGCCACCGTGTCCCGTCCCCAGCCGCAGGCAGCCAATAGGGAGGGGACCCCTTGCCGCGTGACGTCAGCGCGACGCACGCGGGCCCGCAAAGCAGCACTGGGAACGGGTGCGTCCTGTTCGCATCCCTTTCCCAGGCCAGTGGCGGGGGTTGGGCCCCCCTGGCTCAGGGGCCCGGTCGCATCTGCGACCGCTGCGACCCCTGAAGCTACGCCACTGGTAGGTACACTTAGGCAGTAGCACTGCCCGTGGCAACAGTGGACTGAGTAAATAATACTGGCAACCTCTATTCACAGTATTCAGTGCAGGCAGCACCAGTGGACTATATATAATTCAATTAATTATTAATAATATAGCAGCCTAGTAGGTAGAGAAAATAAACTACTAGGTAGGTAGGCAGGCAGGCAGGCAGGCAGTAGCACTGCCAGTGGTCACCTCAAAAGGTAGTTATATTACACACCACCAGTAGCTTTATGCAGTGCACCAGCAGAATTTATATAATAATTAATTTTATATTAGGTACTGCTTGGCAGTGGCACTCAGTGGCACACGTCAGTGCACCAGCAGCATGGAATTATTTTTTACAGTCCCACACAGCACAAGTATTATTTTTAAATTAAATTAGATATAGCAGCCTAGTATGTACTAGGTAGGTACACTAGGTAGGCAGAAGCACTGACAGTGGCAACAGTGGACTGAGTAACTAAATAATACTGGAAGATTCAGTGTAGGCAGCACCAGTGGACTATATATACCGTATATATAATATAATTAATTAATTATTAATATATAATATAATATTACAGGCACAGCACAGCACCAGAGGTAGGCCCCAGCACAGAGGAGACAGTAGTACTACAGGTATACAGTTAGACTGTTCTCCTAAGCAGAGAGGAGAACTGAGTACACAGCAGCACTGAGGGAGACAGCCCCAGCGAATAAAATAATTAATTACAGCACAGCACACCAGAGGTAGACCGCACAGAGGAGACAGTAGTACTACAAGTACACAGTTAGACTACACAGCAGTACTGAGAGACAGCACCAGCGATTGAAAAATATTGCGCTCAAGTTTAAGCCCCAGCAGCAGCACCAACACACCCTCTCCCAACCCACTACATGACTGGAGTGAAGATGGCGGGCGCGGCAGCTGCTTTTAAAGCCTCGCTTAATCCGGCGCCGGGAGATGACGTTCTGACCACGCAGACGGACCGAGTCAGGCGGGAATCTCAGAGCGCTGCTCGGAATCGGGCTCGGAATGATGACGTCCGCGGGGGCTCGGATCTCCGGAATCCGAGTCTGCACATCTCTAATCTATATTGCAGTGTAGAAATAATGCAGTCAGGGTTTGTTTTAGGGGATTATGCTTAACCAGTAAGCTGCGGATAATTGAATAGCCCCTGACTACACAATTACCTATGATCAATGGGCACTGGTAACGGAATACCCCCTATGGAGCAAGACAATTCAGAGGTGTTCCATTGTATAATTTGTTGGAATTACAGCTCCTACTATTGCTGGATACCAGGCTAGTGGGCGCTACACATGGGCGCACTGTCTGCTGAGTGGGGTGGCAGGGTCAGTGTTCTCCGTAGAAAACACTGGCCCCGACCAATTAATAACCTGGGTGCAGGTTGTTAATCGCCGCCAGATTCAGAGCAGCGGGGCCGGACATTTAAATCGATGTGTGGTCTACTCACACAGTGATTTACATGCGGTTTCAGGCATTTTCTGAGCAATTTAGTAAAATCACTCAGAAAATGCCTGAATGTCGGCCCGTGTGTAGGGTCCATAGGACTCAGAGCCAGATTTATAACTCATGGGCCCATGGGAAGATACCATTTTGGAAATACATACAGAACACTGAGGGTGTCAGCGCACACCGTAGCTATCGCTGTACTGAATAATACAATTTTAAGTAAAATAAGTTTAAAGTAGGAAATATAGGAGCAGTATTCAAAGATTTTTTAATAACCTGTATGAATCTAGATCTACATATGATCAAGTGCAAGTACAGAATTATCTAGGTAAAATCAAATTGCTAAAGGGGGAAGACAGAGCTGATCTAGATGCCCCTATTAAGCTAGAAGAGGAAATACAAGCCATTAAAGCCCTACCAGGGGGCAAGGCCCCAGGACTAGATGGTATACCCATTGATGTTTACAAAAAATACGTAGAGTTTTTCGCCCCCTTGCTACTGGAGCTGTTCACATCGTGCTTTAAGACAGGGGAGTGCCCCCAGACCATGATGGAGGCTAGGATAATACTCCTGCTTAAGCAAGGGAAAGCCCCGTAGATCCTGAAGCATACAGGCCAATCTCATTGCTCCCGTCAGAGGCCAAAATATTGGCAAAGATACTGGTGACAAGGCTAAACAGACATATGGAGAAAATTATTCATTCTAATCAAACCGGGTTTCTACCCGGCAAATCTACATCTATAAATATAAGAAAGGTATTTAGGCACCTTCAGGTGCCACAAAACATAACAAACAGTTCTGCAGTCGAATGGGTATATCTGTGGGAGGTCTTGAAAGCTTTCGGATTCGGGTTAAACTTCATCAGATGGATACAAATCTTGTATAGTAAACCGACAGCCAGAGTATCGGTTAACGGGTGGACGTCAGCTGCCTTTTTCCTGTTTAGGGGGACAAGGCAGGGCTGCCCGTTGTCACCGAGTTTGTTTTCCTTGGCGATTGAGCCTCTGGCATGTGTCATAAGATCTCACCCCGAAATCGAGGGCTTTGTAACAGGGCAGGGCACCGACACAGTCGCATTATATGCGAACGACGTGTTGATCTTTTTACAAGACTATGTAAAATCCGCCCCAAAGGTGTTACACCTGATTAAAATCCATGGTGGCTACTTCGGATTTGAGATAAACACTGATAAATCTAATATATTGGCACTGAAGCAACAATTAGTAAATGAGCCCCATGATAAACTGGCAATAAGTTGGACCGAATCCTTTAAATATTTGGGGATCCGGATATCAAGAGATCCATATGAATTCAGCCAGCTAAATGTACAGCCAATATTGGATTTTGTCACTGTGAGATTCAAATATTGGAGTAAACTAATGATCACTGTCACGGCCCGGGTTAATCTGATAAAGATGATTGTTTTGCCAAAACTCTAATATGTCCTACAGCAGTCGCCCATGTATTTGCCAATGTCACTATTCAAAAAGATAAACAGCCTAATTACATCATTTATCTGGAATAATAAAAGGGTCAAAATACAATCGAACACCTTAATGCGGAGAAAAGAGCAGGGGGGGGGGAACGGTCTCCCGAACTTCAGACTTTACTATCTATCAGGTCAACTAACGCATCTAAAAGATTGGGTAATGGATGAAGAGGGCAGTGGCCTGGTTAAAATATTGCTGGCCCAAGGGAATATAAAATGTACACCACTACAGTATGTACTGAGGGGAGGGATCACTCAAAGAGAACCACTCTGTGCAGTACAAGCTATAAAAGTCTGGCGCGAGGCCAGCAACCTAGTCAAATTTTCGGACATTGAAATAAACCACCCTTTATCAGATTACAAAAAATTTTGGGAACTAAAGAAGCTACAACCAGATGTAATATGGGGGCCGTATGGGGTTAAAAACATCAGTCAGCTTTATAGCCCCACAGGGATGAAGTCATTTAGGCAGCTGGCCGACGGATTCTTACTCCCAAACTCTTTTTTCTTCCGCTTCTTGCAACTGAGAAGTGCCCTTGAGGCTCAATTCACAAACTCAATACCAAACTTCTCGGTATCTCTCAAAAAAAAATATTACAAGAAGGGGGTAAAAGAAAGAAAGTGTCAAGGATGTATGGCGTATTATTGGAGGCAATGAGCACAGACGGGCTGGATAAGCTCGCCTTGAAGTGGGTAGGCGACGTGGGCCCAATGTCGCCAGGTGAATGGGAAATGGCCAAGGCATCAGTACAATATGCCACAAACTCGATAAGAACACAACAGGTGCAATTATACATCTTGCTCAGATCATATTTATCCACAACAAGGTTGGTGAACATGGGGGGTAGATCATCCTCTTTGTGTCCTCTTTGTTTGCAGAGAGTTTTGAACTATTTTTGCAAATACAGGGCTGATTATATCCATGCACACTATTAGCAGCTTAGTTGGGGGCAGGGTCCAGGTCACAGGTGGTGGGACAAAGTCGTCTGGTAAATTCTGCAATGTCCTTTACATCCATTGGGTCAAAGTTGTTCCAAGAAGTCAGGTGGCTTACATTCGCAGGCCTGATAGTTTGGAACCCCTTTGATGACACTGTGGGGATTTCAGCCTGGATGAAAGATCTGCAAATAAATTAGCAAACTCATTGCAACTTGACTGGTAGAGGGCTTCATCAGGCTGCAAGCATGCTGGTTTGCAAAGCTTCTCCACTATACAGAAAAGCTGAGCATGCCTATTGTTTGCTGCTCTGATCTCATTTGATGGGAACTCTGATTTCTGATGAGTGATTGTTGATTGATATTCTCCAGTATGTTTCATACCTCCCAACATGACCCTCTCCAGGAGGGACACAATGCTCTGTTTCTGGACTTCCCTCTGAATGTATGATAGCCGTCACCTGTTTTTAACAGGTTAATTTATAAGAAAGGTGCTTCTACACAGGTGATACTAATCATAAATCAAGAGGAAAGTCCAGAAAGAGAGCAATGTGTCCCTTCTGGAGAGGGTCTAAAGCTGTGTACACACGGGGAAATATGATTGCTGGGGATATATTGCTAGCAATATATCCCCAGCAATCATATTGCTAAGTGTCTCCTTTTCATCAGCGATGAAAAGGAGACACTGCTACGGGGCGGAGGGGGAGTGCAGCAGCAGCAGGCGCTGCTGCTGTCACTTTGAACGGAGGAGGGAGGGAGCAGCCGCACGGGGCTGGGGAGATCAACGCTGATCTCCCCGGCGCTGACCTCCCGGCACAGCGATCGCGGGGAAAGCCACTGGTCGCAGGAGCATGCTCCTGCGACCAGCGACCATTAGGCAGTGCACACGGGAGCGCGCAGCTGGCGATTTATCGCCACCTGCGCTCCAAATCACTGGCAATATGGTCGCTCAGCGACCATATTCCCAGCGATTTCACACAATATTGCTCCCGTGTGTACACACCTTAGATCTTATGTGCAGCCGGGCAGGGGACGCTGGAGCAGGGAGCTGTGCTCCGGGAAGGTGGAGGGAGCAGGGTGGCTGGGACGCTGCTAGTAGAGCAGAGGCAGCGGAGTGCAGACACTGCGGGGGACAGAGGCGGCTGTAACGGGGAGCCGGGAGCTGTCAGTGCTGAAAAAAAAAAGCCCATACAATGAATGGGCAGCCTGTGATTGGCTGAGCGCTCTCTTAGCCAGTCAGCAATTGGCTGAAAGAACGCTCAGCTAATCACAGGCTGCCCATTCATTGTATGGGCTTTTTTTTTCTCAGCACTGACAACTCCCGCCCCCCACTGCCCAGCTCTTCGTCACTGTCCCCCGCAGCGTCCCCTGCACACTGCCTCTGCCCTTCTAGCAGCGCACCCCACCAGCAGCTCAACGTTTTAAACAGGATTTACTCCCGCCGCTCGCCGCTACACCGGACCCTGCGGCGAGCGGGAGAATAGAAAGAATCCTATTCAAAAGACTGGGTGGCCACTGATTGGCTGAGAGCTGAGATTTTGAATAGGATTTTTTTTTACTATGCTCTCGCTGCTGCTGACTCTCCGGTCCCCGCGGACCCCCTGCCATGGACCCTCTCCTGCAGCCCCCCCCCCCCCTCCTGCTCCCGGGTTTACATGTGATAAATCGCATCCGATTTATCACATGTAAAAAATGGCACATCAAGTGCCAAATCTTATCAAGCTCCCCCAGGGAGCTGCCGGGGAAGCTCAGGGGAAATCGGGGCCGACTTGTCCTTAGGACAAGTCGCACTAGACATTGTCAATCTGTCAACCGGATACCTTACGCCCCTGGTTGTCAGTATTTTGATTGTCAGTGGTGTGTATATATCAGTATTTTGTCCATCTGCATTTGGTTGTGGGGATTCTGTCAATCAGGATTCCATCCTTCAGCAACTTTACTACATACGGGTGAGAGGATATCAATTCCTGCTATACCTTTCTTTGTAATAGAGTATGTGCGAAACACAACCCTAAATGATGTGTCTGTGTCTGATGTATTATAAATATGTTGATATATTGCTCAGCTGGCTCTCTGATATATTGCTCAGCTGGCTCTCTGATATATTGCTCAGCTGGCTCTCTGATATATTGCTCAGCTGGCTCTCTGATATATTACTCAGCTGGCTCTCTGATATATTGCTCAGCTGGCTCTCTGATATATTGCTCAGCTGGCTCTCTGATATATTGCTCAGCTGGCTCTCTGATATATTGCTCAGCTGGCTCTCTGATATATTGCTCAGCTGGCTCTCTGATATATTACTCAGCTGGCTCTCTGATATATTGCTCAGCTGGCTCTCTGATATATTGCACAGCTGGCTCTCTGATATATTGCTCAGCTGGCTCTCTGATATATTGCTCAGCTGGCTCTCTGATATATTGCTCAGCTGACTCTCTGATATATTGCTCAGCTGGCTTTCTGAATATTTCTCAAAGCCTGGACAGAGATTAAGGAGGTTATTCTCGTTGACTCGCAAGGTTGCGAATTTCGAAGCGGGCAGGCAGCTAACATCCGCTGACGTCAGCTGCCTGCCCCCGCGTCATCAGGGAATTACCATGAGAACTGAGATAAAATGCTGGGCATTCCCATGGGCGAATACCCCAGGATTAATCTATTCGCTGATTAAGAGAAAGGACTAACCAATCAGCTTTTAACATTACAGCAGCTGATTGGTCAATGCTTTATCTCTCTCCAATTTATATCTCTCCATAATTTGAAAAATATTTACAAAGTGTAAATAATTGCATTTGCAATACGACCTGGGAACTATATTAGCACCTAAAATCTCATTGCAGTATGTGATTATACCGCTGGCATGTATAAATCCAATCCTGTGTTGTGTTTGGAATGGTAGTGCAGAAATGCTGACCATGCATGCAAGGCTGCCATCCACAGAAACCCTCTGCTGGTTCATTTTGGGAAGAGTAGCCCATTGGGTACAGCAGCACAATGCAATCTTGATAGCATTGCATTGCATCCCCCATAGAAACTATGTGGGCTGTGTTTTCTGTTGCAAATAAACAAAATAAGTGCATCAGCTTTATATAATAGTAAATAACTTTCTTATTGGCTAAAGCAGATTGTTACAAATTTACACTATGTACCCATACCTCCCAACTGTCACGATTACAGCGGGACAGTCCCGATTTCGGGTCCTGTCCCGCTGTCCCATCCGCGGCAGGCATTGTCCCGCTGCGGGACAGCGCCCATTTTCGTATGAAAAATGAGGTTGCGGCTAATTAGCATAAGCCGCGCCCTCATTTGCATACACCCCGCCCCCTTTTCGGGTGTCCCTATTTCTTCAGGTCAAAAGTTGGGAGGTATGCCGCGCGAGTGTCCCTATTTCTTCACGGCAGAAGTTGGGAGGTATGATGTACCTATTTGCTCATATTGCACAATTTTCTGACATATTGGGGCAGATGTATTAAGCCTGGCGAAGAGATAAAATAGAGATAAAGAGGAGATAAAGTAGAAGGTGATAATGCAAAAGCCAATCAGATGTGTTTGAAAAATGACAGTTCGGAGTTGATTGGCTGGTGCATACCTCCCAACTGTCACGATTTTAGAGGGACAGTCCCGATTTTCGGGTCCTGTCCCGCTGTCCCACCCGCGGCAGGCATTGTCCCGCTGCGGGGGGTGGCAGTTGGGAGACCCCCCAATCTAGTAGAATAGACGCTGTGCGCATGCGCACAGCGTCTATTCTCGTATGAAATTGAGGTTGCGGCTAATTAGCATAAGCCGCGCCCTCATTTGCATGCGCCCTGCCCCCTTTTCGGGCGCTCGTATGTCCCTATTTCTTCAGGTAAAAAGTTGGGAGGTATGCTGGTGCGTTATCACCTTCCACTTTATCTCTTTACCAGGCTTAATACATCTGCCCCATTAATATACCCCTTTCATACCGAAAATGTCAGGGTCGTACCCGGGATTAGGGATCCATTCCAGGAGCGACCCAGCATTTGCAGTCTGCAAGCTCTGACTCCGTGTCGGTGACACCTGCTTGTGTACCCCTGTCCCTTTCTCCAGGTCGGTGACGTCACACAGATGAGTGGAGCGATGGTGCATTGTCGAGGGGTGGGGGAGGAGGCAGCACTTGGAGCCGACAGCGCTGCCTCCTCCATACTTTGAACGGGACATGGGTTGCTCCACTTGGACCATATTACCAGCGATTTGTTTGTGCTGCAACGATAAATTGCCAGGTGCACGCTCCCGTGTTCAGCCTCCTAATGGTCGCTGGTTGCAGGAGGAGCTGTTTCCCTCTGCAGCTCCCCCGGCAGAGTCTCCTGATCATCAGCGACCATCTCTGGTCGCTGATGAACAGGAGACACTGAGCAATATATTGCACCGTGTATACACAGCTTAACACTGAAAAACAGACAGAAATTGGTTAAATCCATTTGATATAACCAATTTGTCTAAATGACCGTTTGTGTCAGTTCTCTGCCATTTTGGAGCAAATGGTCAGTTGTCATTTGCTCCAATACGCTCAGAACCAGAAAGTGAGAAAATGAGAAAAGAGTTTGCCAGTTTTTATTAAAGCAGCAATCAATTACATGGTAAAATAAACCTGGTTTTGCGGTGTAAATAATTGCCTCTTTATTAAAAAGGGAGAACTCTCACAAAATTTCTCACTTTTTGATCTGCATACCCTATGGTTGCCTACCTGACCCTCTCCTTCAGGGAGAAAATGCTCTGTTCCTGGACTTCTGTGGTAATGTATGATTGCCATCACCTGTGGGGGGGCTAGGTAATTGATAAGAAAGGTTGCACCACAAGTGATGGCAATCATACATTATCAGGGAAGTCAAGGAACAGAGCATTTTCTCCCTGAAGGAGAGGGTCAGATAGGCAACCATACATTACCCCTTAAATCTTTGTGTATGGCCAACTTTAGTTACTTTACCATTAGAGGGAGCAATAATGATCACAGCAGACATAACCCCTTCCGCCTGGTACAAAATGATCTGCTCCAGGACTTTCCTCTTAATTTATTATTGCAATCACCTGTGCTGAGCTAGTTCATCAAGGACAAAAGTGTTTCAGCACAGGTGACAGCAGTCAGAAACGAAGTCCTGGAGCATAGCAATTTGTACCAGGTGGAAGGAGTGATGTGATGTTGGCTGGTCTATTATAAGCTGAACATACACCTAAAGCAGGGTACACACCTACAGATTTACCTGTCCAATCTAACTGGTGGGAACCAAAACTTGGTAATGGGTGCAAATGACAATTGACCATTTGCGCTGAAGTGCATCAAAACTGATATAAATGGGCACTCGGACACATTGGTTAAATCAAATGGATTTACCCAATGTGACCATTTTTTCAGTATTTGGGAGCAAATTAACAACTGTCATTTGCACCCATATATTAAATCCGGATATTACCAGATTTTCATTCCAACCAGCCAGAATGAACAAAAAATCTTTAGGTGTATGACCAGTCATAGTTACAAGTAGCTCTAGACCTGCCTCTGCATTGTCATTCATGAAACAAATGTTGTAGGGACATGTATGCTTATAAAGTTTACATGTAAAAGCCCATAGGGATAAGTCTATTGTCATTCTGTTCCCCATCTCAAGGCCTTGCCTGAAAAGGGGGGAAATGTTCCCATGTGAAACGTCTGGCCAGCATGGTCTGATCCCTGCTTTATCCTTGGGGCAAACAATACATTCCAGGCGTCTGTTGCAGATAATATTCTGTGTGTGTCCAGTGCCAAGTCTCTGCCAGCTTTGATAGTGCATAAGAGAATCTGCAGAAGGACAGAACAGTCCGCAACATCCACAGGGAACCGTTCCTTTACAAAGAAAGTGACACCTCCAGATAAAGATACAGAGGACATCTACAAAGCAAAACACCCATTGTCCTGGCAGAACTGGGTAGAGAGACATACTGCACATTTCTAGGTGGAGAAAGAGACATGGGAAGGGAGAGAGGAGACCTCTAGAGACAGAAGAAGAGATATCAAGAAGAGGAGGTCAGAGTCACAGAGGCAACGTGAACAGCAGAGATTGTACAAGCAAGAGCTCCCTCATGACAATAAGTTATATAAATCTGCATTGGACACCTTACCCCAGAATGTTCTCACTGAGTCTGGTAGTTCTCATGTTCTTGGCACTGAGTTGCCCCAAAATGGGGCATAGCTGTGAGATGCCAGAGGGGGATCGTCAGATCCTTCTGGACAAGGTTAAGGCACGAATTGTGGATGCACTCGGACCACCACCACCCACTTCTTCATCTCCAACACCATCTCCGTACCCAATGGGACACATCAAGTTTGAGCAGAGGAGTCTGCGTAAAAGGCATAGCCACAGTGGACCAGGTCTGGTGGACACGTCGCAGGTCATTCTTTTTCCTTCATCAGGTTGGTAGATTAAAAACATGTTTTAGAAGACAAAATGTAGATGAACCCACAATTAGTTGCTGTGTTATGAAGCAAACTGACTTTTTATTAAGTATCAGATAAAGCCATGAAAATTATTTGGACATATACATGAAATGCATATGATGCAATTAGCAGATATTCATGTGAACTAGTCTAATTGGAGCTCAGCCAGGCTACTGGCATTGCAAAATAAATGGCTAAAAGAAAAGCTTGTAACAGTTAGTTATTATTCCACTGTAAAATGTAGTCAGGCTGGTAGGAATGTTACATGGATGGCACTCCAACGTGACTCCTTCCACCAAGAACTTAAGGTGCATACACACTGTACAATTGTTTTGACCAATTTGGTTGAAAGACATTTCCATTGAACCCAGTGTCCTGGACGAAAGATCTAGCTACAGTTTTTAGGCTCTTTTTGAAAGATTTTCAAATTGAGCTGCATGCACAGTTGACGAACAATCTTGATGAACAACTGGTGGGTATTCGCATCATCATTCGTCGTTCGTCAACATCTTTCATCCAGGACACTGGGTTCAATGGAAAGGTCTTTCAACCAAATTGGTCAAAAAATTGTACAGTGTGTATGCACCTTAAGTTCTTGGTGGAAGGAGTCATGTTGGAGTGCCATCCATGTATCATTCCTACCAGCCTGACTACATTTTACAGTGGAATAATAACTAACTGTTACATGCATTTCTTTTAGCCAAAGGCAATTTAGAATACAATTTATTTTTAGTAGACAAATATTTAAAATAAAAGGGAAACTTTTTTTTGAATCACTTCCTATCAGCAGGAGTGATTTCAGGTGCAAAGAAAAATTACTCACCCAAGAAGGTGGTTGCAACTACTCCGTTTAGGGATTGTAAATGAATGCAAGCTAACTAGACCTTGCAAACAATAGGGTTTTACAATTAACATTTTACTTTTAAACAGTCCTGTCTCATTATAAAAAAAATACTCAAACAGATTAAAGTCACATTGATGGGACAGCTCAGAAACAGTGAGAGGGGACTAGGCCAAGAGTCACAATTAAATAGTTGCCATTTTTGGCATGATACCAATAATTGTGCAAAAACAAGCAGAAAAGGCATGTATTTAATGTATGTTATACTTGCTGGGGTTGTAGTTCAAGTTCCCTGAGCTCTTAATTATTTGTAAGAAAAGTAGAAAACTGAAGCTGTGTACACACAAAAAAATGTATCTGTCCAATCTGTCTAGAAATGTATGGGAGAAAATAACAATCAATCAATTGCTACCAAACACTGGAAAATGGATACAAATGATTGTTCGGATTCATTTGATAAATCAAATGACTTCAAGCAATTTATCTGAATTACTATTGTTTGTTTTCCAGCATTTGGGAGCAAACGGTTGTCTCATGTTGCAATCCATTGCCAGAATTTTGATCCCACCATATAGATTGGACAGATAAGTCTGTAGGTGTGTCATGAAATGCTAGATTAATCAGATTCTAAGATGTCGAATTGCAAATGTAAAATAAAACCCACCCACCTACACAATTTATTTTACTTATTATTTGTTTACATTTTGCTGCCAAACAAAAGAAGTCAGCAAGGAGGAGGTACATGTGGTAAGGAATCACAATCTCATTTATTCAGCTACCCACAAGATCATAGCAGGTGCAGCTGTATACCACACCCATGGCATATTGCCTACATCTCAGAGCCGGCCTTAGGCATAGGCAAACTAGGCAATTGCCTAGGGCATATGGAATGTCTAGGGGCATCAGCAGCTTCTGCTGATTAAAATGATATGCAGCATGCCTATATTCTGTGTGTGAGTGAGGCTGTATCTGCATATGAAATAGTGTATTCGTGGAAATCACTGTAACATAGCATTCTGTATGCAGGTACAGCCACAGAAGCACACAGAATATGTTCATGCCACATCTCATTTTAATCATCGGAAGCTCCTTGTGTGTACTGGTCATAACAATGCAAATAAGATGAATTTTCAGCAAAAAAGGCACCCAACGTTAGCAGAACTGGCCAGGAGCTGCATGGCTTATTGAGTCAAGATGTATGAGGAAACATCTGTATCCAAGCCGAGGCAGAGGTCACAGTGTTAGCGGCTGTGCGAGTGCTGTCTGCGGGTGGGTTGGTTGTGCAATAGTGTTCGACATATGTGTAAGGGGCATTATGTGTATCATGTATAAATGCATTAATAATGTGGAACATATGCATAAGGGGCATTATGTGTGTCATTATGTGTATGAAGGGCATTAATAATGTGCTTTGTGCTGGGTTGCAGTGTGGCCATGAAGGTGCTTAAAATACAATATTTTCTCAGGATTTTTTTTCTAAGGGTATAATGTGAATAATGTGAGGAGTAATGTATATAAGGTAAAGTGGTACTACTGTGTGATGAAACGTGACACCATCGCATGATATAATGTGAATAAAGTTGCACAACTGTGTGGCATAATTTGAATTGGGGGTAAAATTGTGTGGCCATGCCCCTTCCCAGCAAGAACACACCCCTGTTTGGGCTGCGCACCGAATGTGTGCACTGTTTCTATTTAAAATATTGCGGGTAGGAGCACCAAAATGATGACTGATATGATGAGGGTTGATGGTGCTGGGAAAGGGGAGCAGGGTCAGAGGCGGAACTAGTGGCGGTGCTAGGGAGCATTAGCCAAAATCTTGCCTAGGGCGTCATTTAGGCTAGGGCCGGCTCTGCTACATCTGAATACTCGCCTGGAGATGAGGCTGCAGGGAATATCAGGGGGTGAAGCATACTTGCCTACCTGACCCTCTCCATGAGGGAGAAAATGTTCTGCTCCTGGACTTCCCTGGTAATGTATGATTGCCATCACCTGTGGGGAGCTAGGTAATTGATAAGAAAGGTGTTTCACCACAGGTGACGGCAATCATACATTACCAGGGAAGTCCAGGAGCAGAGCATTTTCTCCCTCATGGAGCGGGTCAGGTAGGCAAGTATGGGGTGAAGCCAGACTTTTTCTCCATTAGGCACCACCCTTGTCATAGTATGTCTGTGGGTTATCTGGAAGGAGCGGGGGAGCAAATTACACAATTTGCTTCATTTAGCTGCATTCCTTCCGCTCAGACTGCAGTTTCCTGCGCTATCTCTCTACCCTGCCCACATTACTAGGAAGCAGGCGGGAGTACTCACTCTTCTGGGGAGAGTAGGTAAAGGAGCCCATACATGCGGCTCCGTTATGTACTTTTAAAGTACACATCATATCCGATCGCATGCCTTGTGCATGCATTGTGCATGCACTGCGATCCGATACGATGTGTAGCTAGTACAAAAAGTATGTGCAGCACATACTTTTTGGAGCGCGCATCGCATAGTACAGAACAGAGCCGGACCACAACGGAGTGTGTATGGGCTCCTTTAGTTTGACTTATGGCACTGTCCCATAGGGCTGCATACAAAAAAGTGTCTTTGGGGTGAGAGTGGGCCACCAGTGGGGAATATTGCAGTGCTGTTGCTGATGTTTACACGCCACTGCAATGGCAACTTCCCCCCTTCAAAGGTAATTGGATTGACCCCACTGTGTGTCAGTGCCGGGCACAGCGCAGGGTTAGACCAATGATTATTTGGACATGCCTACATCAATGTGGCCCTTCTGTACAATGCTTCATATGCACCAGATCTGAGCCAGCAACAAAGTGATAGCATCTGCAGACTGCTTGGCAGGAACGGGTATGGTTTACAACGAAAGAGAAAAAAGAAACTTGTCTATGGGTCATTGGGTCAACCCAATTTAAGTCAACATGCTTTTGGTCAACCACCCAAGGTCAACAGGCCTTAGGTTTACACCTTAAATATGTTGACATAGCGAAGGTCGACAAGAAGTTTTCACATTTTTTGTTTTTGCCCCGAATGTCAACATAGACACCGTAAAAGTGTACCTTGTCCCCTCACATGGCTTGCATAGGTTGCCATTCTTCGGGCATAGTGCCTCACAGTTCTCGGCACACCATTGTATTCTTCCACAACACCCTAGTGGATGGTAGGGCATGAAATACTGCCTGTCGGCACATGTCAGCTGGAAAACTCATGTTGAACTTTGACTGTCGACCTAATGCTTGTGTGTGTCAATCTTCCAACCCTGTCAACATTAGCCATGCCGACCTAAGGCCTGTTGACCTTCAGTGGTCGACCCAATGCATGTCGACATAATGCAGGGACACGCTCAAATATGAGCTGCTGTCCTGGCAGAAGGTTATTGAAAAATTGGCACAAAAATTATTTAATACTGCAAAATGCTGGGATAAGAAATTATAGCTCACAAAGTAACTGCGCAAATAGGGAATAGATCATTGAGAGATTTCCTGGGCAGCCACTAGGTGTCACTGTGTACTGTATGTGATTTTTATAGGTGTTACTTACTGGATGATCGTGTACTTAATGCTTCAATTACACATTCTTGTTTTTCTATACAGTATGGAGTCCCATAAACGTATAAAACAAAAAAAGTTTCTAGTAAGAAATTATTGAAGTTAAGCATTTAACATTATTATTATTATCATCATGGAACGTATACGTATCCTCAGTGCCGTCTTTCCCATTGGGCTTAATGGTAATTTGCCCAGGGGTCTAAGGATTGTAGGGGCCCATCCCAATAGGGAAGACGGCACTGCCCCAGGGAGCTGCTGCGGTGGCCGCAAGCTTGTAACGCTGCGCTATTTGCCGGGCGGGAAGCTGGTATTTAAAACACTGGCCGGATGCTGATTGTCTGAATTCTCTCAGCCAATCAGGGTCCGGCCAGTCTTTCAAAATCAGCAGCGCTTCCCGCTACCCGGCAAATAGCGCTACAAGCTCCCAGCTGCCGCTGCCTGGACTGGAAGTATATAGCAGCACTATTTGCGGGAAGCGCTGCTGATTTTGAAAAGGTTGACGGACATTGATTGGCTGAGAGAATTCAGCCAATCAGTGTCCGGCCAGTCTTTTCAAAATCATCAGCGCTTCTCGCCCGGCAAATAGCGCAGAGCTACAAGCTCCCAGCCGCCGCTGTCCATAGGTATGTGCTCAATAGATGTTGTAGTAGATAGGATACAGGACTAATGCACAGTATATGATGATGTCCAAATAAACTGAATGTATGCTTTGCTTGCAGATGTTCTGTGTGAGACCCCAACTCTTGATGCTTCTAGGAATGAAGCTGACAACAGCTTTACCTACGTCTTCCGTCCATCTTCTCACATCCTGACCCGTAGAGTCTCATCAGTACAGTTCTGGTTTTTCACTGGAGAGTCTCCAGTGGACAACGCCACGTGGCCCCAAACTATGCCCATTGAGGGTCCGAGTGTGTCTAGTAAAACGATGCCTGACCAACCTCTATCCCATGAGCAACAACTATCACCCAGTGGATTCCCCACAGTGGATGACCACAAGGAAAGCAATGGCTCTGTCTCACCTGTTAATAGTTCCAATAAAGAGGGATCTCTAGAGACTCTGATGGACATCCAAGTACTGTCAGAGCAGAAGCCAGTCACTGTGGCCACCTCCAAGGTGCAGAAGATGGATGATTGGACTGTCTTTCACCTGGCCCCTGCTTTTCTGAATTATGTGAAACGGAGTCTTTTTGTGTTACTGGTCCATTGTCCCACCTGCCCATGTTCTGACCAACCTCAATATACTCCCTTCCTCATGTATAGCACTCACCCCAGCCAGCGAGGGAGGCGATCTGGCATTCCATGGTCTCCATCTGCCCTGGAGCTGTTACAGCGCCCTCCATCATTAGGTGAAGATAGTGCACAATGTCACCGTGGTTCTCTAAACATAAGTTTTGAGGAGCTGGGCTGGAACCAGTGGATTGTTCATCCTGGAACGTTTCAGTTCCACTACTGCCATGGCACCTGTTCTCCAAGTCATGGACTAAGCACTGCACTCCATTGGGGGCACTGTTGTGCTGCACAACCCAGCACCATGAAGCCTTTGAGGGTCACCACCACCACAGATGGGGGATTCTCCTTTCGATATGAGACTGTCCCAAACCTGCTGACCCAAGATTGTGCCTGCAGCTAACTCTACAGAGCTTTGGGTCGGGAGCATTTGAAACAGAGACCACATATTCCAGATTTAGCATGGATTAACATCAACATTTATTAGATTTGCAAAAAATGTTTAAGATTTTATTGTTAATGATAATATTTTGCTACTTCTTCTGGTTTAGTATTTTTACCCAGAATCTGGAATAGTTCTGGAATACTTCTTCACACGGTGAGATTTAACTTGGAGATTTTGACTAGGTAGTTAAAATCACCTAGAAGGTCAGCCAAAATCACACCTTGGGTGAAATGTAATAGGATGAGAGATTCAGAAAGTGAGAGATTTGGTAAGAAACCTCCAGGTTTTTTAAAGCGGCAATCATTTACACTGCAAAACCAGTTTGATTTTGCAGTGTAAATGATTGCTGCTTTAAAAAAACCTGGAGATTTCTTACCAAATCTCTCACTTTCTGAATCTCTCATTCTATTACATTTCACCCCTTGTGTACAATGGGTGGGTGATAGCGTTGCGGCATAGCTATCACCCTGGCCAAATAGACTGTGCCGTCAAGGCAATTTTAACTTAGCCGCTGCACACGGTGTATATGACTGTAAGTGGCTGGGGATGTCAGCCGTCATAACTACATCTTGATTTTGACTAAACAAAATCACATAGTCAAAATCGCCCAGCCCGAGTCCGTGTGTACACAACTTAAGATTTTGGAGACTGTAGTTTATTTGTCCATTACTGGTATATACAATATTTACTGTAGATATAATTACTACTTGGTCCAATAATGTCATGAAAGGGCCTATTTTATCATAGCTTAAATCTGGCAGAAACCGCAGTTGCTACATGATTTTAGTATCTCTCAATGGACCAGATTCTCTAAGCTTCAAAAGTGATAAAATGGAGAGTGATAAACAGCCAGCCAATCAGCTCCTGCCTGGCATTTTTCAAACACAGTCTGTGACATGGCAGGTAGAAGCTGATTGGCTGGCTGTTTATCACTCTCCATTTTATCACTTTTGAAGCTTAGAGAATCTGGCCCAATATATTCAAGAAATGTTTTTGGCTTATTATCAGGCAGTACGCTTTTTCTAGGGCCAAATACAGTTTGATATTATACCAAGTGACTGAACACTTGGACAGTATTACAGTGTGTGGCCAACATTAACCAATCGAACTACTGAGTAATCTTATCACTGAAGTCGTTTTATACACACATGAAATGGTTATGCTTGAGATTGTGATGCTTCCAGAAATAAACTGCTTCATTATATTTTTTAGTCTGCTCACAGAAATTTAATATATCCAATGGCCAATCAAAATAATGTAACGTTGCTTACCTCTTTCTGTCATGCAGCCGATACAAAGAATGAGGTAAATTGACTGTAAGGGTGGGTGCCCGATGGCTGACCAGCAGGCGGGATTCCGACAGTCATTACACGACGTTAGTATCCCGACTGCTAAAACCCAGACAGACAGGCAGTGGCTATTCTCCCTCGTGGGGGTCCACGACTCCCATAGAGAGAGAATAGAATAGGTGGCAAGAATAGCGAGTCATTGTGGCTACAACATGGCGAGCGCAGCAAGCCCGCAAGGAGGTACCTTGTGCTCACCCCGCTATCCCGGAAGTCTGGATTCCGACATTGGGCTAATTACTGTCAGAATCCCTACTGTCGGTGTGTTAAGGGTAGCCCTATGGCTATTCATAGTGAAAGCAATGCTGGCCCTGTGTCTCTCTGTGGACATGATAGCAGCTGAATGCAGATACATGCCAAACACATGGCCAAGACACACCTGCATTTTTACCACCAAATAGTCCCTACCTGTCAATCACTCTACAATTACATCCTCACTGTGAGCACAATCGCAAAGATACCTTGGCACTTATGCAGTGTGAATGCGACACGTGCAGTCTGCTGAAAACTGCTGCATTGCCTGAACAAAAGCGACTGTGTTCAACATGAATTGGGCCCAATGTTGTCATCATTTACAGAATGCTGGCATGTTTACAATGTTTTGTAACACTAGCCTTAGCTGATGGATTAAAAGGCTAATACAACCTGGTTTGGCCTATTAAAAGACTAACACTTTAAAATTATGTCCGGACTTGCCAGTGGTTTTGCCGACACCCGCACACTATTGCTTTTACCTGTTTTTTTACGTTTGTGATGGAAGACTGCTCATGTGTGCCACGGACTTGCTGATAATCAAAGACAGGTTAAAGCAATATTGTTGTATAAATAAAATTTTAATAAAGCATATATAAGATATCACAAATATAACTATAACAAATAAAAATTGGACAAATACAAAAGAATTTTGCTAAAAAGTTCTACATTTATGTTACATTTATGTTTAGGATCCGTGTTAAAAAAAAATTCTCTTGGTATGCAGGGGTCTGATATCCGCTGAATAGATTTGTGTCCTTAATAAAAAATATGGGGTATACAGCTCACTTGCACTCCGTTCTCTCCAACAGTGTAATGTTTGGGATCTTTGTAGTTTGTGATGTTTGGGGCTCCCAAGTGAATGCTGGAGGAATGGTGGTATTCCTCCAATGCGTTAGGTATAAGCCTGCAGTATAGGTCTGTAGCCAGGGAAAGTCCTCACCTGGCCTGCTCCTTGGTAAGTCCCTTGCCCGCAATAGAGCATCTGTAACCTTGTTGTAGATGTATGACCGGGACCTGTAGCGCTGCTGATTATCCGCAAGTCTGTGGCACACATGCGCAGTCTTCTATCACAAACAGCTTTTTCCAGAGGCAAAACTCTGGGAGGCAATGGAGTCATCTGCCGCCGGGCTCCTGCTCTCAAGGGGGCACCTCTCCACCACTGCCAGTTTAAAACCATTAATTAAAAACCATCAAAATCGCTTCTGTGGCTGAATTCATAAATATATATGTGTTCTCTTTCTCTCTCTGTATGTATGTATGTATGTATGTATGTATGTATGTATGTGTGTGTGTGTGTGTGTGTGTGTGTGTGTATATGTATATATATATATATATATATATATATATATATATTTCGCGTGTGTGTGTGTGTGTATATATATATATATATATATATATATATATATGGCGAAAATGCCCAGCACTCGTCCGAACTTGTGGCAGCTTGTATGGTGCATGCAATCTCAGGTAGAGAAATGTAGATATCGCTTTGGTTTGCGGCACTCATCCATGTAATAACTGTACAACGCAAATAAATCAGCCAACAGGCAGTGCGGTAAGACTTACCGCACTGCCTGTTGGCTGATTTATTTGCGTTGTACAGTTATAACATGGATGAGTGCCGCAAACCAAAGCGATATCTATATCTATATCTATATAGGTTCCTTGATAAAAAGGTCTAAGGACCTTGAAACGTCGGTTTTCAAACCTGTCTTGCTGTCCATTTATTTGCTGAGTGCCGCCGCCCCCGTCCTCATATCTATATCTATATATATATATTTCATAACAGTCTATATATATTTTGAATAACATTGTGTGTGTGTGTGAGAGTGTGGGCGGGGGCACCAATATTAATTTTGCCTCCGTGCAACTGGGACAAACTTACACCACTGGGGAGATTGACACACTGGCATTTAGGAGTTGAAGATCTGAAAGGGGATATGGTCTATGTCAAAAGGGCATGGGCTTATTGGATGTCGCGCCTGCAAGCCATGCCTCCATTTTCCATCACTATGGGGGCATGACCAGGACTGTGTAAGCTGCTGGTCATGACCCCAGATGCTTTGTTTCACTGAATAGATGTTTTGCTCATGTGCACAGTGTCTATTCCCTGCAGCCAACCACCCCCCCCCCCCCACCCCCCCCACCCCCTTATGGGAAGGCTGGTTGCGGAGGGAAGGCAGGGAGACATTGTACTGGCTGTATAGGAGGTCAGTAAGGGTAGGGACACTGAGCTGAAGAAGGGGAAACCACAAGAGCACTGACCTGCTGCTGTTTTCTGCCTGACTTGTTGCTCTCACCGCAGCCTATCCCCTGCTGCATTACCATTACACTGTCATCGCCGTGCAGGGATCTGTTCCTCAATGGATGGTTTGGCTCCCCCTGTGCCCAGTGGCAAACGCAGGATTTTCAGAAGGGGGTTTCCAGAGGGGCGGAGCAAAGCATGGAGATGGACACTTAGGTGACCCAGTATATGCCGGGTCAGTTAAAGTAATATAGATATAGACCAAATATATATAAATAATAATAATAATAAAAAATAATATATATATATATATACATACATACATACATACATACATACATACATACATATACATACAGGGGTGTCAACAGCAGTGTAGACCCCTGGGCATAGCAATGTATTGGGGCCCCCTACCGATCCTCCAGCGGTAGGGGTGGGGGAAGCTTTGATGTCCCGCGGGTGGTAGGGGGTATTATATCAACCGCTAAGCATGTAGGGCCTGGATCAGTAATTTCCACTAATTACCCCTTTACTGCACAGATAGTGGGAGATGGGGTGGGAGAAGAGGGCATTGGGCTGAATGAAGGGGCCCTGATACATAACTTCCAGGGTGGTAGAGGATGTTTAATATGCAGAGGAGGGATGTATAGTGGAGTGGGCTTATTATTCACAATTTTCTGGTGGGAGGACAGCTTGCTTGACTGCAAATATCTCCAGTTCCTGGAAATAGATTTCTTAGATTTTAGTGGAATTAATAACTAGAGAACCCCTCCTACCAAATGGTACTGGGGACTAGGGGATCAGAGTTCAGGAGGCAGAGCAATCTGCCCACAAGTATATAATACTACATACCAGGTGTGTGGAGCTGGAGCAGTAACCAGCTGCTCGAAGGCTGATATCTCTGGTTCTGGGAACAGTAGAGACAAGCTACTAGTGTCCCTCAAAGCGGGAGAGACCCAGCTTTTGTAATATACCCTCATAAAAACTCTAAGTCAGACAGAACCTGAAATATCTGATTGGGAATAACAATTAACAGGCTTGGATGGGGACCACTGCTTTAAAGTTGGATATCTCCGGTTCCCAATGGCCGATTTTTACAATTGTTATACCCATGGAAAGAGGGGACCCTCAGCTTTCAGCTGAGGTCCCTTAGACTCCTGGGGGGGTTTCTGGGTACTCAGAAACCCCCCCTGCGTGCGCTACTGGTGCCCACTACATTTTCTGCCTGTGAGTGTCCTGGGATATATACATACTGTATATATTTTATAAACACATACTGTGTATATCTGTATATTGGGGTACATCCCCTTACAAACACTGCATCAGGAAGAGCCTCTTACACACATTGGGGGAAATTTAACAGGATGTGAGATTCAGAAAGTGAAAGACTTGGTAAGAAATCTCCAGGTTTTTTAGAGGGATTCAGTATGAAATCCCGGCGGTCGGGATCCCGGCGTTCAAAATCCCGACCTCCAAAATCCCGACAAGGGGGGGACGTGGATCGCTGCGCTCACCACGCAGCGGGCCAGGTGCCTCGCTACGCTCGGCACGCTAATTTATTCTCCCTCCAGGGGTGTCGTGGACACACACGGAGGGAGAAAGTGTCGGGATTCCGGCGGTCGGGATTCTGAACACCGTGATCCCGACCGCCAGGATTTTAACTGCATCCCTTTTAGAGCTACAATCATTTACACTGTGTAAATGATTGCCGCTTTAAATAAACTGGAGATTTCTTACCAAATCTCTAATTTTCAGAATATCTCATCCTATTAAATTTAACCCACTGGATCATGCACACTGTAATGCCCATCACACATTGTGCCACACACCATTATGCCCACTACACATTGTGCCACATACTGTTATGCCCATTACATATTCTACCACACATTATAATAGCTATTACATATGCCATATAAGTGTTGCTTACCTACATGCTAATTTCTAGAGGTTTCTTGCTCAATGCCAGGGGTACATGCTTGATGCCAGGGACTTCATGCTCCATGCCATGGGGGATTACAAGCCCAATGCCATGGAGGATTACATGCTCGTTGCAATGGGGATTGAAATGTTCATTGCCAAGGGGGGATTACATGCTCATTGTCAAGGGGGAATGAAATGCTCATTGCCAAGGGGAGTACATACTCTTTGCCAGAGAACATGCTCTTTTCCACAGGTCCTGCAGCATAATTGGCTGCTGGACTGCGAGCTCCAATTAGCTCATGAGCCAGCAGGAGATAGCCGCGGTCCTGCTTTGAATACAGCCGGGCTGCCCAAAGTGCTCTGCCCAGCTGTCCCCAACTCCCCATTTCAGATGGGGGTGTAACGGGCCTGCTTGGGCTCCTAGGACTATGGGGCCCTTGGGCAACTGCCCGCTTAGCCCATGTGGAAAGACAGCTCCGCCCCCCTCTACCCGCAGCATCATCTTCGCCCCCCTCTACTGGTTTCGAGCAGCAGTAGCTTCTTCCCCCTCTACCCAGCTCCCAACAGCAGCATCTCTCTCCCTCCCCCCTCTGCTTCCCTAGTCCCCACTGTGATATACAGGCAGCCTCATTTTCAAATTATGCTGCCCATAATCAGTGGCGGCTGGGACCTTTTGCAGGAAGGGGAGCTGTCGCTGGTCATGATGCCGGCACCCCACCACCACTCCTACTGGTGCTTTTGTGTTCCTGGTGCCTGTAATATGATGACAGGAGCCGGGATTGGCGCATGCGCAGTACCAACCTCTGTACTGTGCATGCGGCCAGCTTCTACAGGCTGTTTCGGTAGATTTTATGGGCGTCCCTGAGGCAGAGAACCTCCCAATGGGACTGCCTTGGTGACTTGCAGGTCGAACTTCCAATAGGAAGTCCCTGCCAGTCATAGGCCCTTATTCTGATCGGTGCGGCCCGATCAGAAATATGCGGTGATGTCCGTCTTGGCGAATCCCCGCCTTACATACGGATCGCCACCTCTGTCCGTATGCGGATATGTGGCGGTCCGCATGAATGTGGACGGGGATACGCCTCCTCCATGGTGGGAGCAGCCCCTGCATTCGATGGTCGCCGAACATCGAATGCAGGGCCGCACGCTCCACCAGGTCCCGCAACACAAGACCACACGGACACTTGTCCGTGTGAAATCTTGTATGGGGGCGGGCAGCTGACATCCGGCGATGGCATATGCCCGCCCCGTACCCACGCGTCACGGCCTCATTACCATGCATACGCCCCGCGTTTGCATGGGAACGCCCATGAAACGCGGGGCGTATGCATAGGGTAATGAGGATAAGTAGCCCCTCACGCCCCTCTACGCCCCCTGTGCGGCGTATAAAGAATCCATGCGGCGAAATCGCCTGCACATGCGCAGAGTGACCTCTGCACATGCGCAGTCGATAAACATCGGCGGCCCGTACGCAAGCGGGAATATCCGCACCGATCAGAATAAGGGCCATAGTGAAGCCAGAGCAGTCTCAAAGACTGCATCTGACTTCACTGCAGTGGCGGATTTTACCTGGGGGAGGCCTGCAGCCCATAGGTAAAAACTGCCACTGCCCATAATAATAATCCATTTTCCTAAGGTCCCAGCAGTCTGCTATTATAGCAAATAAAACTGACCAGGTGCCAGCTTAGGGGTACAGCTCTCCCCAATCACTCCAATCACTCATATAAAGCGGCACTCCGGGGCTAGCAATGAGGTATAAACATACAGGTGGGAAATTAACAAAATGGAAGTTCTATTTCCTATGGGATGTTGCTATGGGAAACCAATCAGAATCTACTTTTTATTTATTTTCCGCCTTCTAGAAGATAATAGATAGCACCTGATTGGTTTCCCATAACAATATCCCATGTAACATAGAACTCCCATCTTAGTAAATTTCCCCTGCAGTGTTTATTATCAATGTTTAGGCCCTTATTATGGTTCACTCGCAAAGACAAATTTCTTCTCAAATGGGCAAAACAATGAGCGCTGCAGGTGGGGCAGATGTAACTTGTGCAGAGAGAGTTAGATTTGGATGGGGTTTTACTTTAAAGTGAGATCTATATTACAGTTTAAGGTACTTGTGGAGTATCACGGCTCCCACGACCTTCATCGTATCCTGATTGTATGCTAAAAATCGCATTGCATCGCATGCGATCAAATCGCATGCGATGCGATGCGATGCGATCGCACACGATTTTGCACTGAAATGCATCAGAATGCATTGAAATGTGTATTAAACTTGTGAAATGCCCCCAAATGCCATTTTTCATAGTGCACCACCCCCACTATCAACGTCAACCCGAAGCGTGGCGAGCGCAGCGAGCCCACGAGGGGCGGCGGTACGCGTCCTACGACCTTTTCATACCCCCACTATCCACGTCGGCGTGGAGTTGAGAATAGAATAGTGTGGCGAGCGCAGCGAGCCACCGAGCCCGAAGCGTGGCGAGGGGACGCGGATACCTTTACAGCTATACGCGTCCCCTCGTGGGCTTCACAGGTATCCGCGTCCGCTCGCCACGCTTCGGGCTCGGTGGCTCGCTGCGCTCGCCACACTGTTCTATTCTCAACTCCACGTCGCCATGGATAGTGGGGGTATGAAAAGGTCGTAGGACGCGTACCGCCGCCCCTCGCGGGCTCACTGCGCTCGCCACGCTTCGGGTTGACGTTGATAGTGGGGGTGGTGCACTATGAAAAATGACATTTGGGGGCATTTCACTAGTTTAATACACATTTCAATGCATTCTGATACGTTTCAGTGCAAAATCGGGTGCCATCGCATCGCATCGATGCGAACGCACACGATTTTGCACTGAAATGCATCAGAATGCATTGAAATGTGTATTAAACTTGTGAAATGCCCCCAAATGCCATTTTTTATAGTGCACCACCCCCACTATCAACGTCAACCCGAAGCGTGGCGAGCGCAGCGAGCCCGCGAGGGGCGGCGGTACGCGTCCTACGACCTTTTCATACCCCCACTATCCACGTCGGCGTGGAGTTGAGAATAGAATAGTGTGGCGAGCGCAGCGAGCCACCGAGCCCGAAGCGTGGCGAGGGGACGCGGATACCTTTAAAGCTATACGCGTCCCCTCGTGGGCTTCACAGGTATCCGCGTCCGCTCGCCACGCTTCGGGCTCGCTGCGCTCGCCACACTGTTCTATTCTCAACTCCACGTCGACATGGATAGTGGGGGTATGAAAAGGTCATAGGACGCGTACCCTCGCGGGCTCGCCACGCTTCGGGTTGACGTTGATAGTGGGGGTGGTTCACTATGAAAAATGACATTTGGGGGCATTTCACTAGTTTAATACACATTTCAATGCATTCTGATACATTTCAGTGCAAAATCGGGTGCCATCGCATCGCATTGGATGCCATTGTATGGCATCCGATGCGATCGCATACGATTTTTGAGCAAAAATGCTCAAAAATCGGTAAAAAATCGTATCGCATCATATGCCATCGTATGCCACTACATATGGCATACGATGGGGATGCGATGGCATACGATTTTTGACCAAAAATGCTCAAAAATCGGTAAAAATCGTATTGCATCGCATGCCATCGTATGCCACTACATATGGCATACGATGTCATACGATGGGAGCCGTGATACTCCACAAGTACCCAGTTTAAAAAATAAAGCAGCCAGTATTTACCCTGCACAGAAACAAAATAATGCACCCAAATCTAACTCTCTGCACATGTTACATCTGCCCCCCTGCAGTGCACATGGTTTTGTCCATTTGAGAAGGAATTTGCCTTTGCGAGTTAAGGGCCTAGGTTTTAGCCTGTGTATCCTGAAAACGTAAAGTTGTTTATAACACATTGCAAGGCCAGGAGTGACGCTTTATATGAGGTACCCATAATAATAATAATGATAATAAAAATTCCAAATAAAGTTTTGTCTGGCACACACACGGACTGACAAAAAGAAAGCTGGGTGCACAGGGTACAGGGTACGATGCCAACGTTTCAGTCCGTGTGTGTGCCACAAGCTCCTACACTGCATATCCCCCTTGCGTGCAACACCCTGGCATCTTTACATCTGGATTCTTCATTGGAGTGCCTTCATCCCTCTCTCTCTCTCTATATATATATCGATATATATATATATATATATATATATATATATAAAACAACAGCCACTGGCAGTTCTGTGTAGGAGTCGGCCAATGCCGCCCTCGTCTCTTTGGGCCACCACTTAGCTCTCAGGAGACCAGAGGGAATTCCTATTCTGATTATGTGCACTTGCAGTGTATGCACTGGCTCTTCCACTCTAGTCTTCACTGCAATTGTAAGAACTATGGGGTAGATTTATTATAGCGGCGCTAAAAGCACCGCTATAACACTCCCTGCTTCGCCTCATTAGCGAGGCGAAGCAGGAGGGGACACCGACAAGATCTACTAAGATCTTGCCGCCGAAGCGGGGGAGCGCTAACTCCCCCCACCGGCGATGTCCCCTCCGGCGATGTCCCATCCAGCTGACAGCGCATCAGTTAACACTGACGCGCTGCCTGCTTCTCCCCCGGCCGGCTGGACTGCGCATGCGCAGGATCTCGCTACTCACACGAGATCCCAGCGCAGCTCACTGCCAGCAGCAGGGACAGCTCTGTCCCTGCTGTAGGTATAGGGCATCGCCGCCTGCAGCTGGCGAAGTCGACAGCTGCAGGCGGCGGAACGGTCAGCGATGCTGACCGTTCATAAATCAGGCAGGAGGCAGGGGCGCAGCACGAAATATCGTAGCTGCGCTATGCCTCCTGCCCCACAGCGCCGCACGTTAGACACCCGCTCGGCGGGTGTCATAGATCAGGGGAAGCGCTATCCCCTGCCATAATGCACGGGGATAGCGCATATTCCCCTGATCACCGGGTCATAAATCTACCCCTATATTATTTATTATTATTATTAATAAAATAATACAGGAAAGATTCATTGTAAAGTCAGTTTTACAATAATAGAGTAATAAAGACCCACAGCATTCTGAGCCGAATTACGGCCCCCAAGGGCCCTATGCATGTCGCTAGTTCAGTGCCTCCTGTTCCCACCCCCTCTTAGGGTAGATTTTCTATCTTGGACAATAGTAAAGAATTTCTACCTGGCAGCAGTAATAAGGGACTCAGAGGGGTATTAAAAAATTGCTGTTTTGTTCACCAGGCGAAAAGTGGCAATAATTCAATGGTGCGTATTCAATCATGGCCGCTATTGAGTGCGTTACATACCTTTTTACTTTCTTTCTTTTTTGACTCATCATGGGACGAAAACCCCAGCGAATTTGCCAAAACCCGTGGATCATTGTGATATCCGTCGATCAATGTTGTTTTCGCCCATGGCAGGTTTTTCGGCTGGCGAATTTGCACAGCAGCTGATTATCTATGAAATGCGCTTGCATATGGGCCGCAATGTGTGCGCGACACCTTCCTGCGAAGGAATTCTGCTACTTTTTTCTTTTGCTAGCCGTTCGCCAGGTGATTGACAGGAAGTAGGCATCAGGGGTTGGTAATTGAGCGTTTAATGGGTGTTAAGAAAAACACTAGGTATTTTGTTTAGATAATTACATGAGTATATAGGGGAATGCCTCCCATAAGATCAGCACAACATGTATTTTATATACTTCTGCTGAGAATATTTCCTTGATCTGAGTTACGATCTCTTTGTAATAAAACATCCCACACACTAGCAGTAGCAGACACTGAGATAAGTTAAGCTACAAATCATATAGGTCAGACAAGCTGTGTTCTATCCTGCTGGGGGACCTCACAAGTATTTGCTGAGTCTGGACAGCAGTCCTAGCAACTACAGCAAATCCCTGTGATTGCTCAGAAGTTCCTTATATAGTTTTCACATCTCATTGCCGGGTTGGATCCAGGATCTTTATCTGAGGTCCGACTTGGCTCCGACCCAGGTGCGGTACTTTTCACATTAAACACGAGTCTCCCATTATACACAGGGTGACATGCATTTAACCTTTCTTATAACCCGGGTGGAATTGCAGGGTTGGTCAACCCCGGTTATTAGGTTTGCTTTCACACAGCACCTTGACCTGGGTCAATAGGGCAATAACCCAGGCGTAAGGTGCAGGTGGGAAAGGGTTATTAGTGGTACTCTGTCTGTAATGAAGAATTCAAAGAATCAGGAGATTTGGTGGTACTTATGTAGTATCTGGGCTGCCGATTTTTTGATTGTATGCCTTAAGTTAAGGCATACAATCAGATGCGATGCGATGCGATATCGCATCGCATCGCATCGCATCCGATATCGGATGCGATGACCCGATTTTTCCATAGGAATCAATGTTAAAATGATTCCTATGGAAAAATGGGTCCTTTTCATACCCCTACTATCCAAGTGGGCATGGAGTTGGATATAAACCTGTGGCGAGCGTAGCGAGCCACCGAGCCCGAAGCGTGGCGAGCGAAGCGAGCCCCGCGAGGGGACGGTATTCGTCCCCTCGCGGGGCTCGCTTCGCTCGCCACGCTTCGGGCTCGGTGGCTCGCTACGCTCGCCACAGGTTTATATCCAACTCCATGCCCACTTGGATAGTAGGGGTATGAAAAGGACCCATTTTTCCCATTGAATTCCATGTTAAAATGGACTCAGTCCATTTTAACATTGATTCCTATGGAAAAATCGGGTCATCGCATCGCATCGCATCGCATCGAATCGCATGGTCGCATGCGATGCGATGCGATCTCCCGATCCGACCCGATTTAGAAATCGGCAGCCCAGATACTACATAAGTACCGATTTGGTTTATAATGCAGGGCAGCAGGAGATAATAGCTTGAAATGGCACTCTCCCACAGGATCTAGGAAGGAAAGGCTACTATGATTGAAAGACGGGCGTAAATACAGGAGACAAAGGAAGGCAATCACTTCTGGGTGCAAGCCCTGAAGGGAGCACACTGACTTTCTCCACTGCTCCAGGTTCAGCTTTTTGCGCCCCATGACAGGAATAAGCAAGGAGACCAAGGTGCATGTTCTTCGGTCTTCCCTCTCCCTGTCAGAGTGCTTTTGGAAGTCATTGTGAAGTAGTGAGGGTGTATGTGAATGGAATCTGCCAGAGGCAGTCTTCCTCCTACAGCACCTCCCACAGCGGCCAGCAATTATGGGGAGAGATCCTAATTTCCCCTACTCCTCGCAGATGCAAATGCAGCTGTGTAGATAGGGGGACCATGTCCATCTTTGCAGATGCCCCAAGCCAGGACCGTATAACAAACCTGTGCAAAGGGAATTTAGTACCCCTCCAATCTCTGCAATCCTGGAGAGAGTGTGTGCCTGGGGTTTGATCGTGTGTGTGTGAGATGTCCTGCACTTGGGGTATCCCCTTTAAAGTGCCACAAGGATTATAACAGTAGCCTGTGCTGCCTATAGAAATATTAGGCATTGTGCTGCAGAAGTTAATCACCTAAATGGGTTGCTAGGCAACCATCTTCCACAGAGGCAGAGGTCTGGAGAGCCGTAGGACCCAGGAACTTGAAGGAGGGCCTGAGAAGTGCGTGAAGGAGATGCCCCTGTGATTGGTGGTCAGCAGGCACGAAGGGCTGGGAGGAGCTGGTCTGGGAGAGGAGAAAAGTGAAGGGAACCATTATTAAAGAACTTTTGAGTGGGCTTGGAATGATACTGGTCCCATGAAACTGGACCATTTGTTTCCAGAGAAATCTGCCCCCAGAGAACATAAACAGCGATGAAGTTACATTTCAGAAATAAAAAGATTGGTTTACCCACAATAGCTCTGGAACCAGCTTCTGTGATGCTGTGTGTGGGGGAAGGGGGGGGGGGGGGGACCAACAGTAGTCAGAACCGGGTGGGGATCGGAATTAGTGGGTCCCATGTTATCCTATGGGGAAAATGTTCCAGGTTTGCCCGGCGGTATCTCTGGCTGGGCTCGTTGGAAAGCCCCGGACCTCAGCTACAAAATGAACTATGTCAGAAATGACAGGGGGGGGGGGGATGTCCCCAGGGACCATCCCTGGTTCCCCATCCCTGGTCTAGTGTGTATGGGCTTTTAAGATGTTACTTTGTGGAGTAAAACATTTTTGACTTTGGAAAGCAGTGCAATCCCCTCCTGCCAGTTCTGCAGTGAGTCCACAAAGCATAACACTCAACTGTCCTGATTTTTGTGGTACAGTCCCACAATCTTAGGCCATGCCTCGTAGCCATTACGGCCAGCGGCAACCTTTAGTCACAATATCACCCAGAAACTTGTGAACAATATCACCTAGTGTGTACACTGTACATCGTTAACGTCGTACGCTCCCGCGCGTTGTCAACAATCCACTCCTTCATCCAAACATGTTCGGACGAGGGAGACTTATGCTGTCCCCCTGACGTCGCCCCCAGATTACTAAAATCTGGCAGGCACTGAGGGCCCTTACTAAATTTGAAGGTTTGGACCCGGATACTGCCCTCTGGTACTCCCGATAGCTCCCTGAGCTGAAATCAATTGCGGGTCGCTGCGCGTGGGCTCCCTGATTCATAACATTGTTCCAACTTGTTGTGAGGTTACATTGGAGTCTTTTCTGGACTTCAAGGTACATTCAGTTCAACAAATTCAGTTTTTTGTTTTCCATAGAACTTAGGCTAGCCAAATTTGGGGGTGGAGACTCTGATACCTGCCCCAAGTGCACTACCTCTTGTGGTACTTTGTGGCATCTTGTGTGGGAGTGCCTTTTGGTCCCAAGTAGGGTCAGCTCTGGAAGATACAGGGATGCCTCAAGGGATACTCACACCTAGGCTATGTATTTTGGGAATAGAGAGTTCTGACACCCTGTCCAAATGGGAGAAACTATTTGTGCATACTGTCTGCTCCTTGGCTAAAGTTTGCATTGTGAGGCTATGGATGGCCAGTGATAGTCCCACTTTCCCCTATTTTAAGGCATTAGTGAATTACTCAATTTCTAAGGAACGCTTTGTGCATATGCGAAACAATGCCCGCTCTAAATTTAACAAGATTTGGGGGTATCAAACAGGCGAGCTATGATGGTGAGCAGTGCCTACTCCTTGCCAACGTAGCCTGCCATCAGTAGTCACCCCACTGCCCTGCATTCACTGTTTCCACCTCACTGTTTCTAAAAAGCGAGGTGTAAATGGCGAGTGCGGCCATCAAAATGCTGAGGCTCGCGGCTATATGCAGCAGGCTCGCTGCATTATCAGCGAACCTCGCCGCATTAGCGAACCTCACCATTCAGGTTAATCTTCATCTTCCTCTGACAACGAGGATTTCCCTGGCAAACCTCGCCATTCAGGTTAATCTTCATCTTCCTCTGACAACGAGGATTTCCCTGGCAAACCTCGCCATTCAGGTTAATCTTCATCTTCCTCTGACAACGAGGATTTCCCTGGCAAACCTCGCCATTCAGGTTAATCTTCATCTTCCTCTGACAACGAGGATTTCCCTGGCAAACCTCGCCATTCAGGTTAATCTTCATCTTCTTCTAACAACTAGGATTTCCCCTGAACATAGAAAAGGGCGAGCGGTGGGCGAGGGGGTTAAACGGCAGTCCTCGATGAAAACACGCTATCCTCAACATAAAAACCGCCTTGCCGGCCGCATTGAATATACCCCTTGGTCTCCACGGCTTCACTTGGTGTATTCCACCCCTGACCCCTCCATTTACTCTTACCGCTCTACTGTTCCATATTTCATGCTCTAGCGATACTTCCTGTGCTCTGTCTGTGCAATTCATGTGCTGTTTCAACGGTTTGATATTTGATGTCTCCATTACTTACTATTGTGTTTTTTTCCTCTCTTTCTATGTTTAGACAAGTTTTTGTCTTAGCTGGTAGCTTAGTTTTGTTTGAGGTTGTTCAACAAAGAAAAAAATGACTCTTAACAAAAAACATACCTGAGTGAATACAGATTTCTTGATCTTATTGTTTTATTGTTTGCAAATTTGTGAGTATTGTACACATTATTAGGTGTTATTTTTGCTGATCTGTATTATTCTGCTGTATACTTGAACTACGCTCTACAAATCATCTTTACTTGCTTGTTTATGTCACTTGATCTCTGTATGTGAAATTTTTTATTCTTGAATAAAAAACCCTCTATTTAAAAATGCCAGCACCGCTCACAGCGACTGTTCATCTTTTGGGTGCAATATTTAACTAAGCTTCAATTAATTTACTTGGCCGTATTTATTTATTTACAGTTTCTTATATAGCGCAGCAGATTCCATTGCGCTTTACAATTGTAAACAGAGATAAAACAAACTGGGTAACAACAGAGAGACTTGGAGGTAAGAGGGCCCTGCTGCAAGCTTACAATCTATATGAATATTTATTTTTTAAAGGGTTAAAGAATACCACAAACTATTTTCTTAGTATCCATATACCATATTTATAAGTGATTTCTAATTTTGAGATTTACGATATTGCCACATACAGTACATAATGATAAAAAGATTTCAGTCTGCGGTATACATTGAGAGTTTATGTAACATCATCTACAGTATACAGTATATATGTCTAGTGTTCGTGAGTCTCCAAAACACTGCCATCTGCTGGCAGAGAGTGAAACTACATCTCTTTCTTCACGCACAAACACAGAAGGTAGCAGACTAGCTTTCAAAGCTTTTGTTTCAAGTGGGCTTACTAGTTACTTATATGTTCAGCGACTTAATTATGGGTTTTAAAGTGTACTTTCAGTTTCGCTACAGTGGTTGCAAAAAAATACTTCACCTCCAATGTAACCCACTTCACCGAATACACAGTGTTCTGGTTCCAGATTTCTTAATCACTTATATTTTGTATTAACCTGTGCTGAATTGCTTTGAATCTTTAACCCTTTGAGAGCCAAGTGCATTTGTCAAAATAGGTGTGAAAATTACCAATAAAACATTTTTATTCATCATAATGACCTGTAATGTTTACCTTATATAGGAAATATAATCTTTTTTTTACACAACTTTTCTTATTTGAATTTATATAACAAATGTGAGTGACGCTGGTATTTTTACCAGATATTTTGAACATCTGTAACAGATGTTAGTACTCAAAGGGTTAGAGGATTCCCATCCTCCTATTTCATTATTGTTGTTTGTGATATATTCAGTTTATCTACATCATTTTCAAGTGCTTCAGAATATGTTGTAGTTATATACAAAAAACAAAAAAAAGGCGGTTATTCAATTATTCCCCGTAGCCAACATTATCAGGGAAGTTGTTTATCTGCCCTGAGGCAGGAGAAACCAAATACTCAATAAGTGCCATTTTTCTGGAGCCACCTTCATGAAAACATCCAGGAACTCATCCAAGTGTTTTTCACATAGAAAGGGGTAAATTATTCCATCAACATAACTAAAAAGCATGTTATTTTCACAGAAAAAAAGTACAGGAACTAACATGGATTCATTCATGTTGTTTGAAAGATTATATATATTAGAGTCCACTATTTTAACATCCCAAAAAATTGAAAGAATTCTGCGTTAATATAATTAATATAAATATAAATAAATAAAGAAGCAGGATCACTATGAAGTCTTGCCGCTTTCATCTACGCAACATCTTGCGCATCAGACCATTCCTCTCCACTGACGCAACCAAAATTCTCATTCACTCTCTTGTCATCTCCCGCCTTGACTACTGCAACATCCTTCTCTCTGGGCTACCTCTCAACCACCTCACACCTCTCCAATCCTTTATTAACGCTGCTGCTAGGCTCATCTTCCTCTCCCGCCGCTCTACCTCTGCCTCCCCCCTCTGTCTATCACTTCACTGGCTCCCCATTCCTTTCCGAGTTCTCTTTAAATTCCTCACCACCACCTACAAGGCTCTCTCCTCCTCCACCGCTCCTTACCTCTCTTCACTGATCTCTATCCACATTCCCTCCCGTCCTCTTCGCTCCGCCGCTGACCGCCGACTGACCTCTCACCTAGTCACCTCCTCCGACTCCCGTGTCCAAGACTTCTCTTGCGCTGCCCCCCTGCACTGGAACAACCTCCTGCCACCCATCAGGCTTTCTGATTCCCTTACCTCCTTCAAGCGCTCCCTCAAAACCCACTTTTTTCGACTAGCCTATCCCTCCTCCTAACCTCTTTTGATCCTCCTATCCTGCCTCCATTCCCATCCGTTCCTACTTATCCTATTATTTTTCATTTGTCCACCCACCTCCTTTTAGTATGCTAACGAGTAGGGCCCTCCTTCCTCACGTACTCACCCTACCTCTTTACCTCACCTGTGCTCCTGTCCTGTTCTTCCCTTCCTCTACTTAATCTTCAGTCTCCTCGACAATTTCGACACATACTTCAGAACTGATGCTGATTTTAGTTCTACCAGCTATTCCCCTATTTATGCTGTATTTTATCAACACACCCTGTACGTTACTTTGTAATTTGTTTTTTTGTTTGCTACGTACGGCGCTGCGGACACTTTGTGGCGCCATATAAATAAACGTACTACTACTAAGACCTGCTTGATCTCTGGAATGTTTAGGATTTTGTGACTGCAGAAATTCTTTGTTTGAAACAAATGATTGCTTCATCCAGTCCATCAGTTTTCTGAGCGGGTGCCAGTCGGGATCCCGACTGTCAAAACACCGACAGCCGGGTTCCCGACGGCCACCCGCTATTTTCCCTCGTGGGGGTCCACGACCCCCATAGAGGGAGAATAGAATAGGTGGCTCGCGTAGCGAGCCACCATGCCCGCAGCATGGCGAGCGCAGCGTGGTGAGCGCAGCGAGCCCGCAAGGGGCTTAGTTGCGCTCACCATGCTGTCTGGGTCCGGCCAGTCGGGATAATGACTGTCGGACCCCTATACCACACCCGTCTGAGCATATCAGATTAGTCAGTTTTCTCTGCGGATTTATAATGAGCGGCTTCACACAAGGTTTTCTGTGAAAAACTGGCAAATACTTTGCCATAATCTATACGGGTACAAGACAAAAACTTATTTTTGTCCGCCCTCTTCTTATGCACAGGTGATGAAGGCACACCAAAGAAGAGAAAATAGCCGAACTAGTACCCCAAAAATGTTTTGTATTGCCCATAAAACCAAAGGGCTTACCTCAAAAGGGACATTATCCAGCTTGTGGGGAGAAGGTGCATTCTGATCAGCTGCAGAATAACACACAGCAGCATGCAGCTACCATAGCAGCTTTTAAACGCTGAATTAGCCCCCATATTTCCAGTAGAACATTCATCATGATGGATGAGTGGAACTAATGTTCCCAAACAATAATAAGGCGCACCTTTGTAAGCGCCAGGCGGAAGTATAGACACTGCGCAATTACACCCACCAAAGCCTGCCGCTCACCACTGCACGCCGCGGCTGCACACACAGCTGCCCACCAGACAGCAGAGCGCCAGGGTCTGCATACAGACAGCGGCCACCAACACATACCAGGAAACCACAGATGCACATAGGTGAGTGCAGGGCCTCCGGTTGAACGTCGATCCCGGCGTTCAGGGCACAGAGCAAGACAGCCACAGGGGTAAAATGTTGTACAGGCAAATAAAACAAACACTGTCCTTACTAGATGGAGACAGGAGAAAAAAACAACACAGGGATGAGGGAGGAGCATAATTATACCCAAGGTGGGCGGTCCCTGAAAAAAGTCCTGTCTAATATAGGAGGAAAATATCCCAGTGTCATGGCTGCCATGGGGCTCATAAAATAAATATTTTGCCTAGGTCGCCAAATAGGTAAGGTCCAGCTTTATCTTTCTGGGTTATGGTGATGGAAGTTTTTTTTAGGAAGTTATAATTTTAACTGGACAATAGTCAATATCTAGTTTACTTGTGTTGGGGTTATTCTTCAAGTATCAGGAGCTCCGCAAAGAAATCTAGTTGAACTATAAACCCCACTCTTCTTCCACCAGTCCACTATCAAGAGAAGAAAATAACAAATATACATATATCCAGAGTCTGGACAACTTTTAACATGTTTAGAGATAGAAACATAGAATTTGATGGCAGATAAGAACCACTTGGCCCATCTAGTCTGCCCCTTTTTTAAACATGTTACCTCAAACCAGGGCTATTTTTGTGCAGGCTCCAGCAGGAACTGAGGCCCTTATTCTAGCTCACTCTTTCTGACAAAATATTGCTTAGATGGACAAAACCATGAGCACTGCAGGTGAGGCAGATGTTACTTGTGCAGAGATAATTAGATATGGGTGGGGTTTTACATCTGCCTCACCTGCAGTGCACATGGTTTTGTCCAACTAAGAAATATTTTGTCAGAAAGAGTGAGCTAGAATAAGGACCACAGTTCCTGCTAGAGCCTGCACAAAAATAGCCCTGCCTCAAACCATATTTGATCCTTATTTATTTGTAAGGATATCAATATGCCTATCTCAAGCATGTTTAAATTTCTCTACTGTACTCTACTGTACTTGACACTACTACCTCTGCTGGGAGGCTATTCCACTTATCCACTACCCTTTCTGTGAAGTAATTTTTCGGTACTTGTTTCCTAGCACGGCCACAACGATCATGATCGTGGTCATCGGGTGTAAAATCGTGGGCATTGCGGCCATCGCATGCTCTAAAAAATCGGGTGCGATGGGCCAGACGCGATGCCCGCGATTTCCCCATAGAGAACAATGTTAAATGCCTCAATTTACCCACGATGACCACGATTTCCCATAGGAAACAATGTGAAATGGCTCAATTTAACCAAATTATCATAGGAACAATGGTAAATGGCCCAAAAACAACCCTGAACATTTAAATGTCCCCCCAAAAGTAGTTTACGCCAACCCGCGATTAACGTGAACCCGAAGCGTGGCGAGCGCAGCGAGCCCGCGAGGGGCGGCGGTACGCGTCCTCCGACCTTTTCATACCCCCACTATCCACGTCGGCGTGGAGTTGAGAATAAAATAGTGTGGCGAGCGCAGCGAGCCACCGAGCCCGAAGCGTGGCGAGCGGACGCGGATACCTGTGAAGCCCGCGAAGGGACGCGTTTACCTGTGAAGGTATCCGCGTGCGCTCGCCACGCTTCGGGCTCGGTGGCTCGCTGCGCTCGCCACACTATTCTATTCTCAACTCCACGCCGACGTGGATAGTGGGGGTATGAAAAGGTCGGAGGACGCGTACCGCTGCGCTCGCCACGCTTCGGGTTCACGTTGATCGCGAAGTGGCGTGAAATACTTTTGGGGGGACATGTCAATGTTCAGGGGTGTTTTTTGGGGTTTCTGGCCCATTTACCATTGTTCCCTATGATGATTTGGGTAAATTGACCCATTTAACATTGTTTCCTATGGGAAATTGCGGTCATCGCCGGTAAATTGAGGCATTGGTACTTGTGAGTTATCCGGGCGTCCGATTTTTAAATCGGGTCGGATCGGGACATCGCATCGCATCGCATGCGACCATCGGATGCGATGCGATGCGATGACCCGATTTTTCCATAGGAATCAATGTTAAAATGGACTGAGTCCATTTTAACATGGAATTCAATGGGAAAAAGGGGTCCTTTTCATACCCCTACTATCCAAGTGGGCATGGAGTTGGATATAAACCTGTGGCGAGCGTAGCGAGCCACCGAGCCCGAAGCGTGGCGAGCGTAGCGAGCCCCGCGAGGGGACACGGAATACCGTCCCCTCGCGGGGCTCGCTTCGCTCGCCACGCTTCGGGCTCGGTGGCTCGCTACGCTCGCCACAGGTTTATATCCAACTCCATGCCCACTTGGATAGTAGGGGTATGAAAAGGACCCCTTTTTCCCATTGAATTCCATGTTAAAATGGACTCAGTCCATTTTAACATTGATTCCTATGGAAAAATCGGGTCATCGCATCCGATGGTCGCATGCGATGCGATGCGATATCGCATCGCATCTGATTGTATGCCTTAACTTAAGGCATACAATCAAAAAATCGGACGCCCAGATAACTCACAAGTACCGAGGCATTTAACATTGTTCCCTATGGGGAAATCGCGCCCATCGCGTGTGGACCATTTAAGCATTTTTGGCCGCATACGACCCGACCGACGCGATTTTTACTGTTTTCAATGCATTTCAATGGAAAAATCGGGGGCATCGCGTCGGTCGCGTCGCAGGCCACTAAAAATTACACCCGATGGCCGCGATTGTGGCCGTGCTAGGAAACAAGTACCAATTTTTCCTCAAATTTCTCCTGAAGTTTCAGTGCATGTACTCTTGTTCTGCTGCTCCTCTTCCGGTGAAGAATGTCTCCCACCTTGTTAAAACCCTTGATATATTTGAAAGTTTCTATCATGTCCCCCCTTTCCTTTCTCTGTTCTAAACTGTACATATTAAGATCTTTTAGTCTGTCCTGATACGTTTTGTGACGTAGGCCATGCATCATTTTAGTTGCCCTTCTTTGTACAGTCTCTAATGTATTTATATCCTTCTGGAGATTAGGCCTCCAGAACTGAACACAGTACTCTAGATGAGGTCGTACCAATGACCTATACAGTGGCATTATTACTTCTTTCTTTCTACTGCGGATACCTCTCCCTATGCAACCAAGCATCTGACTTGCCTTCTTCATTGCTTTGTTACATTGTTTACCTGCCTTTAAGTCCCCTGAAATAGTGACACCTAAATCACTCTCTTCCTCAATAGTGCCATTTATACTATATTTAGTCTTTGGATTTCTGAGACCCAAGTGCATGATTTTGCATTTTTTGGCATTAAACTGTAGTTGCCATGTTCTTGACCATTCCTGTAATCTACCTAGATCATCAATCATTTGTTTTACCCCTCTTGGTGTAACAGCGATTATTGCTTCATAGTAAAGAAAAAAACATGGGTGCTCTTCACATCAGTATTGGGGGTGTAAAGGGAGACACAATAACTGACACACAAGCTTAATTCTGTAACTTCTGCATTCTGAAATGGGAAGAAAACACTCCACATTGTGCCTTTTGCTAAAGTTTGTGCCAATTGGATTATGAAGCTTACATTGATGGTCAATGGAATCCCATAGCCATTAGCCAAATACTGTATGTCTACAGTGCACATTGTGAATTTCATGGAAAGAATGCGAAAAACATGACAGTGAGCCATTATTATTTTTCTGGCAGGCTCTGCTCGGATACTAGCAAAAGAACAGTATCTATAGAGCAGAAGCTTGTGTGATCATCCTCCTGCCTTGCCACTTTGTGAATACCAAGTTTTATTACTGTATTTGCTCTCAGTTCTTTTGTCCTGGAGAGCATGTTGGAATATTTAATAAAATCCGTGTAATGGTTAAATGTACCATAAATAGAAAATCGGCTTATTTTTTTCTTTAAAACACTCTTAGTACTTGTGCAGAAGAGCATATTTACAGCATGTTCAACGTGCCACATTTTGTACGGAACACTACGCAAGAAAGACACACGTCTATTCATTAGGTGTGCAAATGAAAATTCTACATAGATGCCAGGTGCATGCTTAGGTGTAGCCTGAGAAATGTCTGCACTGTTTAATATCCACTTCATCATACACAGCACAAGCTCTTCACCAATCAGGAGGAAGCAGCCGTCAGAGGCTAGAGATGTTACCCGAGAAATTGGAACCAATTCAGGAATGTGATCAATGTGCTTATGATTTCTACAACGGGGAGGGTGGCAAATAGGTCTATTCAGCATAGACTCTTAAGCTGTGTGCAAACAGAGCAATATATTGCTGTCTATCTCTTTCATCAGCGACCAGAGATGGTCGCTGATGAACAGGAGACTCTGCAGCGAAAAACAGCTGATCGCATGCTGCAACCATTAGAAGGCTGAACACGAGAGCGTGCATCTGGTGATTTATCACTGCAGTACAAACAAATCGCTGGCAATATGGTCGCTCAGCAACCATATTGCCAGCGTATTGCACCGTGTGTACACAGCTTTATACAGAAATGCGATGAAGAGGCATCAACTTCAGATCAGTTACACATTCTGTTGATCACTGGGTAGGCCAATCTGCTTGTGAGATCTGACTGCCGGGAATCCAACTTAGCCAACGCACACTAATTTCCTCTCCTGGTTTCAGAAGACAGTTGTACAAAGCAGGAGTGGGTGGAACCCAAACGCTCAAGAACTGCACTGCACAAAGTGTATGAATCCAATCTACCGTTAATTAAATAAACATTTCAGTTTTTCCCCTTCAACACTGCTGCACTTTATTTACGGCTTAAATTAATAATTGAAAATTGATTTTTTTTTTAATTACATGTAACATTTTTATGTTTGGTAATTACACTGTTTGGACTGTTACTCTGCTGAAATACAACATACTGTATAGGAGAAAGGCTTTAATTATACTCACAATAATTCCGTTTCTTCTGAGCTTCTCCATTTCTTCTGAGCAGCCATTACTCTGGGTTATTCCCTCTCTCTAGGTTTAAACAGGTAGATTTGTAACTCCTCGCACCTTGGGTATATCTCTGCCTCCTCCCCTTCCTCTCCAGTCTTTTGAGTGTCTCTAATATTAATACCATAGACATGGAGAGAAACTGTAGGCTGCCATGGAGAAGCTCAGAAGAAACGGAATTATCGTAAAGATAAATCCTTTCTTCCTCGCTCTCCATGGCAGCCATTACTCTGGGATGTACCAAAGCATAAAAACAGGGAGGGACTAAAGTAAAAAGACATAAC
Organism: Crinia signifera; assembly: GCF_055691185.1. Classification (NCBI taxonomy): domain Eukaryota; kingdom Metazoa; phylum Chordata; class Amphibia; order Anura; family Myobatrachidae; genus Crinia; species Crinia signifera. Next base: position 129,120,128 of record NC_139223.1, read on the forward strand.
CAAGATGATGCTTAATATATATATATAGTATAATCACAAAACAGCATGCTGAAGCACCACCTTCCCAAAGTGGGTAGGAGATACGTTTACATTATAATGTTTAGCGAATGTATGAATGGAGCTCCATGTAGTGGCAGCACAGATGTCCTTCGCTGAGAGCCTCGCCTTGTTTGCCCATGATGTAGATATGGCCCTGGTAGAATGTGCCCTCAGCTCTCTTGGAACTTCTAAACCTCCCTCTTTATAAAAGGAAAGCTATTGCTTCTGTAATCCAACAAGCTATCGTAACCTTGGAGGCTGCTTCACCCTTTCTTGCCCCTGAGTGTAGGACAAATAATTGTTTGGTCTTACGAATCTCTTCTGACCTTTTAAGGTATAATGTAATAGCCATTGGCATGTCGAGCATATGCATTATCGGTACTTGTGCATTATCACGTAATAGGTGCTCACAATGTTAAAAGCACCCCCACGCCACCCGTGCTATCAACGCCAACCCGAAGCGTGGTGAGCGCAGCGAGCCCGCGTGGGGTGGCGGTACGGGTCCTCCGACCTTTTCATACCCCCACTATCCACGTCGGCGTGGAGTTGACTTTATATAGTGTGGCGAGCGCAGCAAGCCACCGAGCCCGAAGCGTGGCGAGAGCAGCGAGCCCCGCAAGGGGACGCGGAATATATGTGAAGTAATGCGCGGCTGCGCTTGCCACACTATATAAAATCAACTCCACGCCGATGTGGATAGTGGGGGTATGAAAAGATCGAAGGATGCGTACCGCCGCCGCTCGCCACGCTTCGGGTTGGCGTTGATAGTGGCAGAGGCGTGGGGGTGCATTTAACATTGTAAGAACCTATTAAGGTGCTTGTACAATTAAAGATTGTATATACAATTTAAAATCACATCTCATTGCATTGTATGCTATATACAATGGTATACAATTTTAAATGTAATACAATGCCATACGACTGAATATCGTGGGCGCCGTGATAATACACAAGTACCGCATTCTTTTCTTCCTCCGTCTTTGGGTCTGGAAAAAAGGCTGGAAGAATGATTTCTTGATTTATATTGACGTTGGAAACAACTTTAGGCAGGAATTTAGAGTTTGTTCTTAATAATACTCTGTCATGAAGAATGTTGAGGTAAGGTTGCTCTGCCCAAAGGGCCTGCAGTTCACTGACTCTACGGGCAGACGTGACAGCTGTAAGAAAGACCACCTTCCATGTCACCAACTTCATGTGTACCTTCTCTAGAGGTTCAAACGGAGCAGTCATAAGAGCATTAAGGATTAGGTTCCCATGGTGCTATAGGTTCTTTAATTCTAGGACGCTGTCTCTTCAATGCCTGACCAAATTTCTTTATAAGAGGATCGTCAGACAATCTCTTATCCAGCATAACAGACAAGGCTGAAATCTGGACTCTGAAAGTTGAAGCTGCCAGACCTTTAGAAAAGCCCTCAAAGGAATTGTAATACACAAGGGATACCGAAACGTATATCTTATATAAATTCTTGATAATACATCCTTTCTTGCTTTCAAAAGGAATTGCGCCACCTGCTGTGATAACCCCTTTTGTATTAGCATTGTCCGCTCAATATCGATGCCATCAAATTTAGGGTTTTGATGTCTGGGTGTAACATTGGTCCCTGCTGAAGGAGGTTGGGAATGATTGGTAGTCTTCAATGATGTCCTACTGCCATTCTTAATACTGTTGGGAACCGACTTTGCCTTGGCCAAAATGGGAGGACAACAATCACTGTGGCTCTTTCTTCCCTGATTTTCCTCAGAATTCGTGCGATCATTGGGAACAGCGGGAAAGCATATCCGACTGAATCTCCATTTCTGTACAAACACATCCACACCTTCTGTCCCTGCTACTTGTTCCCTTGACATGAAGCGGATCACCTTGCTGTTGTGATTTGTCGCCATCAGGTCCATTTGTGGACACCCGAACCTTCTTGCGATCTCTAGAAAAACCTCCTGGTTCAGTTCCCAGGTACAATCTGTTTTCTGCTTAGGAAATCTGCCAGCTTGTTGTCCTTCCCTGGGACGTGTAACGCCGATATCGAACTCTCTTCTGCCCATGGTATAATAATGGAAATCTCTTCCCATAACTTCATACTTCTGGTCCCTCCTTGCCGATTTACATAGGCCACAACCGTCATGTCTGATCTCATCTTCACATGAGTGTCTCTGATGTGATTCTGAAAGTGCTCTAGTGCTCTTGCCACCGCTCTCATTTATGATTTGACGACATTACTCGCTCCTGCCGTGACCATAGACCCTGACAACTTGTGTCTTGAAAATGAGCTCCCCATCCTGTAGCACTTGCGTCCGTAGTTATGACCTGATATTGGGGTTGGCTTAGAGATTTATTTCTTAGCTTCAACTGAGGATCTAACCACCAGTCTAGGGATCTTCTGGATATTGGACTTAGTCTTACTTGTTATTCCAAATCTGTGGCTCTCCTTGTGAGTGGCAGCACCTCTCTTTGCAGGTTTCTCATATGCCACCTTGCCCATGGGATCACCCCTATAGTTGATGACATCATACCTAGTATCCGAAGAATCTGTCTCAGAGATGTTGTCTTCTGTGACTGTACCGATAGAGCAAGATCTTGGATTCTTCCGCATCTGTCTTCTGACAGATATACCACGTGATCTACTGTATCTATCATAACTCCTAGAAACTGAATTCTTTGTTGAGGTTCGTTGGCTCTTCTTTTTGTTTATTAACCAACCATGATCTTGTAACACTGTGATCGTAGTTTGTAAGGTCGGCCTTACTTCCCTTGTTCTTCCGCATATTATTAAATCGTCCAGGTAGGACCATATTACTATGCCCTGCATTCTTATGAATGCAATTAGACTTGTCAGGATCTTTGTGAAAACTCTTGGAGAGGCTGATAACCGAAAGGGAAGGCACTTGAATTGCAGATGCTGATTTATGACCTTTAATCTGAGGAATCTTCGGTCTCTTATAGTAATTGGAACGTGAAAGTAGGCATCCTTTAGATCTACAGAACACATGAAGTCCATCCGATTTATGCCCAAAAGAATAACTTGTAGAGTGTCCATGTGGAACTTTTTTTACTTGGATGTTCAAGTTTAGCTCCCTTAGATCTAATATTGCTCGATAGGCCCCTGAGGCCTTCTTTACCAGGAACAACTTGGAATAGAAACCCTTTTCCCTTTCGTTGACAGGTACTGGTTCTAGAGCTTCTGATTTCAACATTTCCTGAATTATCTGATTTAATGCTAGTATTTCCTCTGTTGTTGTGGGTGTCTTTGATTTTACAAATATTTTCCTTGTTGGATTTTCTTGGAACTCTAAACTGTATCCTTGAGTGAGGATTGACAGAACCCATCTGTCCTGGATTGATTCCTTCCATTGGCTCACAAATTTGCTCAGCCTTCCTCCTACTGGGACATCTGCCTCCAGACAGTAATTGTCAGAATTTTCTGTATCCTCTTCTCGCAGACTGGCGAAATGACTGCCTTGTAGTTCCTGAGTTAAATCTTCCATATTGTCTCCCCGGCCTATAACTCCTAGCTTCCTTAAAGTGTTGTCTTGGTGACTGCCCACTAAATCTTTGTCTTTTGTCTTGTGGTAACTTGGCCGAGTACCCCAGACTCAGAGCTCTTGAGGTTGAAGCCATGGCTACACCCGCTTTTAATGACACTGTGGATGTATTGTGCAATTTCTTTAAGACCATTTCAACCTTCTTGTCCATACTATCCCTAAGATTAGCACGGTCTTCCAATAAGATAGTAGTCTTTGAAACAACCTCAGAAACAGCAGCATCAACCTTGGGCACCTTACAATATTTCTCAAATAACTCATCTATAAAGGGAAACATTATTTCCACTCTTTTGTAATTGCTGAACTTCTTATCCACGTTTTGCCATTGATCGAGCATCAAATCCTTAAGCTCCTTGTGCACAGGAAAACTTCTATTCTTAGCCATTCTATCCTCAAATAATGAATCAGGGGTTTCATCTTCCTTTTCTTTATAGTCCATAGATATATATATATATATATATATATATATATATAGATATAATGGAAATAACTGAGTCACTCCAGGGGTCTTTTTGAATGAAAGACAAGGTGCTTTATATAATAAAAGCAAACCTATGCGTAAATGTCGACGTTTCAATACACTGAATGGTATTTTCTTCAAGACAGCATATGCAGTAATACATACCCCGCTCGGCGGCGGGGATACAATACATAGATGCGCTCGGCAGCGCACAGGTATATAAATGCAAATACTAACCAGCTCCTGTAGTCGTCCATGGCCGGGTGCTGCACACGTTCACTCCAAAGCAGAGCGGCGCTTGCTGCTGACGTACGTACCGGCTACGTTGCTAGGCAACTAGGCTGGACGCCGTCCCCGGCCGTGGTGACAAACAGAGCGAGCCGGGAACCAACATGAATGAATTTCTAGCACCCCTCAAGCTGCACTCACCAGTACTAATAACATAGTGTCCAGATTCCACCTTAGAGGGTACAATCTGCAGAAATTACGCAAGACCCAACAAGAAATATTGGCCACACCACGCCAAGACCTATTAGCTAGTCAATCCAGAGCTAAGAAAAAAATCTTGCCATGGAAACAGCAATTTAACACCGCCAGCCAGGTTGTACAAAGAGCCACCACAGCTTTGTGGCCCATTGTGAAAAGTGATCCCTCACTCCCGTGTTTCAAGGAGGCGAGACCCATGTCTTGTTACACCAGGGGAAGGAATATCAAGGACTGTGTGATGCATACCGACATCACAGGATTCTCGGAAAACACTGCAATTGCAGCAAATTCCACATTCCTTCAAAAACAGCCTGGATGCTATAGGTGCTTAAAATGCACCATTTGTAAGAACATAGTGACTAGTCGCACCTTTAAACACCCACATCGCGATCAAATCTTCCACATTTAACATGTATTAACATGTTTATCTACTCATGTTATCTACCTGCTGTACTGTCCCTGTCTACTCCACTACGTGGGAAAAACTATTCACACCATCCGCGAACGGATGGCATTACACCAATCAGCGATTAACAGCGCATTATCAACGAAGAAATCTGATCAACCTGTAGCCAGGCACTGGCTGGATAAGAACCACACCATAGGTGATCTAAAATTTATTATCATTGACCACATCCCTCCCTCCATCCGCGGAGGTGACAGAGATGGAGCGCTATTGAAACTCGAATCCCGCTGGATATATCGTCTTCAAACTATTCGTCCCGGTGGACTCAACGAACGTTTCTCCTGGCAGACCTTCCTTTGAATTATACCATGAACTCTCATTTGTATTCATTGACAAGTGCCATGACCGGCGACAGCGTCCCGCCTAGTTGCCTAGCAACATCACGGGTTCGGCTGTCAGCTACCCTGCGTCGTTCTCAGTCTGAGTCCTTCGCACATTAGCAGCCGCTAGCACGGTCTTTTCATATGTATGCACTTCACCCCGTGTCCTTGACTTCACTGCTGTCATCATGTTGGTTCCCGGCTCGCTCTGTTTGTCACCACGGCCGGGGACGGCGTCCAGCCTAGTTGCCTAGCAACGTAGCCGGTACGTACGTCAGCAGCAAGCGCCGCTCTGCTTTGGAGTGAACGTGTGCAGCACCCGGCCGTGGACGACTACAGGAGCTGGTTAGTATTTGCATTTATATACCTGTGCGCCGCCGAGCGCATCTATGTATTGTATCCCCGCCGCCGAGCGGGGTATGTATTACTGCATATGCTGTCTTGAAGAAAATACCATTCAGTGTATTGAAACGTCGACATTTACGCATATGTTTGCTTTTATTATATAAAGCACCTTGTCTTTCATTCAAAAAGACCCCTGGAGTGACTCAGTTATTTCCATTGTACCTACATCCCACTGTAGGCACCCGGGGCATTTGCACACTAGTTGGAGTGCCGTTGCATCTGCACCGAATATATATAGATATAGATATATATAGATAGATATAGAGAGAGAGAGATATTTGAGTAAGTTCTCAACCAAATCAAGATTGAATGACCTTTCTCAGTTATTTCACCCGACTCAGGCTCTGAACTGTCTGTGTCATCCGCATTAATTAAGGGGGAGTCAGATCCTGCATCGCCCTCCAAGCTAGTTTGGGATCTGGTTCTTTTAGTTCCCTGGACATCTCTCAGCTCCTCCTTAGTAACGAAGGAAACCTTCATCCATTGCATTAACTGGGTCAGATTTACAGGTTGTATCACCGTAGGTTGTCTACAATACTTGCACAGGTTAATACCCTTTTCTACAGGGAACTCCTTGTCACATGACATGCAGTTACTGAGGGTGTTCTTAGTCTTTGCTTTCTTTATGGTAGGAGCTTTAGACACACTATAAAGAAGCAGAAAGCCTATCACTAACTATTCTAAAAAGTGCCAAGTAATAAAGCAACTCTGAGGGCTTACCTCTCCACGGCAGATTCTGGCTTGGGGGGGGGGGGGGGGGGGGGGGTAGAATGCCTCCAGGTCCACCCTGTATATCAGCAGTGTTTGTACTCTAATGAGTATCCAACTGACATAATAGGAACTTTATATCCTCAGCGCCGAGTGCCTGCACATGCGCAGTGCACGCTTCCGGACGCCATGTCTCACTTCCGCCCATACACTGAAGTGAGTATTAGCAAAAAACCTCCTTCCAGCTGTGCCATTATCCCCCTAAGTGAATGGACGTTCGCGTCACTTCCGCCGCGTCCGTCTCTCAGCCCCGGCTTCCTGACCGCTCGCCAGGCCTCCGTGTACACCGCGCTGGACACGGGGAAAGAAAGGAATATACTTATGTGTTGCCGCTCCCTATGGAGGACTCAGAGCAGGACGCTGCCTGATGAGCACCCCATCTCCCCCGGGAGCCACCCATATCAACTCGACTACCCAGAGTCGAATTGCTGTAATATCTGAGGTAAGCCCTAGAACAAACATAACAAACCTATACTACCTAGCCTAACTTAGAGACAGGAAAAAAGACTGGAGAGGAAGGGGAGATATACCCAAGGTGGGAGGAGTTACAAATCTACCTGTCTAAACCTGGAGAGAGAGGAAATAACCCAGAGTAATGGCTGCCATGGAGAGCGAGGAAGAAATAAGATTTGTTAAAAGCATGGAACAAGAGTAGGTTCACATATTAAGTCCTTTTGTGGCTACTCTTATCAAGAGCAGCTTCAAAAAGCACACTCTGCACTCCTCTATCTTGTTTTGATAACCACCCTCCCCAATATCAAATCTGTTCTGCAGTAAGGAGGAGGAATGGTGCCGGTGGGATGTAATCACAATGGGCGGATACTCTAAAGGCCCCATACATTACGCAATTTGGGCCCGATTTCACCCGATTCTGGAGGATCGGGCTGAGAAATTGGGTGAAATTGCCCAAATCGTATAGCGTATGACATCTGATCCAATGTGCGGTCCCGTGCGCATCGGATCAGATCTGGATGTTGGACGGTCTGCACATAAGATAAATCTTGTGTGTAGCCGGCAGGGAGCAGATCCGGGGGAGCGTGGGACCAGAGACCGGTCCGTGGGAGCTGCAGAACAGGTAGTGAGCTAGCGGCAGGTGGGGAGCAGAGACCACAGAACAGAGTCCGGGTAGTGGTGAGCGAGAGAATAGGAAACCTCCTATTCAAAAGACTGGGCGGCCGCTGATTGGCCAAGAGCTCAGCCAATCAGTGACCGCCCTGCCCGCACAGTCTTTTGAATAGGATGTTTCCTTTTCTCACACTCGCCGCTACCTCTCCAGTCCTGCTGCTAACCCACTACCGCTCCTGCAGCTGGACTGGACCAGACAGGACCCTGCTGTCTGGTCTCTGGTCCCCGCTCCCCCAGACCTGCTCCCAAGGACCAGGACCCTGTCGCCACCCCGCCTGCAAGCTCCCCCCAGACTTACATGTGATAAAATCGATCCGATTTATCACATGTAAAAAATGGCACATCAAGTGCCAAATCATATCAGGAGCTGCCGGGGGAGCTCAGTTGAAGTCGGGTCCAACATAAGGCCGACTTTTCCTTAGGACATCAAAATGGGGAACTCCATAATGTCGAATTTCATTTCTACATGGTTACAATGACAACATCCAACTTGCAAATACCTGCAAAATCAAATACAGTCAACATAAGTTTAATGGCTAGGTTTAAAATTGGGTGTTAACATTATGAACCGGTCAAAATTTGTAGACAGGGGCACCTCTTCAGGCACAGTTAGCTGAAATAAAGCAGTAGGAGTTACCACTGATCTCATCTATAACTAAGGCCCCCCATACACCGTTCCAATTGGCCCATTTTCATCCGATCCAACAGATTGGATGAAAACGGACCAAATCTGATGTATTTTTTTTTTTTTTTTTTACATCTGATCCACGACCCTATGCGGATCGGACTCAGATCATATGTGCTGCACATATTAGCTCCAGATTCAGCCCCCTCCCAGCAGCGACCAACATAGTTGCATGCAATACATTGCATGTGAAAAAGGGGATCGGTGACTCACAGGAGATTGAACAGTCACACAGAGCTCCAAGAAGTTTGAGCAATCTATGGCCACTTTTAGAGAAATACATTGTTGGTACATAACAGCTGGGAGTTAAACCTTTGGGTGAAATTCAATCAAAGCTTGAAACACATCCAAGGGAGGACGTGCTCTGGAGGCGCAAATAGAAAAAAATGCTTCCCATTTTTCAGTCACCCAACTCCAGCAGAGCTTCTTAAAATTTCCCACGCATAATTGAATCTGCCCCCAGGTGGCATTAATGTTGGATCAGAACCATGGCTTAGTCAGATTGTCCAACTGGTATAAGTTTTTATCCACAGTACAGAATTTGAGGACTGCAAGTAGAGCCAAACCAATTCAATTGTTGTGAAAACCATGCCACATAAAGACAGATTTAATAAACTAATGTGCATTATACTGCTAAAAGCAAATGATGGATTAGTTGATGTGATTTTAGTGCACCTTTGAGGAATGTGATTTATAAAAAAAAATTGATAAAAAAAATAAATAAACCCTCATTAAAAACGAAATGTAAAAAGCTCCTCTGTGGGGATTTCACTCAAAATGTAAAATGGCACCAAGTGGCAGTTTGTAAACGCCACAGCTTATCAATGTTGTGCCAAGTTTCAAGAACTTGGACCAGTTTCAGCAAGACAAAAATAAATCAAAACACCATTGTCATATTTCTCTTCATTTTTTATATATGTATAAAAAAACACAAATACATTCCAGTACCACAAAGTTAAAGAGAAAAAGGACAAACATTACAAAATATAAACCCCCCACAAACAACAAGTACTGTATTTCTAGATAAAAGATGAGGCTCTGAGATGAACAGTAATCTTCAAGCTTGTCCAGCATAGGAATGAAAACACCCCTTTCCGTTTATCAAAATATTTCAACAATTCGTATAAATGTCAAGGCACTGAAGGAGTGTCAATATTTTTGTCCCACTTGTGATCTTTGCCGATAGAATGGAGGCAGCCATGTTGTGTGCTGGACCAACGGTCATGAGAACTCCGCACATTAATACTTTGTGACTACTCTGTACCAAGTGTCTTGGTGAGGTCACTGAGCCCTTGTTATGTGGCATCTTAACAGCTGCCTTCACTATGCAGTTCAACAGAGGACTAAAAAAAAATAATTAGAACCAGCAAAGGGTTAAAGTTTGGGCTTGAATTAAATAAAAATAATTGTATCTCGGCACAAAAAAGTAAAAATATCTGTGCCCACTTCCTTATTGGCAATACTCAAACATGAAAATATTCAGTATATTTAAGGATAATACATTCTGAATAGGAAATAGATAATGACTTAACTCATTTAAAACAGAAATAACTAATGAAGCCTGTTTATAACATTTAACCGTTTTAACGCATCTGAAATTACAAAAGATGGTGTGTCCAAGTTTTAAGTGGGACTAAAAATACCAGGAATGTATGAGCTTTAGCAATAGAGATGGTACGGTTGACAAAATGTATTTTAAAGCACATAATGCAATAGAAACATTTTTGGTAAATATTAAAAGAATCTGTGGGGTGTACTTTTCAAAAAAAAAAAAAAAAATCCAGAATAGTTTTGAGTCAGCTATTGAACCCTGCATAGCTAGGAGTACAACCTCCCTCTGCTTTTCCATGAGAATATACTTTTGGTATTTGCAAAGGAGAGTGTGAAGGAATGTGCAGCCCCCCGCTTCCTCGGCTGCCAGATGGCTTTTCATCCTAACGCAACTAACTGCGAAGGTTTAAGGCAAATAAGCCCCCTCCCCAATGTAAACTGAAATAGAAGCGCTCGCCCCCTTTAATGGCACTGTGGCACTGCAAGGTTGTGCTACTAAGAACAAAAGTGGGCAGAACAGGAAGGAGATTAAATGGAATGTTAAAGCTTTCAAACTAGGAGGTTAGAAATATTCTTATAGATTCTTCCAAAACATATTGTCCTGCGCGTTGAGTGCGTCTGCACTATAAATTACAACAATAGTTACAAAAGATCAACAGGTTCATACCATGCCTAACAAAGTTCACTTCTGACCCCCCATTCCATAGCATGGGGTCAGCAACTGTAGCTGAAGTGTGCCAGGATAAAGACAATCCACAGTACCACATCCATCTTCATAACACAATTGTACCGACATGTTTGCATTTTCCTCACTATTCTACCACTAATATTTTTAAAGTTAACAAAAAATGTAAAAAATTATATAGAAACAATACAAAAAAAATGTTCTGGGCAGAAAATGCTATAGTGAATAAAAAAAAAAAACTAAACAAAAAACTGAAATGAAGCTAGTACCACTATTTTAGGCACACTTCAACCACTGTATCGTCACATTTACAGCGGCATCTGGTGGCAGCCTGTGTAAACCAGTGGCATTAATCTTCTTCCACAGCTGGCTGCTCTGAGCAGGGAGCAGAACTTGGAAAGTTAATGAAGTATCGTTCTCAGGCACGATGCAGCTTGAGCCAGCAGAACAGAGGAGCATTCACAACCCCATGCTCTCTCCAGACGATCCCTTTTTTTCACCCTATGCAGAATTCTCTGGTTAGGGTAAATCCAACCCCCTTCCACTCCCCATGTCTTAATTCCAGTTGTGTTGTAGGATTTCCAAAACCCCCAAGTTGCCCCGTTTCTCACCCCGGTCCTCCAGAGATCACAAACCTGCGGAGAGAAAAAAAAAAATGTATTTGTTTAATCTGTATCAATAATGCAATGTACAGTATAAGCACCCATTAGGGTGCTTATACAATTTTTAATCGAATAGGGGTCTAAAATTGCGTCCATCGCATGCCATCGGCTGTATGGCATGCGATGCGATAAAAACATTGCGCCGTGATAATACACAAGTACCTTATTTTTTTTTGTTTAGACATTTATGGGGTTATTCAGACCTGATCACCAGGCAAATTCGCAGCTTGTCCTGAATATTGATGGATCGTGCATGCATACAAGTCGTAGCAAGCATACACAAGGACATTCTGCGATCAAGTCTGGTGTCTTTTTTTTTTTATCTCAAACCTTTTGCAAGTTGATGGACAGGAAGTTGGTGTTTGGAGGTGGTAGTAGGCAATTTTCTGAAAGTGTCAGGGGAAACACAGGCTGCCCATGCATTTTCCGAGAGGGTGTGTGACGTCAGCTCAAACTCCGATCAGCCGGTTTCTATTGCACTGACAGAGTAGGTCCTGAGATATTGCAAGCGGACAGACACTTACTTCAAAGTCCTGTCCCGCATGCACATAATGGTTTCTTTTCCCTCAATAGGATTTTTCTGCACACAATAACGGATACGCTGGAACTTACTTATTAGTTCAGTCACGCGTACACATCTCAGGTTCTTTTTCCTCCAAAGAAAATTCTCATGCTCCACAAAAAGGATTTGACACACGATAAAAAGATTCACAAACACTTGTACAAGGTAGGCAGACAGGACACGGTGCCTCAGGGCAGTGAGGATCTTCCGGCGGTAACGCTGCAGACGCTCCCGCTGTAGTACTGTTTCAGACACGAGACACAATCCTTCAGGATCTTAAAGAAGGAACATCTGTTCCGAAACGCATTGATTGCCGTTTCTGCCTTTTTCACTAAAGACAGCCAGCACGCAGGGAGGACGGGAGACTCGTGTCTGAGACAGTACTACAGCGGGAGCGTCTGCAGCGTTACCGCCGGAAGATCCTCACTGCCCTGAGGCACCGTGTCCTGTCTGCCTACCTTGTACAAGTGTTTGTGAATCTTTTTATCGTGTGTCAATAAATCTTTTGTGGAGCACGAGAATTTTCTTTGGAGGAAAAAACCTGAGATGTGTACGCGTGACTGAACTAATAAGTAAGTTCCAGCGTATCCGTTAATGTGTGCAGAAAAATCCTATTGAGGGAAAAGAAACCATTATGTGCATGCGGGACAGGACTTTGAAGTAAGTGTCTGTCCGCTTGCAAGTCTTCAGTGAGTGACTAAGGAGTGTGTATCCAAGTGTCTGCTGGAGTAGGTGACTGGGCACCCTAACCCCATATCTAAAGGAGTCTAATTTCACCTTTAAGCCCCAGTGCTTTCCCAACATCTTGTTTCTATATTCGTATGTCTTCTGTTGGAGTGTGATGGTCTCCAGGGAATTCACAGGCTGCAGATTATTCAATTAACATATATATATTTGCGCCAGTTTACATATTCTTGTTGTTTAGATAAGGTCCTGAGATATGCACATACCGGGAAAATCATTCGATGTTGAGTGAAATGCAAATGGATTTGTAGCCAATAGTTGATCTGCAAGATTTTAGAAAGCTTTTTGCAGCCTTGTATGGGGCGGGATTTCACTCTGCAAATTAGCAGAGAAGCATTCAGGACTGAATAACCCCCTTACACATAAGTTCTAAAGTAGGAAAGCCTGCAGTTTTTACTAGATACACCCAAGCACAGGTCTGAAAAATGAGTGATGTAATATTAAATAAATTATTGGATTTATGCTAAGTATATAAAATGACAACAGTGCTTATGTACCAATCTTTTGGAATGTGCAATGTAAACAAATTGCTATTAGTAATTCTAAGGGGAAAAAACCCATATCGTAGGTGGTTAGTCAGTGTATGCAAGGACTGAGTACGAAATTCCGTCGGTCAAAATACCGACGCCGGTTTCCCGACCAACAAAATACCGACAAGGGGGGGGGGGCGCGCTGTGGATCGCCCCCCCTTGCGGGCTCGCTACGCTCGGCACACTATTTTATTCTCCCTGTATGGGTGTCGTGGACACCCATACAGGGAGAAATTGCCAGCATTGCGGTGGTCGGGATTCCGGCGTCGGGATTTTGAATCCATCCGGTATGCAGCACTAGCGTTATATGTTATCCAGGTCATTAAGAATTGGATAATACCACTAAACACTTGTCTGTGTGCCACTTACTTTGCCTTTAAGCACTTCTGGCCTCTAACTACACCAGATCCAGCAGCTATTAGTTACATTTCAACCGCTTATCTTGTACATGACCCCTAGTTTCTATTTTCCCCTTACCAGCTTTCTCGCGTACTCCTCCGCCCTTCTCCTGTGCGCGATTCAGTCTGTTCTGTTCTGCAGCTATGCTGTTGGCCTCAGGACTACTACTTCTAGATGCGTTGGTAGTGTCAGCGGGAGGGTTGAACTGGAAGGCCAAGTCCAGGTGTTCTTGGGCCATCTTGAGATGTTGGCGTAGCCTATCCAGGTCATGCATAGCTGGTAGCTCAAAAGCCTCAGACCCCTCATTCCCAGAGAACATTAGCTTTCCGTTTGGTACCTTCCCTTTCTTCAGTACGGAGTGGTAGTTAGGCGGAGCACTAGGGGCCTTTTTAGGGTATTTTGGATCCTTAGACTCTTTACTCCGATCCTTGAGCGAGTCTCGAATGCCACCGATGCCCAGGTGGAACAGCTCACACAGGTTGAGTAGAAGGCACAAGGCACTGACGGCATACATAATTAGGAGGAATATGGTCTTCTCAGTGGGCCGAGATACAAAGCAATCTACAGTGTGAGGACAAGGGTTCCGAGTGCACACATAATATGGAACCACTTCAAACCCGTATAACAAGTACTGTCCCATGAGAAACCCAACTTCCAAGACTGACCTAAAAAGGAGCTGCAACACATAGACTTTCATCAAGCCATCTTTCTTAATACGTTTACGCCCATCATGTTTCTTTTTGTCTCCGTCCTCTGCGTCTTTCTCTGCTTCCACTTCTTCACAAATCATGGGGTCTTCTTCATTGTCATCCTCGGCTTCTTCATAATCCCGTTTAGCACCCCGGTGAACCACAGGTGCTCTTTTCTTGCCATTATTTGCAGATTTATCTAGCTGCCTCCGGTACGCCTCTGGACGGCGTGCAATTCGGTGCATGGCAAAGCCCAAGTACATGATGGAAGGAGTAGTGATCAGAATTATTTGGAAGACCCAGAAACGGACATGAGACAGTGGCGCAAATGCATCATAACACACGTTTTCACACCCAGGCTGCTGTGTGTTGCATACAAATTTGCTCTGTTCATCATAGTATATAGACTCTCCACCCACGGCAGTCAGGACAATGCGAAAAATGATGAGGATAGTTAGCCAGACCTTCCCAACGAAGGTGGAGTGGTTATTGATCTCCTCAAGAAGACGCGTTAAAAAACTCCAGCTCATTCTCAATCAAGATTATCTCTAACAAGGAAAAAAACAAAAAAAAAACAAACAATTAATCATCTTACCAGAAATGGGTTTAAATACATGAATTTGCTATAAGTGCTAAAAAGCCTACTCAAACACATTCACCACCCCCCCCCCCCATTTATTATTTAGTGCATTAACCTCCAGAGAGCTATACAAAAAAAAAAAACCCAAACACCAAAATAAAAAAATATTCTATTTAAAACACTCTACTCAGTTTGTGTAATGTTTCCTAGAATACATCATAAAGAGGCTTATCCCATGTATGTAGCTATATCCCTAGCCAGATGGGATCCCGACAGTCATTACCTTGACGTCGGGATCCCTACTGTTAAAACAGACACTCTGGGTCCCGGCGGCCACCGACTATTCTTCCTTGTGGGGGTCCACGACCTCCATAGAGGGAGAATAGAATAGGTGGCGAGCATAGCAAACCACTGTGTCCACAGGGTGGAGAACACAGCAAGCCTGCAAGGGGCTTCGTTGCACTCCCCCACTGTTTGAGTCTGGGCAGTGGGGCTAATGACCATCAGGATCCAGACTGTCGGGCTCCTATACCACACCCAGACATAGGAACCACACTTATCCCGTTTCTTCACTCACACAGTACTGAATTCGGTACTTCGGATGCGATATCGGCCGATATATCGGATGCAATTTTTTACCTGTTCATAACCCCACTATCCACTACGCATGGAGTTATATAGTGTGGTGAGCGCAGTAATCCGTGGGGGTCGCCACGCTTTGGGCTCGGTGCGCTCTCCACACTACATAAAATCAACTCCATGCGTATTGGATAGTGGGGTTATGAACAGGTTAAAAAATCGTATCACATCGCTATATCGACCAATATCGCATCCGATATATCGGGCGCTGTGAAACTAAACAAGTACCTTTTTTTTTTTTACCGGCTTGTTCATACTTCACCACCCATGTTGGCATAGAGGGAGAATATAATAGTGTGCCGATTAGCGAGGCACCAAGCAAGCCATGCGCATCACTAATTGGGGGTACATGCCAACCGTTGTCTACCTTTTCATACATCTACCTTTTTTCATGTCGACATTTTGAATGTCTATCTAGACACAGTGGGCAGTATTCAATGAGAAAAATTCGCTGTGATTTCTGGAGAGTTTGTGCTTTTCACGCGGTGGAGAGAGGTTTTTTTTTCTCCAAAGGCGAGCCACCCTATTCAATGTGAAATATTCTCCGTCTTTCTAAGTGATTCTCGCCGTCTCTCTCCGTGTAGAAATTCTCCATCTTTTGATGGAGAGCAGGAATGTGAACTTTTAAACTAAAAGGGTGTTTTTTTTAATTTTGGTGTCAAAAAATCAGGTTTTTTTTTCTGTGAAGGGCCATGTTATTTTTATTCATGTGCCTATAGCACATGAATATATATTTAATTTTTAAAAAAATATTTTTTTACATTTTTTTTTTTTTTTTACACAGTGCAGCCAGCAGGGGGCCGGAGCGCTCGAGCCGCTCATTAGATATTCATATATTCACTGCACCCGATGCACGTTCGGGTACCGTGAATACTGGGTCCCCCGCTGGCTATAGGGGGGGCAGCCTGTGCTGCCTGGGTCCAGGGGAGCCCTGCTCCCCTCCCCATATCCCCTGCAGCAGCCAAGAGAGACTTTAATCTCTCTTGGCTGCTACGTCCCCCGGCTCCCTGACAGCTCCCTGCCGCGGACGCTCGTCCGCTGCAGGGGTTAAGACTCGCCGCGAGTGGCGGCGAGTCTTTAACACGTTGAATAGGGGGAGCAGGAGTGGCAGCGAGCCCTCCGGAACACGGAGAGTGCACGGCGAGCAAAAAAAAATGCTCGCCGTGCACGGAGAATATTTTCATTGAATACTGCCCATAATCTAATAATCCACGCAAAATATTGAAGTGATGGTTAAAAGATGCCTTTATCAAGGTCCTGCTTTGTAAGCAGAGGGGCACTGCCCCTCAATTTTGCTTCCCTACTGCTGCAGGTCCTCAATCACATCATTGTTGGGCACTGGGGTTGTCAGACATCTAGATGTATGCCATGTTGCATTGTTTTTTATGGGTGCTGCTATAGTTAATAGGTGCAAAGAGGAATGTTCCAGGTAACCTTTAATTAATCACAAGTGTTGCACTGAATTAGACCAGACTGAGCAACAATTGAATTGCTCCATCAGGTGCCATCTAGTGGCAGCCACGTGGGGGGGGGGGGGGGGACAAACACCTAACTGTAAAACATGTATTTGATGATGGAACAATACATAAGAAAAATTGTGTCTTATGCCCGGTACACACCAGGACGATGGTGCTCGTGAGCGGGTCGTCACAGGAACGTACGACCCGCTCACGAGCTGACAGCACCGCCGACACGCTGCGAAAATGCCGCTGATGTCATCGCAATCCGATCACGACCCCCACTCACTGCAATGGTCGGTTCTGAGATCCTATCTGCAGCAGGTAGGATCTCAGAAAAGACCGACTGTGGAGCCGCGCATTGGATCGGGATTGCATCAAAAAGGACACTGAGATGGCCCAAAATGGCCAATTTACATACAATCGGTTGAGATTGTATCTAAATTGACTCGTTTTGGGCCATATCGTCCTGGTGTGTACCTCACATTACTTAACTGTAGCATTTTATGTGGTCTTGTTATATAAGAGGCTGCAGTATTGACAGATTCTTTGGTACTTTTCATTGTTG
The DNA here is from genome assembly GCF_055691185.1 of Crinia signifera. Classification (NCBI taxonomy): domain Eukaryota; kingdom Metazoa; phylum Chordata; class Amphibia; order Anura; family Myobatrachidae; genus Crinia; species Crinia signifera. The sequence goes on from NC_139223.1 coordinate 129,137,485, forward strand.
TTTTTTCCAGTTACAGTTTAAGAATCAGACTACAGTTCAGCTGTGTCACTTAGATCATTAGTCTTAAGGGTGCCCATACACTGTATGATTTTGGGGGCGATTTCACCTGTTTTCGGCAATTGGGGCCTATAAATTGGATGAAATCAGCTGAAAAATGCATGTGTGTGAAATCCGATCCAATGTGCAATCCCGTGCACATCGGACCAGATCAGGAGGTTGGACAGGCTGTACATAAGATTATGTTCAACCTGGTGCTGGAGCGGGCAGTGATTGCTGAGCGCTAGCGGGCATTCAGCAGGACGGGCAGCGGCGGGTATTAGAATTTTAAAATAACCTGTCAAATGACTAGCTGGCCTCTGATTGGCTGAGAGCTCTCAGCCAATCAGCAGCCGCTCAGAAGGCCAGTCATTTGACAGGTTATTTTAAAATTCTAATACCCGACGCTGCCCGTCCTGCTTAACACCCGCTAGTGCTCAGCACCCGTCGCCCACCCCGCTGCAGCTCCCCAGTTACATGTGATAAATAGCATGCTATTTATCACATGTAAAACATGGCACATCAAGTGCCAAATCGTATGTGAGCCTCCCAGGGAGCTGCCGGGCGGCTCACAGGAGAATTGGGTCCAACTTGTTCTTAGGACAAGTCAGCCTAATGTATGGGGGCCTTCAGAGGAGGGATTTTTGTAGCGCTACCTCATAATAAGATATTTAACACAACTATTTAGGTAAACATCCAGTCTACATGATTGCAGTTCTCTTTGCCCTTGCGATAAAAGGAAAATACACACAAGGATAACCAGCAATTGCCAAGCACTAGATTACACATTATTTGGAATTCTTCAGAAAGGTCACTCAGGATTTTGCCGAGTAACAGGGAATAGATTACAGCAGTAGAGAAATGATAGAGACAAACATACAGGATGCAATTCAGTTTGTAGGGCAAATTACTTATGTGGCGATTTCAGGGCATTTTCTAAGCGGAGAACACTGGCCCTGACAGATCGCTCAGCTCACAGTGCTGACGTATCAATATGCAGCCCGGAGTGATCTAGAATCGCTCAGCATAATGTCCCCGTGTGTAGGTACCCATTACAGAACAGAATGTTATTGACACAAAATATTTAATAATCCACCTCTAGATATCAGTACGTTTAGTGAGACAATTGACTGTGTCCAGTGTAATGGATCCTGATTGATCTAATGCTGATCTCGCAAAGGATAAATATTTAGCCCAGCTAGGTGTCGGACAGTGGCTGCATCAGACTCTGTACACTTGAAGACAGTTGGTCTTTCATTAATGTCGGGAGCCTGAGGGACTAGTAAAAAGGATGCACAAGCACAGAGGTGAGGAGACTTTAATAATACATGCCACTTTGTACCCAAACAACCTAGTCATTTAAAGTTACAGATGGCCAATGACTTTGAAATAAGGAGCAGTAACAAGTGTTGCTGTAGAGAAAAAGTGTCACACCTCAGTGTCACAGGAAACAGATCCTGTAGCCAGCCATCTGTCTGTATTCTGCTGATGAGACCCAGTTCTCCATTTGCCCGGGCAGATGTGTAAAAGCAGTTTAACCAGCTGACTGCATCCTGTCCCTTTACTCATCTTAACCAACTGTGTTATTATCACACATGGACACCACCACGACTGTAAACACATGGCACAGATGCCAATGACAATAGACACTTATCGCAATGGAGGGAAGAGGTTAAGCTGAGTTGTGATTTGAAGCCTCCAAAGATGGGCATATGAGAACTGAGGTGCATCAATGTAATTAGAATGTGTATCTAACCAGAGATGAGGGTTGCTCACCGTAAATTTCAAGAAGCCGTTTCAGTGATTACATCTGTGTGCCTGTATTTGCCAGTAATAGGGAGGACTTTCCAATGGCTAACATTGATCACCTAAAACATGCACTTATAACTGCTTCAAGGGAGACAGATGAAGTGCTAATTTATAGGGTCTAACTAGTCATGTATAAGCTTGAATCAACAAAGCAATAGGTGGTTGGTTGAACACAACCGTAAAATGATTTCATCTCTAATAAGTACCCACATTTATTTAGACCTTAAAACTGCAGTGTCAAGTCAGACACCATGCCTGCCAAAATAACGCATTCATTCATTTGAAAGATCTATGGAGAGCAAATAGGTTTCATTAACTTGAAATGTATCATATGGTAGTCATCTCTGGTGTGTATAGGGTTGTGAAGAGAATCATGCAGGCACCTGATACTGGGACAGGTCATCATAGGAAATGGCCTATAGTATGTGCAATCGTGAGGACTCAAAGTGGAAATCCCTAAGTAGCCTCATCCCACACTCATTAGTAGCCCAGTGACCCTCTGACCTCCTACTCACACCAACAATTATAGCTCACAGCCCTTTCACCAAATACAGGAGCAAACAGATCTTGGCTAAAGCCCATTAACACTGCCCAGCGTGACAATATAACACCGCTACATCCAAGTATACATTACTATAACCCCTGTACATCAGTGATTACGGAACTCCCAACATTTACAGGCAATCCACCATCATCCCATGTGAAGGGCCCCCCCCATCCCATGTAAAGGCACCCCCCCCCCACACACACACACAATGTTTCAAAAAATATCAATAAGGGCCCTTCTGAGCGATATCTTTAAAAAAAAAAAAAGTTGTAGTGTGTATGCTCAACATCGTTAATGTTCTGACCTCATAATCGGAGCATGTAGGTCAATCTTGGCTATGTAGTCACCTGCATGTTTAAAGGGGTCCCAGTGACATGGCTGGACGATATCATTCAGTGTCTACGCACAAAATAGTCCACCCACGGCCACCATCAATATCGGCAGTGCCATGGGTCATCTAGTGTGTGTATGGGGCTTTAGACTGGGTTTCCATCAATTGCAAGAGAACATATCCGATCAACACATCAGGGACACACACTTACACAATGTTTTGAACAATATTGCTCATTTTGCCCCTTCTTAGCGATATCATTTATTTTATCAGTGTGCATGCCCTATATCATCTAAAACAGGGTTAGGCAACCTCAGTCACTGCAGCTGCTGTGGAACTACACATACCAGCATGCATTGCCAATACTAGCAAGCTATACAGGCAAAACATAGCAGGATCTGGACAACGTGGCATTTCTAATATACAGAAATAACTCTCGCTAGGATTTATAAGAAAGTCAGTCTCCGAAGGGAAGAGTCACAGCTCCTCCCCCTAAAGCCGCCTGAGAAGGTACAGGGGGGCAGGATCGCATTTGATCTATTGCATGCAATCCCACGGGACCACTCAGTGGGTACAGCAAGTTTGTATGTTTCAAAAGGATGATATTCCTACAATACCTATCTTCAAATCTGTATCTGCTTCCAACACTGTAGGCAACTTTGAAAAAAGAAACAAGCATTTTATCAATTGGCTCCTAGTATCAGTACCTCAAGCAGAGCGCCACACTTAGCACAATGGAAAGTAGTCACACAGATTACCCAATAGAAGGGGCTTTAGGCCTTATTTATAAACAGTTTACATAACACTTCAACATGTGGATGAAACTGAGAATCAGAACAGCCGTTTCCCTAGGAAAGGTTTGGACTCACTACCAGTTACTAAAGGGACTCGGTATACTCCTTATTTGCACACTGTATTAAGTCAATAACTGCACACAACTCAGGCGTGCAGATGGATTCAAAGTGAACGCCCAGTAATTCCCTGTAAAATAAGCATACCAGCATTATGAGTTTACATCCCACCTGAACATGCCAGGACATGGCACCTGGGTCAACTGGTGGTAGAACAAATATGAAGTTACATTGGAGATGGAGGATGAAAGACAAGATAAAAGCATGACTTGCAGTTATTACCAAGTGTCCACGTCAGCAAAAGGTGCTTGCTACACCTGAGAGCTGCCCAGGTGTGTGCAGCTCAATCATGCGAGTCCATAACAAGCAACTTAACTCAGCCAAACAGTTGTCTATGAGGTTATCTTTAAGCTAATGGTGTAGGAAACACATTAGTGTGTGTGTGTGTTGGGGGGGAGAGAGATATACAGAGATGACCTTGAATGCTTAGGTGGGATGTGAAACACTCAGTGCTAGTCGATAAAAAGTACATCTTTCTTCAGTTACAGCTCTCAGTGAATGGATATCCTTCGTATTGTTAAATCCGTAACATTGCAGCCTCGACTCCACAATGTAAACCTAAAGCCTGTACACACACGCTTAGATTTTTTCCCTGTTTTCGATTAGATTTTGCTTATAGAAGCAAAATCGAATCCACATCGAATGGTTTTTAGGACACTTTCGATTTGATGCACGCTCCCGTTTTCTCAAAATCGAATAGAAAAAATCTACTGTGCAGCCAAGGAAATCTCGAATTCGATCCAGTAAATCGAATGAGTACATTGTGCCTACATTGTGGAATCGAATGCAAAAGTACAGATCTAATGCCAAATCAAATGGGATGATCTAATGCCAGATCTAATAGAAAATCGAATCTAACATCAAATCTAAAGCAAATCTAAGCGTGTGTACAGAGCTTTAGATTTGATGTTAGATTCGATTTTCTATTAGATCTGGCATTAGATCATCCCATTCGATTTGGCATTAGATCTGTACTTTTGCATTCGATTCCACAATGTAGGCACAATGTACTCATTCGATTTACTGGATCGAATTCGAGATTTCCTCGGCTGCACGGTAGATTTTTCTATTCGATTTTGAGAAAACGGGAGCGTGCATCGAATCGAATGCAGATCGAAAAGTGTCCTAAAAACCATTCGATGTGGATTCGATTTTGCTTATATAAGCAAAATCGAATCGAAAACAGGGAAAAATCTAAGCGTGTGTACACAGGGGGGAATTTCAATGTTTTGGAAGTCTAATTTTCCTGTCTAAACAGGACTGCTTAGATGCCCAAACAATTGTCACAGTTGTTGCTTGACAAATAGACAGGTTTTAGCTAAACCTGTCTAATGTCCTGCTTTGGCCCAAACTACTGTTTTCCTAAAACTCAACACTACCGTGGCTGCTGGGTGCCGGAACAATCATATGGCTGCCATATGGCGTCCTCTATTGGCAGTCGTGATAAAAACAACCGAATTCCACCCATTATGTTATTTCTAGGTCTCCGGCCATACATCAGGACGATCTGTATATGACCTGATTGTATGCAGACTGTGGAGCGAGTGATTGTATGTCCTTAAAAAGCACATACAATCTGCTTATGAACGCAATGAGAGCCGACGGATCAAACGTGCAGCACGTATGATCTGAAGGCCGACCTCATGACCTGCGGGACCGCTCATTGTACAGACATTATGCACATGATCCATTGCACAACTTGTTTAGATGCGCATTCGGACCCAATGTCGTTCGGGTGTATGGGGGCCTTAAAGCTAGGTACACACTATTACCAAGTTTGTGCTCATTCGATAAAATGTTATGATCGGACAGAGCCATTATCAGATCGGTGTGTACACCTACACAGCCATTTTCTTCCCATGATCAGGCGGTAGGAACAAGGTAGGGTGTTCAGTACACCAAATTCAGATTCCAAGTTATTGATTTGAAGCCATTTATCGGTCAACTCTACTGTATAGACACTATCCAATAACTGTGCTGATTAGCCAATGAACGGCTGACTATCCCAATAATTGGATATTGTGTACATGGCCTCACATACTGTGCCCATGTCATTTACAAAGTAGTAACCTAAGGTGCCCAAACACTACAGCAATATTTTGGCCAATCAGCCAAATTTTGGATGATTTTACCACAAATCTTTAGCTGGATCTTTTGATCTTAACTGCTGCAGGGAAGATCACGAGATCTGTGGGGCTCGGGTTTTCAAGCGTTTGTACAGTTGGATATTTGGGAGTTGGGGAACTGCGTTCAGTTGCTCTGATATTCCAGCACGGGGTATTTGGGAGTTGGCGCTTTCGTTTACACATTCAGGTGCATTGAGATACTCGGATATTCGAGTCTTTGTGCGTTCAGGTATTTGGGCACTGTGGGGGTTCTGGCATGCCAGGCTGCGTTCAAGAGCTCGTATGTTTGGGTATTTAAGAGTCGTTACGTTGGCCCGCTCACGCGTTTGGGTGCATTAAAAAGCTCGGGTATTCGGGTGCTTGCGCAGTCGGGTATTTTGGACCTTAGCTGGGTTTGCACACTTGGGTATTCGGGTGCAAGGGTAGTGGGTCGCGTTCATGTGCTCGGGTGTTTGGGCATGCTGGAGCATTCAGGCACATTAGGGTGTGATTGGGAATTCAGGCGCGTTTCTGCGCTCGGGCACTCAGGTATTTGGGCGCTTGACAAGATGGGGAGTGATTTTCTTTTTGGGGGGGCAGTGATGAAGAGCGCACACCTACACGTCAGTGGTATGCACAGATATCTGAGCTTACGCCGGCAGCACAGCTCACACCTGGAAGAAGCTTCCGCCGTACCACCGAGGAGGGTTCAGATTTTTCTTAAATTTTAACGTAAATCCGTCAAAATTTACTCTTTACACAAAAACTTTTGTCCAGGACTGATAGGGAGTTTAAGGAAAATCTTAAGATCAGATCTTTCTAGCGTGTGGGCACCGTTAGACAACATTGAACTATTTGCACAAGGTTCATGCAATATTATATAAAAGCATTCATAACCAAATTTGAACATTCACATCAGTCCCTGTCCCAGTGGAGCTGATGTGAATGTTCAAATTTACATTTTGTTGGGAGCCACCTAACCTACCAGTATATTATTGGATTGCGGAAGGAAACCATAGTACCTGGAGGAAACCCTGGCAAGCATGGGGAGAATATAAAAACTCCACACAAATAGGGCTATGGTGGGAATGTAACCCATGACCTCAGTGCTGTGAGGCGGTATTGCTAACTACAGTATTACCCCGTCCGTGCTGCGTTGTGGCTAGGATACCGACATTTGAAATCCCGATCGTCACATCGACAGTGGCATCCTAACGGTAAGTACTAGGTTAGGCACAGGGGGGGGTTTAGGATTAGGCTGCAGGAGGGGACAGTTCAGTTCATTAAATAAAAATTAAAATAAAACTTGCACGTCACCAGGATCCATATGGCTGCCATTGTCGGCATTCTGAAAGTCAGGTTTTTAACTTCTAGATCAGTGTTTTTCAACCACTGTGCCGTGGCACACTAGTGTGCCTTGAGCTGTTCTCAAGTGTGCCCCCAGATCTAGAGATGCCCAAACCAGTTTACAGCCACCACCAGTTCAACTGTTATTTACTGGTCTCTACTTTTCATGTAAAGGGCCAATGTATTTTATTTGTGTTACCTGTGGGGACCAGTGTGATTGTTTTTGATATGGGGGCCAATAGGTTTGTTTTTTCCTGTGGGGGCCAATGTGTTTTGCCCCGTGGGGATCTCATGGTGTGCCTTGGCAATTTTAAAATCATATTTAGTGTGCCGCAAGGTAAAAAGGTTGAAAATCACTGTTCTAGATAGATAATATTAACCCCTATAAAAAAAAGCTCACTAGTGTCAATGTAAAAAAAAAAAAAAGACTTTGCCACAAGAATGTAACATCAGAAGGATCCATCTTCTCAAACCTATACATTATTTTACAAAGGACACTAACCTGCAAGAAACTGGTTTATGAGAAGAGAAAAAAGGTGGTGTTCCCAGAACAGAGACCATTGATGCTGGATCCAACTAAAGCTGTAGACTAGCAGTAAAGTTTATGATCACATTTAAAAGGTCCAATAAGAAAAGTTTCTTATAGGATTGAGGGAAAGAGGTGAGTTCAAGTTTGACTTCCAGACCTCCGTCTAGGAGGAAACAAAGCTAAGGTTCACTCCCACTGTGTTACAGGTCTAAACACAGACAGCTTATAGAACAAAGCCACACAAAAGGGAAGAAATATTAAAGACATTCCATGACCAGTAGCACAAAAACCCCAAAGTCCTTCTACATCAGGAGAGAATATGCCACCTAATTGAAAACCTGCATCAAGCAGAATACATAAAAAAAAGACCACTGTCCATATCACAGCCAACATTAACTCTAAAATTATGGACCCAATTCGGGTTGGCTTGGTAAACTGCACAGCTTACCGATCGCCTGAGACGCCAACCCCCGCTGTGACACGAGGGGCTGTGTAACAAAAACACATCCCATCGCATGCCTCCGCTGCAGGATAAATAATTCGATGGTCACTGACCATCGAATGATTTCTTCTACCTTCGCAAATAGAAGAAGTCAGTGAAAACTCCCCGAGGCCGTTTGTTGCCAGTGCCTGCAAATGCTTAAATAGGCATTTGCGCAAACCCCCAAACATTGGAACAGGGCCGAATTCACCCTGTTCCAAATGAACTAGAATTAAGCCCCATGTTTTCAAGCACTATTATTGTGATTTATCACAAACCATATTTATTTTTATTAAAAGGGTTATTGCTACATACTTACTACACATCCCAGCATGCCCTGCAACAGTTTCAGCATGGCCAGATAGCAAAACTGTAGCAGGGCATGCTGGAATGTGCAGTTCAACAACAGCTGGAGGGCCAAAGGTTCCCCATGAGTTTCCAGAAAGCACATTATTAAAGTCACTCCACAGTCAAAATGTATCAACAATGAATAGGACGGGAGCACACCCCAGCAAGAGAAGCAAGTGGAAGGGGTCTGGTTTAAGCTTCACTGCCGTGCAAGAAAGATGAATATTTGTAGCCTGGGGACACAGAAAAAAACTTGGTAGACAGAAACAAAAAGGTCAAGAATGTTGTAGGGGGAAGGGTTAAGGTGGGGGAGTAGGGAAGGGTATAGGTGCCATACAGGAGACATTTTGAATCAGGATTACAGACAAAACACAAAGCAGACTTTCATGAAAGGCTTATAGTGAATCATGACCTTTGTGCGCATAATAGCTGCCAGCTTTGAAATCTGTCTTGTCCCATCTCGTAGTTTTGCAATAAATGGACACCAGGTTAAAGAACCATCACAGTTAATGGGTAAAGTTTGAATTAGCCCCTCACAATACAGTTATTGTGACAACAACCATAAACATGAGGGTTTCCAATAGTGGGTCTAAGTAACTAATTGCTAGATCAGCCCCAGGAAAAAAAAAAGTTTCCTGACAAAGACCATCAGGCAAGAAGTGTGTGTGTGTGGGGGGGTGGCTGTAAACTTTAGCCCACTAAACCCTGGGTCACAACAGAGAGCCTTTCACACATTCAAATACAGATTTATCCAAAATTCCAATGTTCTAAATACACATAAAGTATTTTCAAAAAGGTAATGGCCAAATTTATTCACATCTTAGCTTTCGCCTATACCAAGGGTTTGAACAAGGTACAGGATAGGAGGGGGACATTTTTAAAAGGAAAATTAGTATTAGAATACAAAGACATGCACTTAAAATGAAGGAAGGAAGTTTAAGGGGAAACTCGAGGAAAAATGACTTCACAGAGAGGGTAGTGGACAAGTGGAATAGCCTCCCCTCAGAGGTGGTAAAGACTGAGAGAGTAATTTAAACATCTCATGGGATGATATCCTATTACCCGCGATAATAGGCTCGCCCATATGACTGCTTGTGCTGCAGCTTTCTGGGGATATGTTTTGTCTGCCACAATTGTTTGTAGCTACCGTCAAAACTGTACTGAAATTATTTAACTTTCTGGCTTCCCAGATACTGTGCTTTCTGTATAGTCTGTATAAAGGAAGAGCATTGGAGCAGGTCACAGGGGTTAATGCAGGAGGGGGTTAATTAACGGAGATCGCCGGAAACAAAAAAAAACCTGACCCTCGCACCAGCCGCTCACCGTATTCAATGTTCCGGGGGAACCCTCGCTGTCACAATCTGGGTCAACAAAACCCCACTGATTAGTTCCATAGGTGACACTTAAATATCTGTTGAGAGGTGATATTTGGCGCAACACCCACAATATGCACCCGACGGCCGCACATCCAATATATCTTATGCACAGGCAGCTCAAACTCCTGATCCAATGCGCACAGGGCTGTGCATCAGATCGGATGACAAACACATGAGATTGACGATTTTCACCTGATCTCCTGGCGATCGGAATCGGGGGAAATCACAATCGCAGTAGCATGCACTTGATTATTTCGATTTTTAGCTCTATTTTGAAATACTCTCACTTAGGGCGGGATGTATTAATATACATCGCCGCCCTTCGCCGGTTGTCCGCCGCAATGCCAGCACATATGTACTAACATATGCGGCTGGCATCGCGATGCAGTGACGGAGCCCCCGCCCCAATACCTGTACTCTGGTGTGCGGGGGGGCTCCGTCACCTCCCTGCTTCTCCCCTCACGCCGGGGGAAGCGAAGCAGGCTGTCCCCGGCGCCGCCTCCTCCCCCCTGCAGACGTCCGGCTGCGTTACTAGGGGGAGGCAGGGCTTTTCTTCCGGGTCCAGGAGAACCTGGACCACGTAACCCAGAGGGAGGGGGATCAGCGGAGGCGTCGGGCGGCGAAAAGAAGCCCATAGGCTTCTATAGGGTATCGCTACCCAAAGGTGGTGATACCATTCCCTGCGTTAACGAGGCAGCGGGGTTTTAATACATAGATCCTAGGAAAACGCGGTAAAACTGGGGTTTTACCGCATTTTCACCTTAGTACATCCCGCCCTGAAACCAGTTGTAGAAATGTGAAAAACATATTAATGAGCTCTGAGGAGTCAGTAAAACAGCACCATATGCTCAATGCAGAAAGACACTATTGTAGGACAGTCGTAATCCAGGCGCACTTGTTTTATAGCAGATTGTAACATAACCCACTATGCCATAATTCTCTGCCAGATTTTAAGGATATCCCATGCTGGAGTCAAGACGATAAAATCAAATTGACTAAAGTACTATTTATCTCACCTGTGCTCAAGCATGGATGTCTATAAAAACCTGCACTGTAAGAATACCCCTTTCACAATCGCAGAGCCGGGTCATACCCGGGAATGTGTTCCTGCCCGGGACTCTACCCGGGAATGTACCATTTCACACTGTACTAATACCTGGGATCGACCCATTCACACTAATCCCGGGAAATCCCAGCAAATACATATGCATGTCATTAGAAATGGACTCCAGGGCTCTGAAAGATGACATCAGCATTTGTGAGCCCATGAAAGCTCCAATCAGCAGCTTTTTTAAAGTCCTGTGTACCCAATCCTGAGTACGGACCATTCACACTGACCGCATCCCGGGTCGATTCCGGATTCGGTACTTGTTTCCTAGCACGGCGCCACGATTAACATTGTATGGCATCGGGTCTGAAAAATCAGTCATATCGCATGCGATCCGATTTTTAATTGTACAGCCTGATGGCTGATTACAATGTTAAATGCCCCCCATCCCCCCCCCCCCCCCCATTGTTAAGGCCACGATGAACGCGAACCCAAAGCGTGGCGAGTGCAGTGAGCCTGCGAGGGGCGGCGGTACGCGTCCTCCAACCTTTTCATACCCCCACTACCCACGTCAGCGTGGAGTTGATTTTATATAGTGTGGCGAGCGCAGCGAGTCACCTAGCCCGAAGCGTGGCGAGCCCCGCGCATTACTTCACATGTATTCCGCGTCCGCTCGCCACACTATATAAAATCAACTCCACGCCGACGTGGATAGTTGGGGTATGAAAAGGTCGGAGGACGAGTACCGCTGTGCTCGCCACGCTCCGGGTGGCGTTAACAATGGGGGGGCATTTGACATAACTTAACTTACCATCATGGTGGCAATACAACTAAAAATCGGGTCTGGAGGGGCATTTTACATTGTAATCAGCCATCAGGGTGGCTGTACAATGTAAAATCGGGTCGGTCGGTCGCTTTAAATTGTATGGGAACGTCTTTAAATCCGAAAATTGGGTCGGTCGGGTCCCATCGCATACCTTAAGTTATGGTATGCGATAGGACCAGACGGACACCGTGCTAGGAAACAAGTACCCCGGAATATACCCTTTCACACTGAGCTAAATCCCGTGGTTGATGCGCATTCAATGTGAAAGGGGTATAACAGACCCCTATACAGCCCAGGAGATAAGGCACCTGGGGGGAGATTCTCTAAGCTAAAAATGCGGTAAAACCCCCGTTATCTGGGTTTTTACCGCATTTTGGGATGCTGTAAGCATCCCCCGCCGGGTTACCACGGCAGGGGGCATCGCCAGAAAAAACTGGCAATGCCCCATAAAAGCCTATGGGCTTCTAACGCGACCCTCCGCCGCCCCGCACAGACCCACCGCCGCCGCCCCTCTCACCTTTGTCCGGGCAGCACAGAGCTGTGCTGCCCGGACCTATGACCTCCTCCCTGCACTGATCCTCTTCCAGGTGCAGGGAGGAGGAGAGCCCGGCGCAGCAGCAGCGCTGGGTAAGGGAGGGAGGGAGGGAGGGGAGAGCTGCCGGGTCCCCATGGGACCCGCTGACTATGGCAAAGGACCGCTCTTAAAGCAAGAGCTGTCCTTTGCCATAATTATCGCATAGGTTACTACATATGCGATAATTATGAATGCGGAGCTGGGGTGCGGATGTTAGAGCATCCCTCCCCTGAGGAGTTCGGGATACGTATCTAGTCACATACATTTTAGAAAAGCCATCAGCCCAGGGGTTCACAAACGCACTAGTCCCCAAGGCTGGTGTTTTAGATAACAATTTCAGCACAGATGGATAAATCAAGTTTACTGATAAGTCACCTGTGGCCAAGGATGGATATGTTGAAAACCTGGACTGTCAGGGCGCCCCGATGACCGCGTTTATGAACGAGAGCGCATCGGCCCATCACTAGCGATAGGCAACGTACGGTACGCAGCGTCAGCCACAAGCCCCGCATTAGGGGCACTTTTATTGCGGGCATTCAAACGCAGCGTCTGAGACACGTTTCCCGCACAAAACCAAGCAACCAGAGACTGCTACATGTACCCGCAGTCCCGCACTGTGTAATCACCCGGGAGGATTAGCAGCATACAGGAGCCCCAGCTCACACTGCAGCAGCCCGGTCATATACACAGCAGCTGTATACTATAGTAGCCGGACCCCTCCGCCGCCCGGCACCACGCACCCACTACTCCTTCATCACCCCCTGCCTGGATACAGCGCCCGCACTGCTGGGTACAAGGGATGCCAGGGCACCACGCACCCACTACTCCTTCACCTCCCCATGCCTGGATACAGCGCCCGCACTGCTGGGTACAAGGGATGCCAGGGCACCACGCTCCCACTACTCCTTCACCTCCCCATGCCTGGATACAGCGCCCGCACTGCTGGGTACAAGGGATGCCAGGGCACCACGCTCCCACTACTCCTTCACCTCCCCATGCCTGGATACAGCGCCCGCACTGCTAGGTACAAGGGATGCCAGGGCACCACGCTCCCACTACTCCTTCACCTCCCCATGCCTGGATACAGCGCCCGCACTGCTGGGTACAAGGGATGCCAGGGCACCACGCTCCCACTACTCCTTCACCTCCCCATGCCTGGATACAGCGCCCGCACTGCTAGGTACAAGGGATGCCAGGGCACCACGCTCCCACTACTCCTTCACCTCCCCATGCCTGGATACAGCGCCCGCACTGCTGGGTACAAGGGATGCCAGGGCACCACGCTCCCACGACTTCTTTACCTCTTCCCGGATCCAGCGCTCTGCGCAGTGTAGTAGCGGCGGCGGCTCCTCTCCGGCTCAGAGTAGCGACATAGGCAGCAGCGGCGGCTATAAAGCAATCAGACAAAGGCAGCATGGGCTGTCACGTGAGGAAACATCCCGCCGGCACTGGGTTCTCTTACGTGGGGGGCGGTGATCACAAAGTGAAGGGTCTCCCCTGAGCCTCCTCCCACCAAGTTTAGGATTTGGAAAGGAGCTCTAGACAAAGGGGAGTAACCCTCCCCCCTCTGCAGCATCTACTATTCTACTGTATGTCCTACATACACCGCGCCTTGGTGGTAGGAGCCCACGGGCACTGGGGGGTGCCCTCACCCCACCTGCATGAGTGCCCCTCTTCACCCACCCAGCACCCATTCACCCTTCACTTCCAGCTAAACCACTTTCTGTCTATTTCTAGCACACATCATCAGTGTTATCATCTGTGCCCAGTGCACTGCCCACGCTCCCCCCACATCAGGGCCCTGTGTGCTGCAGGGGTGCCAGTTACTATCTGCTCTGCAAGGGGCACAATACTACTCAGGTAAGACATAATGGAATAGGTTGGGTCTGCATGTGAAATGGATAAATAATAATCCATTTTAATGCTTAAAGCTAGTAATACAGACAAAGGGGGGAATTTACTATGAGGGAAGTTCTATTTCAGATGGGATGTTGCTATGGGTAACAAATCAGATACTAGATTATCTTCTAGAAAGTTCTAAATAAGTAGATTCTGATTGGTTGCCCATAGCAACATCCCATGTCAAATAGAACTCCCATCTTAGTTTCCCAAAAAAACATTCAGACCAATCAGTTAAAGCAAACAGTTTAGTGCAGTGTCTGTCCTCATACAGCCTTGTTGTTATAGTTGGAAATTAAAAAGCAGGGTACACACTATACAATGTGTACACAGCCTGACATAGTCAGCAAAGAAGCCTATACAAGCAGCAGATTGAGGTAGCATTGTTCGGCAGCCTGGCCCTCGCTAACGACATTCCCACGTCCGCCCTGCGGGGCTAACGCAGGATGGCACTGAAGACCTGCAGTAGCACACATTGTCAGCGACATAATGAGTACACACTAGCAATGTGCCTGATGTATCAGTCCAATCTGCCGGAAATCTCACAACATACTGTCCAGTGTGTACCCACTGTCCAGTGTGTATATTGCTCAGTGTACTGGCAATATCTCTCAGCAATATATTGCTCAGTGTACCGTTTTCATCTGCGACCAGCGATTTTGGCTGAAAATTGCATGCTATTCTGTCTCTACAGCCCTGTACACACGGGGGGAGATATATTGCTCTGCAATATATTGCTGAGCAATATATTGCTCAGTTTCTCCTTTTCATCAGCGACAACAGATGGTCGCTGATGAAAGGGAACCTCTGCCAGGGGAGCAGCAGAGGTAATCAGCTGGTCGCAGACCATAAGGGGGCTAAAAACGGGAGCGCGCACCCGGCGATTTATTGCTGGTGCGCACTCCAATCGCTGGCAATATGGTCGCCAGCGACCATATTTCCAGCGATTTTAACCCCTATCGCCCCCGTGTGTACACAGCTTACCACATTTTGGCTAGAAATCCCTGGTGCACAGTACATTGTGCACCAGCGGCCAGCAATTATTAGCCATAATCAGAGGAGCATGCTCCTGCGACCAGCGACCATGAAGGGCTGGCAGCGGGAGCGCGCGCCCTGCGATTTATCTCCCACAGCACATGAAATCACTGGCAATATGTGCTGAAATCGCCTGCATGTGAACACAGCTTTAGATATGGGTGGGGTTTGTACTTCAAACTGATAACTAAATTGCAGTGTAAAAATAAAGCAGCAAGTATTTACCATGCACAGAAACAATAAAACACCCAAACTTAATTCTCTCTACACATGTTGCATCAGCCCCACCTGCAGTGCACATGGTTTTGTCCATTAGAGAGTGATTGTGCCTTTCCAAGTGAATCAGAATAACCCCCTATATCTGTTGTTTTTTACCTTAGAAATTGCACATTTGATGCATCCAAGCCAAGATGCATGATGACTGGGGTTAAATGTTTCCAGCTGTTTCACCTAATTTGTCACCCAAGAAGGCACAAGGAAAGCAATTACACAATAGGCCACAGAGCCTTTCACAGCAGTGTCACTTGGTGTTGGCCTCAACTAAGGTAAGTATGCTAAAAGGTGGCATTTTTTGTACAAATCCTGCATTTCATATTCGATTTGCCCAAAATCTGTAGGATTGCGCAAACATTCTAAAATCAAAATGAAAACAGATAATGATAGAAACTTCACTTGTTAATGACTGTGTGTAATATCATTGGGCATTGCTTTCCATGCTACCCTGTAGTGTAGCCCATGCTCTGGGCAACATGATTAATTGCAGCTTTGTGTTTTCTGTGTGGCACACGGGGGGGATATATCACCGAGCGATATATTGCTCAGTGTCCCGTTTGCATCAGTGACCAGAGATGGTCGCTGATGAAAAAGAAACTGCCGGGGGAGTCCGGCAGTGGAAATCAGCTGGTCTCTACACAATATGCAGCAGAATTGTATTGTATTGGATATCTATAAATATATATATATATATATATATATATCACACATCAGTTGTGTCTTTCTATGACTCACTTATTTTCCTTTTATCTCAGAACAAGCAATCACAATATAAAGTAAGCAATGCTTGGAACGAAGAACGGTTTGATTCAGACCGGATTGCTGAGCTGCGAATTTGCAGCCAGAATGGGTGATTAACGAAAGACCGCCCAGTGCCTGGTACACAGTGCCATTATACCATTTAATGGGGGCATGCTAGCAGTATCTGTGAGTGACCCGGAATTTGCAGACGTTGCCCGGCCGTGGGAAGGGAGGGTCACTGACGTCAGCAGTGGTCTGCATTATCCCCACGGCCATTGCAGTGATGAATAAGTCTATATGAACAGGTAGAAAGCCATTCGATGGTGAGTGATTGTAAATGGTTTTCCCCCTGTATACACAGCTGCGAACGCATTTGCAGCCATGCACAGGGGTGAGGAATGACTCTGGTGGGGGCATTTACCTGATCCATGGGCTCCTGAGATTCGCAGCCCAGTGATCAGGTCTGAATCAGGCCCTATTTGAGAAGAGACTACCTTAGAGAAGCTGGTGGATGGCTTGGGCTGCCTCCCCAGCAGAGGCGGGGAAGAGTAATCATTACCTGCTTGCAGCGCACCCATTTTCAATGAACATCACATGCTTATACTTAATCATAGAGGCAATGGGGAGAATTCAACTGTTTGGGGGTACAAATGAATTTTTTCCGATGAGCACCCACATACTGGGTAAAGCCGCATAAAGCATCTAGGACAGGCATGTCCAAACTATGGCCTTCCAGCTATTGTGAAACTACAAATCCCAGAATGCCTTGTCAGAGTTTTAGCATTCCCTAATAACAAAACTGTGGCTAGGCATGATGGGACTTGTAGTTTCACAACAACTGGAGGGCCATAGTTTGGACATGCCTGATCTAGGGGAACCTCTGGCCCTCTAGCAGTTGTTGACCTACACATCCCAGCATGCCCTGCTACAGTTTTGCTATTTGGCTATGATCTTAACCCAGTTAAAGACACCACATCTCCCTTTGGGCACCCAAAGTGCCAATATATTGCACATTTCTACTTTCCCCCCTCCGGAGGCTATTCAAGCCCCATCGGAGCAACAATTAAATTACTTTGTTAAGCATCCAATAGAAATAGCTGCGTAAGCAAATAATTGCATGAATACATTGTATTCTTTATAGGGAATAATAGAAAAAAACAACAACCTAATAATGTGATATTTTGCATATGTTTGAATAAACCATTTATAAAATAGGTAAGCTAGGTGAATTCTCATATCGATTTCCATATTTTTGTCACAGTTTGTTGGGACAAGTGCAAGTTGCCGGATTCCGCTGAAAACTCAGTGTGCGAGACATTAAAAATGAATAGCTTCACATTTTTATGGCAGGGGAATGGTTAACCCCTCTGCTCCTTATCTCCTCCCTATTTGTCTATTAGCCTGCTATTCATTTTTATTTTTCCAGAACCCCTCCTTCCTCTGTTAACAATCCCTCCTTTTTTCCAAACCAGCCCCCCTCTGTTCTATACCCCTCTGTCACTTCCTGAGGCCTCCAGAACTGAAATCTAAAACCTGCAGGGAGAGAGAGGGAACCAGGGCAAAAAGAGAGGGAACTGGGCTCAGTGTAGCCAAACAGACACAATGGGAAAACCTCACGAAACAAAGGGTAATGTCTTAACTAGGCTCTGTGCCAGCCTGCACTTGTTCAGCCTCTCATCATTCCACAAATCTCTGTGATCATTTGCACTAACCAGATAGTCATTATATTAATCCATTTAGTGTTTAGTACTTATATTGCAGGCTATGATGCTTAAATTCCACAGTCACACAAGTGTCACTCCTCAGTAGTGCTGGTACACTACACACCCCAAAAACAATGTGTACCTATTACGAACAATGTGGTTAGCCAAACCAAACTGACACCATAGTGGCACCGCAGCAATACAAAGTCACTGCCCTCATAGTGCTATTGTGGGCACCTCTGCACTGTCTCAGAGGCAGGAATAGCTATGCAGGAAACACGCTGATTGTTTTTTTCCTTTATTTTCCATCAAATAATACAAAAATTAGCAACAACATTGTATTAGCATCTGACCAATCTTCTATAAACAGATGGCAAGCTCATGGGTAGCTAGTTCAGAATAGAGTTGAGTCACCACTAAGCAACATATTTTATATTCTAACAAACCATAAGCCTGCCCAATAACAAATTGATATGACTGAACCATTAATTAAAGTTCCTGATTACCCACAAGGAAAGGCATGCAGACAGGTCTACAATGCACTTTTGTTTCAGAGGATAGCAAAGCAGCTATTAACTAGAGATAACTGGGGGTATTCAATCTTCCGCCGCTATACCTGACGGGGGAAATAGCGGCGGGCCCCTATTCAATGCTGTCTTCCCCGACAGTATTGAACAGGGATCGCAAGCAGAACGTGGCCAATTTCACAAGCAGTCGGGCACGTTCTGCCGGGAATTGACGAGCTCCCGGACACAGCGCGATGATTTCCGGAGGCATATCGCGGCCACGCCCCCTTTTCGCCATCCGGTAGGCGGGGCATTGAACCCTGCCTGCCGATTTAGTGTCGAGTCGGCCAAGAACAGGACAGGGTCACGGCTGGCGGACCAGCCCGACAGTCGTGACCCTGCATTGAATACCCCCCTAAATATACAAATGATAAAAATAATAAATGTTTCTTACAAGTAGGGTTAATTACTACTTTTCTAAACTCTCAGTAGGTGCGCATAAATTGTTCGACAGACAAAAGATCTAGACGTATAAGGTCGAAATGACATGGTCAATAGTCAAAAGGTTGACCACTATTTTTCGACAGACAAAAGGTCGACACATATAAGGTCGAAATGACATGGATGATACAATCAAAAGGTCAACAAGGTTGGCAGGAGTCTTTCATAATTTTTGTGTCTAAGTCGACATAGGTCGACATGGACAGCACATCAGTGTAACGCATCCTCTGGCAATTTCACACCATGCTTTGGGCACTATTATATTCTCCCTCTATGCCCGCTGGGATGGTAAAGTATGAACAAGTTGGTTTATGAACAAATTATATGAAAAACTCATGTTGACCTTTTGATTGTTTCGACCTAATACACGTCAAAATTTTTCATGTGTCAACCTTTTGCCTGTTGACCTAGACACCGTCGACCTAATGACCAGATACCGTATTATTTGGGATACGGTCGTATTGTCGACCGGACTTAGGATTTACAGTCATTAGGTCGACACCGTTGGGTCGACAGGCAACAAGATCGACAGGGTTCTAGGTCGACATGGATGAAGGTCGACAGGGCAAAAAACCATGTCGACCTGTCAACCTAACCCATGTCAACCTAATGCATTTGTTGACCTAAACCCATGTCGACCTTGTCCCATGTCGACCTAGACACCTGTCGACCTTCACCCATATCGACCTAGAACCCTGTCGACCTAAGTGGGGTCGACAATTCGATCCACACCCGTATTATTTATGTTACACAGCAAACTAGTAAAAGTCCCAAAACCATTTTTATTGTGAGTCCTGACATACTAAAGAGCCTGTATATAATAATTGCAGCAGTGAATTAAAGAATTAAAGAATCCTCACTGTGTACTAAATGCAACTCACAACAACAACAGCAGTAGCAAAAACAGCAGTCTCTTCGAGGGAATCTGGATGGCTCACACACACACACAATATCTAAGTAGACAGTCAATAGGTCGACATGCAGTATTGACTAAGTCAACTTTGACACAATCAAAAGGTCAACATGAGTTTTCCCCATTTTTGGGGGGGGGAGTATTGTGCTTTACCAACCATATGGACTCCGACCAGTACCAATAAAGTGTTCCGAGCGCAGCAGTACCTTAGTAAGTCACCTGGCCCGAAGCGGGTAAACGATACAATAGTTGGGGGTCCACATCTCCTGAGAAACTCATGTCGACCGGTGTATGTCAACTTTTTTGCTGTAGACCTATTGAGCGTCCACCTAAACCTTTTTTTAAGGAGATTTCTGTGAGATATCGTGTATTAGGCTGTTAGTACATAGTCACTTCTAGCAGAAGTCTTTGAATAGGAAACCCTTTGCTGTCTGTCCCTTTACATGCAACAATTCTTTGAACAACCATATGGAACGCAGTAAAGACCACATTCACAAACACATCTATCATCATCTGCTGTAATGTGTGCATATTGCCTCTCTTTGTATAAGCCACACAAATTCTACTCCCCATAGGCATCCTGCATTGAAGTTCTCCCTGCCACATGGTGATTTACAGTAAATGTCCTTTTGTGATGTCATTAACATGATAATCGTTGAGGCTAAACATTTGGCAAATCTAGCTCCTACCTACTAAGCACATGAAAGAGATCATTTCCATGTCTAAAAAAAAATTCCAGTGGAGAGTATTCAGCTTCCACTAATGTTGATGTGTACAAAAAAAAAAAAAAAGAATATATTCATTGTTTAAATGTTCGAAATCCAATATGAAGCAAGTTTATTACAAACGTTTTAAACCAGCAAGTTTTTTAGCCTGCCTTTCGCAAGTCCTTTCCGGAAAACTAAGTTTCCATGACTGAATTATACGGGATGTAGCATGCTGTCTTGGGCATACTCACTAAACAGCATTTATTAAAGTAGAAGAGAACGCCCTTCATTAGAGTAAACTGGTTCGTTTTCCTGCCTAAACTCTACTCCATTAAACTTTATTAAATGAATCATGATAGTGAGGGGACCTGGAATTGTCTCTTATCGATATATATATATATATATATATATATATATATATATATACATACATACATGTGGTTTTTACGCACTGAAAGCCCCGTTTATCAACATTTTATGTTTTATGTTGATAAAAATGTTTATAAGCTCATTTCTTTCTCTATATTCCAGAAAAGCGACAGATATAACACAGGTAAAAAGATGGTGCGTTGTAATCAGTATAGTGTATACAGTATTGTAAGTAAAATATCTCTTTACTCTCTCTGCTATGTGTGAGCCCATTCCCTTTATTCCAGATCTTCTCCTCAGCATGATAAAGAATACAGATGGTTGTGCCAAACTTTTACCCCCTTAGAAAAAAAAAAGTTTGTACCCTCTCTTGCCAGCTGTGAGTACTTGCGTAACAGAATACATTCCTAGACTAGTCTGTTGGTTTATTAACCATTTCAACCATAAACCTATAATACATATTTGCTAGAAGAACACAGATGGCGATCACACACAAACTCTCCTCATACAGCAGATGCTGAGACTGCCTTACCTTAGTAACGTGGCACAGTTCAATACCTTCTCACTGACTCCTCTAGTACAGAAAGTTTATGAGTAAAGGTTAAGTAGGCTTGGGGTAGGAGTCAGATGTGGAGTACCACCTCCCAATAGTGAGCCTTCCCCTTCCCACCCCCTCTACAACTTTCTCCTGTGAGATCTTTTCCTGCTCCAACATCTTTTGAACAACTTAGTTTTTTGCTTCCCACTATACTGTGATTAGTTTTGTAATAAAACACTCGTCCATAATGACTGTCACATTTTTTTAAGCTATCTCTTAACAAACACACATACGTTTAATTAGGGATCGTGACAATCAGAAAATTCATACATCTGCAGATAGGGTGAAGGAGTAGGGAAGGCGGTGAAATTGTGTAGGTAAAGGGAAAACAAAGTCTTATTACCATACTGAACTGCTGCAACATACAGCTTACACACGCAGATGGGTTTTAAGGTTTGTCGATCATATTAAATATAGTGATTTGTAAATCTTTTTATTTTTACAATATTACAATTATTTATTTGACATTTTTGCATTGGATCTTATAGGCCACTATTCTTCATAATAAACTTTACATATAACAATTTAAGGTTGAATGTGATTAATCCTGATTGCCCATGTATGAAGTCACTTAAGCGTGTTCAAACCCGTTTGACTTGTACTGATTAAAGGTGCGTACACAAGGGGCAATATGATCGCTGGCAATATATTGCTAGCAATATATTGCTCAGCAATCATATTACCCCGTGTCCCGTTTTCATCTGCGACCAGAGATGGTCGCAGATGAAAATTTAAACACTGCTGGGGGAAGAGGCAGGGGATGTCGCTGGTCGGAGGAGCATGTTCCTCCGACCAGCGACCATTCAGGGGCTGAAAACGGGAGCGCGCACCCGATTAATTGCTGGTGCACACTCCAATCGCTGGCAATATGGTCGCTCAGCGACCATATTCCCAGCGATTTCAGCCCCTATCGCCCCCGTGTGTACACAGCATTAGCTAGATATTTTCGTTAAAAGATAAGCAGCTGTCTCAATCATCTCTAATTTATTAACAATGATTAATCTGTATTCATTAATATCCACTATGTATGCTGCTGCACTTACAGAAATAATGAAGGAATATACTTGTTATTCCCCATACACATGTGGCGATGTGAACAGGGTGCTGAGCGATCCTGTTAAGCACAGATAGAGTCGCACACAGCGCTGTACCAGTGATTACGGACAGTGTTCTCAATTGAAAGAACACGTGATGTTTAGATTTTTACTGCATGCAGTATAAATTAGTCAGGCGATAGCGATGCACGGGAACTCGCATAGCTGACACCAGGGGCAATACACACAGAGTGATCCCTGCTTCCCTACAGAAATGGGGCTGTAATTGCCCTGTGTGTATGGCCCATTACTCAGATGTACGGTGCAAAACAGTATAGCTGGGGATTGGTGATGAGCTCCTCTCAAAGCTCTGGCAGCAGTGATAATCACCGACCCGGTAATAAGCTGGGTCCTGCTCTCTGTCTGAAGGGGTCAGCTACGTCACATCCAGGTGGGGGCCATTTTCAAAATCCTGGGTGCGACCTGCCATTTTTTTTTTAAGTGGTGGAAGTAGGCAAAAATGACCAGTCTTGTACCCCATTTAGTACCTAGCACTTGTTATATAACATTCGGGGCCAGATGTACTAAGCTTTAAAAGTGAACAATTGGGGGAATGATAAAGTACCACCCAATTGGCCCCTGACTGTCACACTGCATGCTGTGTTTGACAAATGACAGTTAGGAGCTGGCTGGTAGTTTATCACTCTCCATGTTATCACTTTTTGTAGCTTAGCACATCTGCCCCTCAATGAAGTCATTACAGTTCGGAGCAAAGGGGGCAAGTTGCATTGCAACAGAGTATAAATCCAGCAACAGAACCTGAACTTACCCCCCTCACGGCCATGATCTGACACTGGACTCGCACATTTCTGTATGCAGCCATATAGGTCCCCAAACAAAAGTCATCACTTACTCGTTGAGCTTGCAGTTGTTTATTATGTTGAACTCCGCCATGTTTTTGGATACAATAGAATTGTTTGTTAAAGTATTTTTCATGCAGCTGAATCCTAAAATATGTGAAAAAGGATAGTGCAAGGTAAGATGGTTTTATTTATTTATTTTCTTTTTAATCTCTTTTGTGGTATGCCCGGGCTGAGCTACGATGACATAGCGGGCTGTCTCGAAAAATTTCCGGGCATATGTAGGTGTGCGCCAGTGGTGCCTCCAGCTGTGCACCACTGGCGCACATGCATCCCCCCCCCCCCCCTCCCAACAGCGTTACATACCTTACCCCCCTGCCCTGGTAGGTTTGTCCTGCCCCAGAAAAACTCACCACTCAAAGGGTTAAAGTTATTTTATAATTGGAAGAGGTATTTGCACAATCCAAGATGACAGAGGGATTGCAGGCACTTTGGGTAACCTCGAATAGTTCTAGAATTAGTCAAATTAGAAAAAGTAAGCAGAACTCATGTTATATTGTCACTGGTGACCTTTAAATGTTATTATTTCCCCCCCTGTAACCCATACAGTCACATTCACATTTCCTCTTATGTCTTATGAAATAGGGATATCTTCATTTTATGTCCTTATTCAGACTCCCAGAAGTAAATATTGCCAAGGTCTGGAATAATGAACACGGTTTCAACCCATGTTGGTACCACTATCACACTGAGCTCATCTTGTTAACATACTCTGAGTACAATAATCCGGGAGCACCCTTTCAAACCACAGCATCTCCCATTTACACCGACACTGATCCTCGCCTCGATGTGAATGGGGTAATAGAAGGCTATGAAAGTTTCTTGGATCCTGAATTGACTTGTACACTCCACAGCGGGTCAGTAGTCTAAACCAAATTTAATTTCAATTGGAGATTGCTTATCCCTAACCCTTGCAGTACCAAGGGAATTTGTCAATATACAGTAGGTATGAAAAATTGCCAAGCAAACCGGGTTTTTGTTTATTATTAACCCTTTGAGTGCCAACGTTGCTGTGAGAGATCCTTAAAATATCCATAAAAAATGCCAGCGCCGCTCACAGCGGCTGTTTTTTTTTTTTTTTTTTGGGTGCAATGTTTAACTAAACTTCGATTAATTGACTTGGCTGTATTTGTATTTACTTATAGTAAAACAACAGTCGCTGTGAGCGATGTTGGCTTTTTTCGCTGCTATTTTGAGGATTGCTCACAGCAAAGGGTTAATTACAAGATTTGAGGATGTTGCTAGTAGTTATGAGGTTGCATAGACAGACCCACAGAGTCACAGCTAATGAGTTTTTTTATTCATGCATATTTATATGACATTTTTTCCACAGTTAAAAGTAAAAAGCTCCAATCCATGAGGGGCGTGGCCACGGCAGCGCGCGAGTGAGTGAGGGAGGTTTTGAGCCGGCTCTCCTGCACGAAAAAGATTGGCTCCCCAGCGCCCAAACCCACATGCTACCTGTATTGTATTTGGGGGAATCTAGGGCGGCGTACTGCTGAGGTCCGCTGAGATCTCTTGTCCGGCTCCTGTTCAGTTGCTACATCGGGAGACGGCTCGGTCCGGCGGCTGGAGGAGATAGAGTAACAGCGAGTGACGTCCGCCCGGCCAGACACGTACTTCCTGCTTGACCCTGGCGCGACCCCTGGGGCTTCTCCGTGTGATGAAAGAGCGGCTGAGCTGAGCGCCGGACGGGGAAGACGGAGAGGAGGGGGTGAAGGAGACCCGAACGCCCGCTGAAGTGGGTCCTGCTGTTCATATACCCTGGCTCTGGATAAAGAAAGTGTGGCACATAAAAACGCAAGCCGCTGAACAGAATCACCAGCCCCCGTAGGATAAAGTATAAGCCGGCGTGGGTACCCTGCTGACACACGAGACTGCAGCCAGGCTCCCCTCCCAGACCTCTGGAAGTGGTCTATAAGGTTGGTGGTAGCGGAGAGGGTGTGCTAAAAAGAGAAATACGTGGGGCGCTCAAAGGTAGACAAGAATAGAAATTTTATTAAAAACACATACACACAAAAAAATCACAATACATAAGTATATATAAAAAACCTCTAAAATCAATGAGTATCACTATACCACAATTGTAAGCACTGATTGAATGTGCACAAAACAGCGTGGACTCTCTTCCCTTTTCAATTAGAGAAGGATGGTAAATGCTTGATTAGTCCGATTATTATTGGGGTTAGTATCCACTTTTATTTGAACCATATGGATTTAAAAGTAAATGGCCAGTGTGCACACTTAGCAGTCCATAGCAGTAGCGCTAGCTTTTTGTAAAAATATCGATATTGAGTAAGTGATGACAAGGACTTCTGTTATATATTATATAAGAACAGTGTCCGTCCTGTAATCACAATTATTGGGCTCTTACCCCTCCGTGGCTCTGGGCAGTGATGGAAAGCTAACGGCTGTCTGGTGCATGTAGCAGCGCTTGCTGCCTCCGTCTCTCACAGCTGACCTGTTGTTTGGTCGGATCAGCCGGCTGAATGAACCCGACAGGAGCCGCCTCTTCGTTTGCTGGAGTTCCCGCACAGCGCTATGCCACAGCGTCTGTGTTGCTTGGGGCGAATCTGCGGCTTTGGCGTGGAGGCAATTCCGGCTCTTTACGTGTAGCAGGTGTCGGGGAGACGGGAGAGCGGCACTTCAGAACTTCAGAACGCGTTTCGCCGCACACTGGGCGGCTTTCTCAACAAGGTATGGAGTTCATTCTCCCTAGCCAGCTATAAATGCTGGTCTGCTTAATTTACACAGGTGTTTCAGGTTAATTAGTCACCTCCTTGATTTTCGTCAGTCAGACAGTTTTGTCTATCCCATTTAAAGTGTTCAAGTATATTCTTTATGTGCATGTGATTTTTCTTTTTTATGCTTACAATTTTATTGGTACCAGTTCATATTATATGCTCCATAAGTAACCATTCCGCATATTTAAATTCCATATTTGTGTGGGTCACATTTATTTTTAATATTTAATAATTATTAGACATCAAAATCAATTAATCAATCTCTATTTGCTATATCGGACAGATTCACAGTATCTAGATAATCCAGACACATTTTTTTAGATATACAAAATTGTTATTAATATTAATAATAAAAACTAAATAATAAAAACTAGACAAAATAAAATGAAAAAAAAAACAATAAAAGGAAAAGAAAAAGGAAAAAAGTGCAAATAGACAGTCAATATAGACACCATTTCTAAATTTATGTTTATACATAATATTTGCTGGTTCTATTGCCTACTACTTGACTGTCCATCATACAGTTCATCCATTATTCATTATTTGTTTGACCTCACTACAGGAACAAATATTACCACTATGCATATCTGATGTTCTATCAGGATCGTTTTATTATACAAAAAAATTATATATGAACAGTGGCATACTTGAATTCCAGTTTTTGGTGAGGGGACCCAAAATATTCTTAACATATATCATACTATATTTATATCCTTTCAATAGATAGAGCAAATTAATGGAGCAAATACCTATATATACACACAGATATTTTAAATTAAATAAAAAGAAGAAGGAAAATGCATGCTCAATTACATGTATATGACAAAGAAAAAAAGAGAGAAGAAGAAGGAGGAAAAGGGAAGTACAACATTGTTGTTATAAGGTTTTATGGAGAGGGTGTGCTGGTGGAAAGCCCAGCAGTACAAAAAGACAATAGGAACCTGAACTGTGCCTGTGTTATTACTCATTGGGGTCATTATACTATGCACAGTGGGAACCCTGCTGATACACAAGACTGCAGCTAGGCTCCCCTCCCAGACATTTGCATGTGGTCTAAAAGGCTGGTGGCTGCAGAGGGGGTGAGCTGGTGGAAAGCCCAGAGGTGCAAAAAGACAGTAGAAACTTGAACTGTGCTTTTTCTCATTGTTCCTTGGGTGCACTACCCCCAGCATAGTAAATGCTGACTAGCAACTGAGTGCATAGAGACTGCTATATAACCCTTCTTGTAAACCCATACTGGTGGTCAGTCTAGGTAAAAAAGAAACAAAGACTTTGGACTGAGCAATTGGAACTGAGCCACGCATAATTTATCTAGTTACGGGCTCCTCTGGGCTCCAGACATAGGCAAGCGGGACATATATTACAAAAGTTACCAGAGTCTCCCCCCTTTCATTCTGTCAAGATAAACAAAAGTCAATACCAGCAAAAATAGAACAGCTGGGACCTCAGCGCCACTCCGCCTAACCCCCCTCCCCCCCCCTTTTTTTTTTCTCTCCTTCCTTCCTTTCCCTTATCTAGTTTAACAAAGTAGCGGTGTAACATACAAGATGGGCAAGACGGGTCAGAACACAGCCGCAGCACGGCTGGAGAAGTATGCCCGGTCACAGACAGGGAATAGTTCTCAGGTGACTACTCCCCAGACAACCCCAGCTAAGGGCTCTAATGATCCGCGACCGACTGATGTTACACTACAACAGGTACTAGACGCCGTTAACACCTGTGAAACCCGACTTCTGGAACAAATAAATAAGGTCCAATCGGACATAATGTTGCTGAGAAACGACGCACAGAAAACTCGGGAAAGGGTTACTGAGATAGAGTGTCGAGTTTCCTCAATAGAGGATGTAATGATCCCCCTACAATCCCAAGTCAAAACCATGGCCGTACAAATGGGGGATATGCGTCTCAAAATGTCAGACTTCGAGGGAAGACTTCATCGGAATAATATCAGATTTATTGGCTTTGAAGAACGGGTGGAGGGCAGTCAGCCAGAAAAATTCCTGGAGGAATGGCTGATACAAGAATTTGGGAAAGAGGCCTTCTCTGCACATTTCGCGATCAAAAGAGCCCATCGCGTACCAGCCCGCCCTGCTATACCAGGAGGCCCACCTCGTACCATCATCGCCAAGATCTTACACTTCAAGGATCGTGACTACATCTTGCGTCTAGCACGGTATAAACCCGATTTTGGCTACAAGGGAAAAAAAATCTTGGCATTTCCAGACTTTCCAATCGAGATCCAAAGAGAAAGAGCAAAGTTTAGAGAAATAAAGTCAAGGCTCAGAGAGCTGGACATTAAATATTCAATGTTATATTCTTCTAAACTAAGGATCGAAGTAAATGGAGAGACCAATTTTTTTTTCTCCCCAGGAGAAGTTACTGAATGGTTGGACAGATCCTATCCTGGCAAGAGACAATTGGCCAACCCCCAGCAAAGATTGGAGATATGATAGGAAATGTCTTACTCTGCGCACTGTCTACTTTAATAGATTAAGCAAATATGGTCTTGTAGGGCATTAGATCGAGTAATCGTGTTTGCCTGATTGTGTTCCTTTTTTTTAATTTGTATTTATTTATTTTTTTCTGACAGGCTACTTATTGTCCTTTTTTGTCTTCTCCATTATGATTGCTAGATAGTTTAGGCAAATATGAGCCACAATTAGCAAACCCCCAGCAAAGATTGGAGATATGATAGGAAATGTCTTATTCTGTGCATTGTCTATTTTAATAGATTAAGCAAATATGGTCTTGTAGGGCATTGGATCATTTTTTTTGTAATTTTTTTTTGGGGGGGGGGGGGGAATGTGCTTCTTTCTATGCATGTGGAGGAGGGGGCTGGGTGGGATTATGTATAAAATATGATATTGATGTGGAGAGCCGGCCGCACGCTTGGTGGCCATTAATTAACTGCTCCTAAGAAGAAATAGGAGGTTAAGAAGTAGATAGGGGTGGGAGAAGTAGGTACGCCTGGGGGTTCAGGAGGTACAGGGTGGGGGAGGGGGGAAGGGGTATGTGTTATGTTTGTCTAGGCAGGATTTTATGTATATGTTTAAACACAGGTCAAAAGGAGTCATACACATGGAGACATTGAAGGAAATAATGGATTTAAAAGTAATAATGAGGAATAGAAGAGAAGGGGTGGGGAATATTCCAGCTGAAAATGTACCTTGATGGTTAATGTACTAACATGGAATGTTAGGGGTCTCAACAATAAAATTAAAAGATCGTTAGTACTAAATCATTGTAAAATATTGGAGGCCGAAATTATCTGCCTGCAAGAAACTCATTTGTGTGGGGACCGCCTAATGGCTCTAAAGCGCCCATGGATTGGTGCAACATTTCATGCCCCGTTCTCATCCACCTCTAGAGGGGTCTCAATATTAGTCAAGAAATCTGTCAATTTCGAAAGCCGAAGGGTTAAAACGGACCCAGGAGGCAGATTTATATTTATTGAGTGTAGTATTGACCATATAGATTTCTGTCTGCTAAGTGTCTATATTCCCCCGCCGTTCTCTTATGAGGTAATAAGGGCAGCAGTAGACTTTTCCATGTCATACCCTGAGAATCATGTGATATGTCTCGGAGACTTTAACAACATTATCTCCCCTCAGCTAGATCAGTGGAGTAGGGTCAATCTTGAGCCCCAAAGCGAGAAGAACAGGTTCGCAGAATTTATAGAGGGGATAGGATGGAAAGATCCATGGAGAATTAAGTACCCAGATCTATCTCAATTTTCTTGCTACTCAGCTACACACAGGGGCTTTTCCAGAATAGATTTAATTTTGACGTCAGATAAGTTAATTAACAAGATTGTGCATATAGAGTATAAAGCGAGGGGAATATCGGATCACTCTCCGCTAATTATGCAACTAGATCTGGAGAAATCTGTGGGGTTTAGATCTTGGAAGTTACAACCATTCTGGCTTTCACAGCTTAACCAGGATGAGATAGAAGGGGAAATGATGGCCTTTTTCGAATCCTATGAGGGATCCACCTCAAATATGTTTATGTGGGATGCATTTAAAGCTTTCCTAAGAGGAATATTTATTAAAAAAATCTCTTTCCTCAAAGAGGTACACCATAAAAGAGCACACAATCTCGAGGTACAGATGATACAGCTAGAGGTAGTATATCAATCCAGTAAAACGGACTTGGATTGGAATAACTGGCAAAAAGCACATGATGAGTGGCTGGAGTATATGCAGGATGTAAATTGCCGTAGGCTCATACCAAGCTCACATCGATGGTATTCGAGCTCAGATAAAGTTGGAACATTTCTGGCATATCTAACTAGACAGGATAGACCGTCAAATATCATACCCAAAATAAAAACAGACTCAGGGGAAATTTTGACCTCTACCCCTAAGATAGTGGACGAATTCGTGAAACACTATAAAGCAGTGTATCAGCAGTGTTGAAAGTTAGGGGGTACGGCATGGTACGGAGTACCTGTAAGAAATATGTTGCAGGTACGCAGTACCACTTACCCCCTGAGCCACTGTCAATTCTCTTTTTATTCTAAGTCTAAATATAATGCATCCGCAGCCCGCCCACCCAGAGTTATGATTGGTGCTGTATGCAGCTACCGGCTACTGCTGATTTAGCCTGTCACACTGACAGGCATCAGCGGCGCCGACAGCATGAAGAGCAGGCTCCACAATTGTAAGCACAAGCTGCCCAGCTCTTCCCCAAGCAAGAGCCAACCCACCCCAGTCATTCCCTGTTTCTCATTCCCTGTCTCCTGATGTCACACCACTATTGTCATTTAGTCACTCCTCTAGCTTTGTGTGACCACGCCCCCTCATGGCATACAGCCACGCCCCTTTTTTGGTGGAGGCTATCAGTACCCCCAAGAAAAAAATTCTACTTGCACCACTGTGTATCAGTCATACTTAATAAAAGATCAGGAGGAAATAGGGACTTTCTTGAAAGAAATAGACCTCCCACAATTGTCTTTAGAAGCTAGGAGTCTCATGGATGCCCCAATAGGAATTGCAGAGATAGAAAAAGTAATTAGAACCCTGCCATTGGGGAAAGCCCCAGGCTTGGACGGGCTACCAGGGGAGGTATACCAAAAGTTTGAGAAAACATTGGCTCCACGGCTAGTCTCTGTATATCAAAATATGATGACAGAGGACGAGCTGCCTCCATCAATGGCAGAAGCGTCGATAGTGGTCATACCAAAAAAAGGGCAAAGATTTGATCAGGGTGGACTCATACAGACCGATATCATTAATTCCAACAGACACAAAGATAATCGCCAAAGTATTGGCGAACAGATTAAGCAGGGTTATTCAAAGTGTAGTCCACCCTGATCAAACAGGGTTTATGAGAGGGAAGTCCACGATGATCAACTTAAGAAGGGCATTCTCATATATCCAGTATGCCAAGAGGGCGGGGTTAGATGTCGTGTTGGCCTCATTTGATGCCAGCAGGGCATTTGACTCCATCGAATGGAGCTACCTGTGGGCTACTCTTGGGGCATTTGGCTTTGGACCAACTTTTATTGGTACTTCTTTACTTTCACGGCGCCAGCATGGCGCCGCGCGTCAGAGTCCCCTTGCGGGGCTCGCTTCGCTCGCCCACGCTGCGGGCTCGGTGGCTCGCTACGCTCGCCACGCTAATTAAAATCAACTCCATGCCAACATGGATAGTGGAGGTATGAACTATCCATGTTGGCATGGCGTTAACTTCGTTTTTTTTACTTAGTTTGTGGCGAGCGTAACCCGGAAGTAGCGCGGCACCATGCTGGCGCCGTGAAAGTAAAGAAGTACCCTTTTATTAAATGGCTGCGGCTATTGTACAGGAACCCAAGCGCGCGAATATCCATAAATGGCTATACATCTACTCCATTCCTGTTGAACAGGGGGACCCGTCAAGGATGTCCCCTATCACCGTACATATTCGCGATAGCCATCAAACCCCTAGCATGCTTACTAAGATCAAGGCTGAACTGCCAAGGGGCAGGGGTTGATGGGTTATTCGATTTAATCTCCTTGTATGCAGACGACCTTCTGGTTGGCTTGGCCAGACCAGGAGAGAAGCTGCAGGGGGTAATCGATCAGATTAGGCAGTTTGGGGAATACTCCGGGCTTACTGTCAATTGGAGTAAATCCCACCATTTGGCAATAGGTGGGAAACTATGGTTGCAATACGGCATATCCTCAGTGGGTCAATTATATCATGATAAAGTGTTTAAAACCTTTGAGCAGATTCAGGCTGAATTTGGATTACCTAGAGATATGTTCTTCAGATTTCTACAGGTACGGAGCGCAATAACCCAGTACAGTGCAGGCAGGAAAGGGTGGCTGGAGGTAGCCCCGATTAAAAAATTTATCCAACAACTAAATCCTCGAAAGCGTATCTCTAAACTTTATGGGTATATGATGACCAACATCAACGAGGCTGAACTATCTCAGCTTAGGCAGAGATGGACAAGAGATATCCCAGACATAAATGAAAATAACTGGCAGCGGGCACTAGCTACCCCAAAAAAGGCAACAAACGCTATAAGAACTCAACAAGTACAGTTCAATATACTTCACAGGACATACATAACCCCGGTTAGGCTGAACAAAATAGATGGATTAAAAAAAGATGTATGCCCAAAGTGTGGGGAAAATGGGGCTACATTCTGGCACTTATTGTGGGCTTGTAGGAAGGTGAAACACTTTTGGGAAAAGATATGCCAGATTATTAGTGATATGGGGGTATCAAGGGATGTCCTCACAGCAACAAATTTGGTTTTGGGACTTTGGTAGAGAGTTGGGAACAATTCTTTTGAATCTTACGGCACTGGCTAAGGTAATTATTGCGCGTAATTGGATGGCGGGGGATGGACCTGCAGTAGAGGAATGGATTAATCTGGTCAACGTCACTTACGAACACGAAAAGTTTACATATGCTACAAGAGGTACTAGCACTAAATTTTACGCAATTTGGGAAAGATGGCACAGATCAGAATTTTATAAGATACAAGGAAAGACCACTATCTCACAGTAGGAAACAGTAGGAAAAAAAAGGTATATATATCTAACTCGCTAATAGTATTGTTTTGAAGTAGTGAGGATTAAAGTATTATGAAATTAATAAAACACATAAGGGGGGTGGGGTGGGGGGTAGTAGGGGGGAGAGACGATTTCTGTAGCACATTCATTGACTTCTTTTCTAGTCATCTTATTAAGTATGTATGTATATAAGTATAGTAAGTCACTAAATCTATTTGTTCTCGATCAATATGGGGGGGGGGGGGTAAGGGAAAGGGAAAAAAAATATATATATATATATTTCACAACTAGATATAAGATCGATACGAGTTAAAGCCCAAATAAGGTAATTTCAGCCTGACGTAGTCCACAAGGTAATCACGTCGATTAATCCAAGCCCTAATAGATGTAAATATTTAGATAAAGTATCAGAGCGATATTTAATAATTTTTTGTTGACTGACGGTCAGTATATCGGTAGAGAAATCTTAAGCGTGCAAAATCAAGTATTCTTCAGAGTAACTGTAAATGTAAGTGTAACTACGAAGGTGGTATAGAACAAATACTCTTCTCCTTCCAGTGAGAAAGGTTTCTGGTAACAGAGAGGTGTTCCTCATATGATTTGAAATGATTCTATTGTCTACAATGATGTCACTTGTTGCCGACCTGTGTTGTAAAGTCCAAAAACTTCCTGCTTATGTTATGTAACAAATGTATGTTTTAAAATGTTTGTCTTCTCTTTTCATAAATAAAAGCTCCAAAAAAAAAAAAAAGTAAAAGCTCTGAACCATATACAACAGAATTTGAAAATGGAAGAAACTAGACCAGTCAATCCCAGGGCCCTCTCACACACGTTCATGGGCCACTATAGCAGGTAGATGAACATATCTAGAGTTGTACCATGGCTCCCAAATTTTATAACAATAATGCTAGGTTCCTATGGATATTGCTGTAGTTTGAAGAGAAACATCAGTTATAACTAATACCCGATTCTCACTGCTGCAAAAACCTGGTATTTTGCCAGGGCAAGCAGTCATTTCCCTTGTCGTGTCGTGACTTACACATCGTTTTTTTGCAGGGATTATTCCTGGGAATTACACGGGTGTCCAGCAGTGTGAACAGGCATGACTGTTTTCACACAGGACATAAAAAAGCAAGCGGATTGGGGAATGAGATCAGGTGACATATAGAGGGATGAGGAGGTGATGGAAATGCTGACTGTGAGAGGGAAGGAGGAAATAAAGAACCAAGTGACTGGCACTGTCAAGGATTCAACAGTGTACTACAATATATACAGAATACTGTCTGCCCGTGGCATCCAAAAAACCCAGCGACAGGTTGACAAACTTAAAGCACTTTGTAAGAAGTACACCAAGGTGTATGATCTCATCCGGAGGAAGAGTGGTGGTGCCCGTATGGACAATCAAAGCTGCTCTTTAAACAGCCTATAAAAGCTGCTCTTAAATTCCTCACACTTGTTGGCAGGGCAGATCCGGGAACCAGTGTGAACGGGGCAGACCCAGGAATTTCCCGGGTCCAAGGTGCAGTGTGAAGGGGGTCTGAGAGCTGAGATGATCTGTGCTCCGGCAAAAACCCAGGATCAAAAAAACAGGGGTGGCAATGAGAACATGGTGTATTAGAGGATTGTTCAGTTGATTGCTAGGCTGCAAATTCGCAGATTGACCAATTATCAATCCACTGCGCATGTGTATGGATCGCACCGCACATGTGGGAGGCCATTCTGCAAAAAAAAAAAAAAAACATCTTTTTTTGATCACTAGCCATTTGATGGTTGATTGACATGGAGCCGGCATTTGTGGGTGGTAACCATCCGTTTTCTGGAAGTGTCAGGAAAAGCGCAGGCGTGTCTAGTGTGATGTCAGCGCTGGCCTTGATCAACCTATTTCTAACGCACCAGCCGAATAAGTCCTGGGCTACGCACAAACTGCACACAGAGGAACAGGGGATTTCACTCTGGTGGGGTGCCAGCTATCTGATTACAGGGCCTGCAAATCACACAAAATGCCCATAGTAGTAGTGTCACATATACCCCCATTATTAGTTCCACACATAGGGCCTAATACTGGTTCAGTTGCAAAATCAATTCTCTCTCTAATGGACAAAACCATGTGCACTGCAGGGGGGGGCAGATGTAGGAGAGAGTTACATCTAGTCAGATTGTTTAGAAAATGGTCTGAAATTTGTTTATGTACTCTGTAGGTGATGACACAAATTGGGTAGTTGCAGCGTCCTAATGCTCAGAGTAGGGTCCCAACAAAACCGTTAGGTCCATGTGATTTTCATGGTGTGGGTTGTTTGTGCACCAAAGACACGCATGCTCTTGGGAAAAGTGGGGTTGGTCTTACAAAAGACATGACCACGAACCAGTGGTGACGAGGGGTTAAGGGACCAAGAGCGATCGTGGGAGATGAGAAAAGGTGAAGGCTAGAGGCAGTAGATGATGGTGAGAAGGTGAAGGGGAGAGACAGTGGGTGATGCTTTGGAGAGAATGACAGGTAGTGGGTTAAAGGGAGAGGGTGACAAATAGAGGCTGTTGCTGATGACAAATAGAGGGTGACAGGGAGAGGCAGTGGGTGATATATGGTTGGGGCACTGGGCTGGATGGAAAGAGGACAGTGATATTGGTGATGGAAGAAGGAAGTCATTAGGCAGCAGAAGGGGGTACGCTGGGCTAAGTGAGGTGGGGACACTGACTGTCCTAAATGATGGTGGTGGTGTTGGGGGGGGGGGGATATATATCTCTTTGCCAAATTTATATCCAATGAGGTCTCAGTTCTTTAGTTCATGGAGTTTAGTATTTCAGCTGTTGTTACAACTAGGATAACACACTATATTTAGTGTCTGTATGATTGAAGAAGTGTTTTTAAAGTAATAATTTAACTACAAGAGTAACAAGTTCTTTAAAGTGGGTTCCCACCCAGCCTTTTATCCTTTTATTACCATGGATGAAAAGTTTTCCATATTTTTTACTGTCTTAAGCCCCATACACACTAGAGGATATTGTGAAACATATCTATCACAATATCGTCTAGTGTGTACACAATATCGCTAACAATGCATGCTCCTGCGCGTCAACGACCATTGATGTCTTCTGATGTCAATTTGGATATATAGCAAAGACCAGCATGGTGGTGTACCAATCTCTTTCAGTGTGTATGCTCAATATTGTTAGTTATATGGTCCGCGGCCGGTATCGCGTAGTGTGTATGTGGCTTTAGACATAAATGTCGTTCAATTCATTGAATACACCTGGCAATACAATTTAGCAACTTACTTCTGCTCTGTGGGAGTTTTATGTCCTTCCTGAGAACAAAAGACACCTGCATTATGGTTTGACAGGTGTACGACAGTCAAACTCCCCATTGACACCTGAAATGGAAACACTGTAAGTGTTTAATACAGAGTTTTTTTTCAAAGTTTTTTATTTTTTTATGTGTCTTTTAGTTTACTTAAACTGCATAGGTAAGGTTTATAGAAATGACTGATGGCCTTAACCACTTACCTGGTGTGGCCCCATTAGATGTGACTGCATCATGCTGGGCTTTTCTTGACATGGTCGCACCTGATGCAACCTGTCAGAAATGCTGTGCGGCCCTAGTTTCCTCCCCTGGTGCCTGTCATGCTGGCAATTACTGCTGATCATCCCACCCTGCAGCTGGAGACATTAGTGGAGGCTATAGAGATCAAGATTCATCTGAAAATGTAAGTTTGTGATGGTCTCAATGTTCTGACCATCGATGTTATAATCTGATGGATATCAATGTTTAACTGATGTTCATGGGGAAAAAAATGTGCATATTTTTTTTCTTTAATAAAATTGTGGATATGTTTTAAATAAATGTTCTTAACCTAATTTAATCATGAAAAAATCTTGACAATTTTTTTGTGCTTTTTGTAAAAAGTGTTAGCTAGCTCTGCAGTTAAAAAGTCTGCTGAGCATGATTGTGGTATGGAATCCAACCCACAATCCATCAGTCCATTTGTTTAATCTTTCATGCATATACTGTTGAACACATGTAAACAGTTTAAAGTCAGCGTAGATGTGAATGATCCACTTCTGACAGTATAGATCACAGAACAATGCCACGGGAGTGCTGTAGACCATAGGTTCCCAAACGCGGTCCTCAAATAACCCCAATGGTCCAGGTATTAAGTATATCCATGCTTGGCCACAGGTGACTTAATTAGTAACTAAGTCAGTCTGATTTAGGTATATCCATGGCTGTGCTGAGCCATGGATATACCTAAAACCTGGACCGTTGGGGTGCCTTGATGACGCGTTTGGGAACCTCTGCTGTAGACATTTAAAGTGCTGGAGGGAGAGTGCTGTGCTGTTAAAGGGGCTGGGGGAGAGTGCTGTGGACACTAAAGGGGCTGGGGGGGGGGTGCTGTACTGTAGATGTTGAAGGGGCTGGGGGGAGAGTGCTATGTACATTAAAGGGAGCAGGGGGAGTGCTGTGGACACTTAGGGGGGTATACAATCCTGCGTCTATTTCCGACGGGGGAAATAGCAGCGGATGCCTATTCAATGTTCATTACGGACAGCATTGAAGAGGCATCATGGCAGAACGAGTCTGGCTGTAAAAGCTATCAGGCCCATTCTGCTAATTATCCTGCATGGGATGGAGGAAATGGGGGCAGGCATTGACGTCATGTGACATCATCACCTGAGCAGGCATGGGCATGCCTGTGTTTGCAGGTGTCCATCCAGCGTTTCCATTGGCCCACCCACCATTTTTTTTGTGGGCTTGCCCAAAACGCTGAACGGACCCCTGGACCGCCCCCCCCCCCCCCCCTGCCTGCCCATAATTTTGGGAATTCCCCGGCGAGTGTAGAACTTGCCAAAGACATTCGCTCCAGGGGTTTGCGCATGAGCAGACCCTCACCATTGGGGATGGGGCCGAATTCAGACCTGGCCGAACAGGTCTAAATCGGCCTCTTTACTTTAATGACTAACAGCATAACTATGACTGTGCAGAGGATGCTGTCACTTGAAGCAGCCACACAGAGGTTTCAATCATTGACTGAGAGACCAGACCCACGGCATGGCTAGCAAGTAAGGCTGGTGACCTTCTTTTTTTATGTACCCCAAACCCCCAACGTGGCAAACATGCGGGGTGTGGCCCATGATGACAGCATATCCTAGCCCAGATGCACTAAGCTTCAAAAGTGATAAAATGGAGAGTGATAAACTGCCAGCCAATCAGCTCCTGTCTGCCATGTCACAGGCTGTGTTTGAACAATGTCAGTCAGGAGCTGATTGGTTGGTTGTTTAACACTCTCCATTTTATCACTTTTTGAAGCTTAGTGCATCTGGCCCCCGGTGAGGTCGGATTAATTTGTAGCAAGACCAAACCTGTTTCCTGGGATTGTGCGTGCACAAATATACCTACCAACGCAAACCTCCTCCAATCACCTAGTTTGGTTTGCCTCCCCAGACATTTTCTTCTGGATCCATCCCCGTATACCTGCATTTCTTTGCTATGTTATAGAATAAAGAACTGTGAAAAGAGAAAAAAAATCTTAATTCTCCATAGATATTGCAAAATGGTCTGGACAGATTTTTTGGTACTCCTTATGAAAGATAATTAATTGATTTATAGTGCGATATGAAACCATTTGATTTTTTGAATTAGTATCACACACCTTCAATCTTCTAATCTACCATTAAGCTTATTTTCATGTGGAAACAATCACTGTGCTTTTTTTGTATCATTGTATGTACAATACTGACCATGGTTCATATAAGGCAACGTAAAGTGTTGTTTAAGCAGATCAGAAAGAAAATTATGAAAATGTTCTAGGTAAAGGCTACAAGACCATATACAAGCATCTTGTAATTTCTGTGCATACAGTTGAAAACATTAAGTTTGAAGTCCATGGGACTGTAACCAACCCCCTTGAAGTAGCCAACCGCATATTAAACAGAAGGATAGTCAGAATGGTAGAACAATGAATACTATAAACAGGAACAAGCTTAACAAGGTCAAGGTACGTCAGTGTCTGAATGCACCATCCAATGCTTTTTGGGAAAGAACGGCCATGGAAGAAGCCCAAGAACAATTCTATGATTGGGGAAAAAAAACAATGGTACTTGTGGAGTATCACGGCTCCCATCGCATGCCATCGCATGCCATATATAGTGGCATGCGATGCGATACGATTTTTACCGATTTTGGCCGTTTTTTGTCAAAATCATATGCAATCGCATCGTATGCGATGATTTGATCGCATATGATTTTGCACTGAAAAGCATCCAAAGGTATTGGAATCAGTATTAAACATGTTCAATGGCTCCCAACTGGCATTTTTGAGGCTGTACCACCCCCACTATCAACGCGAACCCGAAGCGTGGCGAGCACAGCGAGCCCGCGAGGGGCGGCTGTACGCGTCCTACGACCTTTTCATACCCCCACTATCCACATCGGCGTGGAGTTGAGAATAAAAAATGTGGCGAGCGCAGCGAGCCACCGAGCCCGAAGCGTGGCGAGCGGACGCGGACACCTGTGAAGCCGTGAGGGGACGCGGATACCTCTGAAGGTATCCGCGTCCGCTCGCCACACTTTCTATTCTTAACTCCACGCCGACGTGGATAGTGGGGGTATGAAAAGGTCGTAGGACGCGTACCGCCGCCCCTCGTGGGCTCGCTGCGCTCGCCACGCTTCGGGTTCGCGTTAATAGGGGGGGTGGTACAGCCTCAAAAATGCCAGTTGGGGGCCATTGAACATGTTTAATACTAATTCCAATGCATTTGGATGCCTTTCAGTGCAAAATCGTATGCGATCAAATCACATGCGGTGCGATCGCATGCAATGCGATGCGATTTTTTGGCATACGATGCCCAGAGTGGGAGCTGTGATACTCCACAAGTACCAAAACAATAAAAGGCCAGTCTGGAATTTTCTATAATATATATATATATATATATATATATATATATATATATATATATATATATATATATAAAAGCCAGAATGCTTCAGAATGCAGAGGAGTCAAAACTGGGGCTCATTGACAAGTCAGTTATTTTATCACAGGCCGAAATAATAAGCTTTCCAACAAATGAACAACATACCTACTGTGACACATGGAGGAGGCTTGGTTATGTTTGTTGTGTCTGGCACAGAGTGTTTGTAATCTGTGAAATCTTAAAGGTACCCCATACATGGTGCGAGCTACGGGTGCAATGCGCACATCCCATCACACAGCACATAAATTATGTGCTGCCCGTACTTTTTTAACTAGATGCTATGTGATCAAGTTTAGCAGCTCACCACGTATGGGCACCTTGAGACTATCAAGGAATTCTGGAGACAAACATACTGCCCACTATCCAAAATTTCAGTCAATTTCAATAATGTCCCAAAACACATCTAAGAGCACCCAAGAATGAAGAAAACAAAACTTTTATGAACCCTGATGTGATTTCTATTAAAGATCTATAGAAAGAGCAGCCACATGCAGTCTGGAGAAGGCACTCATCAGATGTGAGACATCTAAAGCAGTTTGCACAGAAAGAGTGGGCCAAGCTACCTGGTACCAGGTACAGAAGTATCATTTGGGCAAAGTATCATTGTTCTCACTGGCGCACTGCTCAGTTGGAGAATGTTGATATGGCATTCGTCGGTGTTTAGTCACAAGTACCAACATTTTCAGACTGGTAATGCTCTTTGTCCTGTGCTGGGGTATAAAATAGCATCCCCTCCCTAGTTTTGTCAGATTTATGCTCACACCCCAGCAGTGGTGCGAGCAGAAATCCACTAGTCAGCGTTAGCGGTGCACTACTTAGAACAGCTGCGGGAGCTCCCTGAATCGACCCCATTGAGACCTACAGAAATTTTTTATTGCCTCTAAAGATTGGTCGACAAAGCATTGGGTTAAAGGCCCCATCATTTTTATCCATGACATTTCAATTTTTTTATCATTTCAAATATTCTGTTGAATCAAATTCAAAGTCTGATTTCTACTAACTATGGAATAAACAATACTGGGCGCCAACTCCTTTGCCACTTTAAAGTTGTTTAAGTTAAGACCAAGCTGAAGATATTAGATGCCGTATCACAGTGTCATCTGTGTAATCTTGGCAGGTTGGAATCTGAGCATGTGCACTCACCAGGGCAGGGGCTGTTTCTCTATGGTTCAGGATATATGTTGTATTGTTCTGCTTCAGTCTGTAATTCAGTCACATTCTGGATATACATATTAAGATTCTTTTGTGCTTTGGCCTGGGAAGTGTTGCTGCTTTATGGAACAAGATTTGTAGGGAAATGGCTCTGTTTTTTTTAGTTTGTAGATCTCAGTAATTATTAGTCATGAGTTTATCCGAACATTAAGTGGCTACTGTGGTGGTTTCAGGGAGTGAGGGGCAGATTTATTAAGCTCGGTGAAGTAATAAAGTGTCTGGTTTTTATCACCGGCCAATCAACTCCAAACTGTAAAGTTACAGGCTTGGTTTGAAAAATGACAGGTAGAAGCTGATTGGCCGGTGATAAAAACCAGACACTATCACTTCACCGAGCTTAATAAATCTACCCCTGAGTTTGCTAGGTTTATATACACATAATGGACCAGAGGCACCAAGCTTCAAAAAGTGCTAAACACCCAGCCAACTAGCTAAAAACTGCCATATTAAGGGGCATACACACAGGGCATAATTGGCCCGAAAATACAAATGGAGAATACAGCAGATTTTTTCTTTCAGATGGCTGCTAAATTTACGAAAGCCAAATATGTGCGAGTTGCCATCATTGCACAGATCAGTCAGATCCATGCAGTGCTTCTCATTGTTAAAAAAAAAAAGAAAAATAATAAATCATTTCAAAATATGGCATGCGGTTTCCCCGGTTGGCTATAACCAACCCCGGGCTAATTTTCTGATCCTGGTTGCAGAAATACAGGCTGGAAATGAAATAGATGTCCCCCTGTACTTCGGCAAACCAGCACTAGGCTCAAACACCAGTGGTGTCATGCCACAGCCAGGGGACACTTTTACATAAGGTCCCCTGGCCAAAACATGATCTCCCTGGCTGGTCAGCCAGGGCTGGGTCCCTGGGGGAGTGGGGGAAACCCCAGCCAAGGCTGAAGCCCGGGGCTGTCCCCGCCACCCCTGGGCTCCACAATCACCCAGTTGAGATGGTTTGGGATGAGTTGGACCGCAGAGTAAAGGAAAAGCAGCCAAAAAGTGCTCAGCGCCTCTGGGAACTCCTTTTGGACTATTGGAAAACCATTCCAGGAGACTACCTCATGAAGCTGATTAAGAGAATGCCAAGAGTGTGCAAAGCTGTCATCAAAGCATCTGTGAGGAATCTAAAATATATAACATTTTGATTTAACACTTATTTCTTTACAACATAATTCAATATGTGTTCTTTCATAGTTTTGATGTCGTCATTATAAATTTACAATGTATAAAATAAGTTAAATCAAGAAAACCCATTGGATGAGAAGGTATGTCCAAACTTTTGACTGGTACTGTATATGGCCACTGAATAGACAGAAATGTGCTTGTTTGGTTCAGATCACTCACAAGTTTGACATCTGGTGCAAAATACAACTTGTGATGATGACAATCAGCAGCTTCTTCTCATTGGCTCAATGCATTAGTAATACCACTGCTGATCACAGAATCAAACATTTCCATGTCCACTTTTGAAGGTGAGGGCAATTTTTTTTTTTTTTATTGATTTGAAATGAATAGAAACTTAAATGTAGTTCTGATTTCCTTTCACATGGTGGAAGTAAAATTATTCATTATTAGTAACAGTTGTGTATGGATTGTGTTCTGTCATTTAACAATGTTCTCAGGTCACAGTGGTAGCAACATGTATTTTTGGGGTGTAATTTGCACTTGCGAGGTGCTCACAAATTCCATCCAGCTCCGGATGAGCCCCATTTTTGTTAGAAACAATCTCATAATGTGATTGTTCATATTCATACAGTTGTCAAATCTGGTTTGACGTATGGCACACCCTTAGTGTTAATCATTTCAAACAGTGTAATTGGGCAGAAGAAATGGGGTGTTTCAGCAGAATTGCATGAATAATAACTGGGTAGGGTGACTTTATTTTTTATAACCCAGGGCAGCACAAAGTGAAAAGACAGCTCAGAGTTTATATGGCCGTAGTACAGGTTCCAACAAGTAACGTGGGCACAGCTTCTGTGAAGTGATTATTACTCAATGGGAATCTCAATTCCAGCCGGATATATCCATATCAGTCTGCATTGCATCAGAAACCACGTGGTGATGGGGAGCTGCTGCTGCTGCTGCAATTACTACAATGTGATTTTGTTTTCCTTCGTTATCCTGAAAAATAAGGCGGGCTATGAGTCATCTGTCAAAAAGCTCATTTCTGTTTAGACGGTTTGAGGGGAGGCCGCAAATGGGTGAG
This sequence comes from Crinia signifera, assembly GCF_055691185.1. NCBI lineage: Eukaryota > Metazoa > Chordata > Amphibia > Anura > Myobatrachidae > Crinia > Crinia signifera. The sequence continues at coordinate 129,181,090 of NC_139223.1, forward strand.
AAATGATTGCTCTCTGCATCCTCACTATTGTACTAACTGACAGTGACATCTGGATACAGGGATAGTTGCTTCCCTTCCGTGCCTCAGAACTTGATACTGCGCTGTAAATATGATTGCTGCTTTACTCTGATCCAGCTTCCCACTGCTGCAGAAGTTGAGATTCCAGTAACAGCTGCACAGCTCTCTAACCACCCACCCTTAATCTCCATTCTAATTTAAAACACATTGACTCTTTTATAATGAAATTAGGAAGCGATTTATTCCCACTAAAACATTGAGGTTGCTACTGTAATTGGGCATTGCCTAATGCCGGCCGCACAACCTGCAAGTGAGTGATCAGTCCTTGTCCAAATGGCCACCTACTGTATGTGTATTACACAATTGTCCTGGCTGGTGGACTGGAATGTCCTGGAGAAATATCTTCTCTACAGCCATTTTGGGGCTTACGAGCTGCATCATGCCTTGACCAAGGCTATCTACACTACAGCTGGAGAAACTATTTAGTTTATCTTATTGGTGCTCCTCCTCTCCAACCCACCACCATTTATCTTTCCCAGTTCACCCTCCAACTGTTCTTCCCTTCGCTAGGAGACAGAGGCCTCCTTCCTCTTGTTCTTCCTTGACATCTTTGCTCTGTTCCTTTTCCCTCCTCCTCCCCTTTATTGATTCTGGCTGCACGCCCATTTGCTGGGTACAGGATTACCTACCACTTTTGTCTCCTGCTAGATACAGTGAGTTGTCCAATCCATGGGGGTGATGCAGATCTGAATTGGTTAGGCCCCCCATGCCTGAGAGGAGGGCCGCTCTCTGCCGGCGGTGCGGTTGCCCAACTCTCCCTCCCTGCTATGTTCCCGAACAATGTATAGTCCTGGACTGCCACCCATCCGGACTCCCGGTTTAATTACTGGAATGTCTGGAGTAATCCCAGATGGGTGGTTACCTTAACTGGTGACCATGACCATAACCTTATAGTGCATACTGTGACTGCTGGCCATAACCCCACTGTGCATACTGTACCGTGACTGCTGGCTATAGCCCTCCTGTGCATATTGTACTGTAACTGCAGACCATGCCCCACTATTTATACTGTACTGTACTGTGACTGCAGGCCATACCCCACTGTGTATACTGTACTGCCAAAGCTGGTCATACCCCACTGTGTATACAGTACTGCCACAGCTGGTCATACCCCACTGTGTATATGGTACTCAGGGCCAGTGGAAGGTTCCTCAGCTTCATCACCCTAGGCAAATCTGCACTCACACACCCAATACCCAGCCTTCGTGTGAAAAGTGTGGAGTCACCATCTTATAAGTTCCCCAGTCAATACCTGATATAGGCGAATTAGCACTGAACCAAAAGACAATTTTCTCCCTCTGAGAAGTCACATAAGCGTATGCTTACAAAGTTCCTGCACACTAAGGATTCTACTCCGTACTTGTCACAAATGCAGATTGGATTTAACTCCTACTGCTCTACTTTTACCTGCAAAATATAATAGCAATGGCTACAGTCTTTATTCTTTTTCATAAGTCACCTCCATGTTATCGCCCAAGAAGATTTCTGATACTTGCTGCTGTCCTCCCATTCCCGCATGCAGCTGGATTCCTCAAAGATTTGCATGCTGGTTGCAATGCTGCTCAGTTTACTTCCAGTTACTGCCATCTCATATTGGCACTAGCCCATTGTAGCATATCGAACGGCCGGCCAGAGAAAGGGCTTCCACGGATGTGGCCGAGAGTACGTGTGAACTGTCTGACTGCACATGCGCAGACACTTCAGCAGATGTCCAGCACTTCTCACCTTTCTCATCCCTTACGCATCTCACCCTTCTTCCCCTCACCCTTCTCGTCTTGCATGCATTTTACATTCACGCATCTCATCCCACACTCATTTTGTCCATCACCCTTCTCGTCCCAGATGCATCTCTTCTTGCACGCATCTTGTTCCACCAGGAGAAGATGCAAAAAGCGACATCTTTTGCAATAAAACCCTGGCAATGGGTAATTAGAAGCCTTAGGCAGGGCCGTTTCTATACAATTTAGCTCCCAGGGCAAAGGAATAAAAATGCGCCCCCCCCCCCCAAAAAAAAAGTTAACGCGACAGAGAAGAAACTGCGCGCGCCGAAATAGGGTGCGTGGTTTATTTTTAAAAGGCGTGTGGCTTAATATAAGGGCGTGGTCTAGCAGGAAAACAATTACCTTACATCTCACCTTTGCAACCTGCATGTCCGCAGGAATTGTTATTGTACTCCCGCACTTTAGGCTACTACTTAAATCATTAAACACTATTTATCCGTGATGACAATTACACATTACGCCGCACACCGTGATGACAATTACACATTGTCGCACACCGTGATGACAATTACACATTATGTCGCACACCGTGATGACAATTACACAATACGCCGCACACTGTGATGACAATTACACATTACGTCGCACACTGTGATGACAATTACACATTACGTCGCACACCGTGATGACAATTACACATTACGCCACACACCGTGATGACAATTACACATTGTCGCACACCGTGATGACAATTACACATTGTCGCACACCGTGATGACAATCACACATTATGTCTCACACCGTGATGACAGACACATTACGCCGCACACTGTGATGACAGACACATTACGCCGCACACTGTGATGAGTTACACATTACGCTGCACACTGTGATGACAATTACACATTACGCCGCACACCGTGATGACAGACACATTACGCCGCACACCGTGATGACAATTACACATTGTCGCACACCGTGATGACAATTACACATTATGTCTCACATCGTGATGACAATTACACATTATGTCTCACACCGTGATGACAATTACACATTACGCCGCACACTGTGATGCCAATGACACATTACCCCGCACACTGTGATGCTAATGACACATTACGCCGCACACTGTGATGCCAATTACACATTACACTGCACACTGTGATGACAATTACACATTACGCTGCACAATGTGATGAGCCCACCAATGTTCGATGCCCACCAATGTATATATTTTTATATGCCCACTGCCCAGCAATGTATATATTTGTATATGCCCACTGCCCAGCAATGTATATTTTTATATGCCCACTGATGTATATATTTTTATGCCCACCAATATTTATATGCCCACTGTCACCAATGTATATTTATTTAAACACCACTGCCCACCAATGTTTATTAATAATAGGCAGTAGCATATATATTGCTGGCCTGCGCCATTAATTTATACGTTACCACCTATTGTTAATAAACATTGGTGGGCAGTGGTGTTTAAATATACATTGGTAGCAGTGGGCATATAAACATATATACATCAGTGGGCATATAAAAATATCCACATTGGTGGGCAGTGGATATATAAAAATATACACAATAGTGGGCATATAAAAATATATACATTGGTGGGCAGTGGGCATATTAAAATATGTACATTGGAGGGCAGTGGGCATATTAAAATATATACATTGGTGGGCAGTGGATGTATAAATGTATACACATTGGTGGGCAGTGGGCATATTAAAATATATACATTGGTGGGCAGTGGGCATATTAAAATATATACATTGGTGGGCAGTGGATGTATAAATATATACATTGGTGGGCAGTGGGCACACTTCCCTCCCCAGGCAGCTCCTCTCTCCATGGCATGCAGCAAGTCTTGCTGCGCTGGCGCTGCTCCTTGTTTTTCGAGCGCGGCGTGACGTCATTACGTCACGCCGCACACATCGGTGGGGGATTGTTTAGACTGCAGCAGAGTCCCGGCGGCCAGCTTGTTGCTGGAGCCAGGACTCCATTGCGCAGTCGCAATATCCCGCCGCGGAGTCGGGCGGCGGGCGCAAGGGATAGGAAGGGGGGAGGCGGCGGCGGCAGCGCTGGAGAAGCTGCCGGGCACCCCAGCTAATTATCAGAGGCGGACAAGCCGTGCGGCGCCCCGGGCTGCTGCACGGCTTGTCCGCCTCTAAAAACGGCATGTGCATGACATTCTGAGTTGGAGGTCTGACAGGCTTCACATAAAATAAGTCATATGTGAATCCGTCAGGGGAACATCCCGGGTGCTTTTTTTTGTGAACAAGGTGGATCATGATGTTTCTCTTATAATAAAAAGAGTAAATCATAAGCTTCCATTTAAATAACAAAAACCTGCATGTCCCATATAAGAGCGTATAAAGCTGACAATAATAATATCCGAGTCAGTGACATATGCCAGTCTTGCTCTATCCTAATAATCGCAGAGTTTACATTTTGATTTTGTTTGCTTGGTACCTTAAGGACATCCTATTATGCAATCAGAGACATATTACAACTCTGCAGTCTGATGTCAAACAATTTGTATCATCAGATATCACCTGGTTTATAAGATTAGCGCCTGAAGGGTTTTGTATATTTATTTATTTTGCAGCAATCAGAGATTTAACCAGCATTTGCATATTATTCATACCTCCCAACCGTCCCACTTTCGGGGACGTTTCCACATCCTGCCCGGGGCCAGCAGTGTTGGCGTGAGTCTGCAGACACACGCAGCAGCGTGCACATCTGAGTAAGGCCTACTGCATACAGTCATCGCACCTAGGGCCTAATTAAGGCTGGATTGCAAAACCCATTTTTTTCGCTAATGGGCAAAACCATATTGCAGTGCATGTGGGGCAAGTGTAACATGTGCAGAGAGATTTTGATATCAGAATCAGCTTTATTGGCCAGGTATACTTGCGTATACTAGGAATTGGATTTGGATTGCTGTCCAACAGCCGGTAGGTAACAGTTCAACGATGACAGTACAGATATGCATAACACATACTATGCTAATTCTGGGGATTATAGAGGCAGGGAACATATATTTGCTGAGCTGTACAGCGCCTAGGCAGCCATCAGCGGCTCTACTGGTCGTCGCAAAAGCCAGGCAGGTAACAATACCAGCCGAGGCAGTACAGTTATCACACAGGGAGCATATACCCGCCGAGCAGCCCAGCCCCTAGGCAGCCATCAGTGGTACTGCAACAGCCAGGCAGGCAACAATACAAGCAGAGGCAGTACAGTTATCACACAGGGAGCATATACCCGCCGAGCAGCCCAGCACCTAGGCAGCCATCAGTGGCACCACAACAGCCAGGCAGGTAACAATACAAGCAGAGGCAGTACAGTTATCACACAGGGAGCATATACCCGCTGAGCAGCCCAGCACCTAGGCAGCCATCCATGGCACTGCAACAGCCAGGCAGGCAACAGTACAAGCAGAGATGAGACAGGGGAGACACGGGGTTACACATGGCACACAGTTCCTAGGCAGCCATTTGTGGTGACATCTTCATCATGCAACTCACAGCAGCAGAAGGGCTCAACAGACCATCTTCCCCACAGCACACAGCAGGATGGATCCTAAGGCAGTGTGCCAGGGCCCTGGCTTGAGCTGAAGCTGAGGGGAGGGGTGGAGAGCCAGTGTACAGGGAGAGGGAGTAGCCAGAAAGAGTCAGTGAGGCCAGGAGTTGGAGCTTGGACCCTCCCTGGGCTGGAGTCCACTAGTACTGGCCCGATGCAGAGCCATACCTCCTCTGCCTTGGGCTTCCTCAGCAGGGCACTGGGTATTCCCAGCCGGGGGGTCCTCCTGCCTGTATCAGTGTGTGGGGGTGCCGCACCATGCCGCTTGGGGCCACGGCCTGGGGGGGGGGGGCATCCGCCTTCCACCTCCGTCTCTGCCCTCCTCTGGCTATGGTCCTCTGGGCCGATGGGGTGGGGGCAGCGTCCTGCCATTGCCGCTGGGGGGCCACTGCCTCATCCTGCGCTGGGGGGCTGCAGCCACATTCTGGGCCGCATACGCACACATCCTCGCCAAGGGCCTCCTCCGGGTCTTGCGCCATCGTGATTGAGTTATTTTGTTTCTTCTGTGCAGGGTAAATACTGGTTGCTTTATTTTTACATTGCAATTTAGATTTCAGTTAGAACACATCTCATCCAAATCTAACTCCTTCTGCATATGCACACTCCTACCTGCAGTGCACATGGTTTTGCCAGTTAGAGCAAAAAATATACTTTGCGATCCAGCCTGTATTAGGGACCTTATTCATCAAATTCGCATGCGAGTGCAATGTTTTTAAATGCACATTGTGTGGCAGGAGGAAGCATGCTGGGGGTTTTGCCCATGGGAAGGCCCAGCGTTTCATGGGCATTCACATAAAACGATGGGCGTTCCCTTGGAAATCGCCTGGTGACATAGGCCCTAGGGGTAGGTAGCTGACAGCACCGGATGTCAGCGGCCTGCCCACTTCCTTCAGAATGTCCATGCACATCTAAGGTTGCTCTGAGCAACCTCAGATGTGCGTGTGCCTTCCACATTGCAAGGCGGAGTTTGGTGGACTCGCAAGGCTGCGAATTTGCAGCCTTGCGAATCAACCAATCCCCCTAGGTCCCTAGTGCAGTATGCAACTCAGGCTTCCATTTCTAAGGGTAACACAAGCTGTAGCTGGCATTAACCCATAGAAGCCTATGGGCTTCTCTCCACAGCACTGGTTGAGGGCTCTAACACAGATCTCTCCCAGCATGTCGATGCAATGGGGGAAATTTACTAACAAATACGAATATGGCCGATGCTGGGTACGACTGCATATGATTGGAATCGGACGTATTTTTTTAGGAAAATACAATATGTATTTACTAATGCCATATTTACGGGAATCGGCAGTCTGATTTGTGCAGTGTAAAAATTTGTATCAGTAGCTATTTGGTTCTGTTGTGGAACTTTAAGTCCCAGCAAGCCTCCCCTACATGCTGAGACTTGGAGAACCACAAGTCCCAGCATGCGGGCATTAATGCCACAGCAGACCAATAGCCCAATAAACACACACCAGGACCAGCCCTTGAGCCTGGTGCTGGTTTTAGAAATTCCAGGAATCCCCTATTCAGTTTGACCTGTTCATTTCTACCACCAGGATCGGCTCTTTTTAAAAAATATTTCATTATTCTATTTATTACACACGGCAGCCCACACGGATCTGACTGATTTGTGCAAGCTTCTGCCAAATACGGCTGGAAAAAGGAGGAGTATTTTCCAGCCATATTTTTGGTTCAATTACCGGCCGTATATTACATACGGCTAGTTAGAAAATTAGGAATCACCAATCAAAAGAATGGTGATTTCTATTCACATTCTTTCGATGGCGTATGCATTTGTACTCCTGAATAGGAATACAAATACGCCTAGAATACAAATACGAATGGCCGTATATCGGCCATAGTATATTCTAAAAATACGAATTTACGGCCGTATACGGCCAGAATGGCTTCACAAAGGGTATTCTTAGCCATTTAACCTTAGTAAATTTCCTCGAACATGTGTACTTCCCGCTAATAACATCGATTGCCTCGTAATGGCTCAGTTAATAAATTTGTGTAATATGTCAGTTGTTTGTAGCATTCTTTTACTGTTTACAGGCACAAGATGGATCATAAACTTATCAAAAATGCACAATTCTAAATCAATTATAATATTAAAAGGTTTTGTCATCAACCAGTTTTGCAGCTGCTTACATCTCTGGGAAGATAAGTGTGATAAGGACAGATCTGTGGCACTCATTTTGTTTTTGGAAATGGTGAAAATCAGCTAAAAGTCTTGAAGTTCCTCCTTGGGTGACGCTGCTCCATCTGGGAATTATCCTACACCTGTTTCTGGGTGAATAAACTGAAATACATGTGCTGGTAGCAGATCACCGCTGGCCAGAAAAAAATAATTGAATAGCTCCGTTGGGCATTATCTGTCTGTCCCTCTGTCCCCACAAAAAAGGTTAAACTTTAGTTTTAGGTTAGAGTTCACTCATGTTATAAAAATGTATTTGCCTGGGGTGTTGTGTTCTCTTGATCTTACAGGTCCCCCGGACTATTTATCTGTCCAAAGCAGCAATGCCCTAGTGGTTCCCAAACTGTGCGCCTAGGCTCCTTGGAGTGCCTCGGGACACTTGCAGGGGTGACTCGGGACACTTGCAGGGGTGCCTCGGGTTGGTCGTCCAGGACCAATTCAAATTATTTATGATCAAATATTTCTGGACAAAACCAGTGCTGGTGGCTGCCAGTCATAAAATGTGTACAATCAGAACCAAATCCTGCCCTTTACCACATAACTGGACCTAAGAAGCACATATAAACACAATCTACTTATATATTTTTGGGGATCCTAGGGGTGCAGTGGAAAAATTCTGATACTCTAGGGTGCCGTGATTAGAAAAAGATTGGGGACCCCTGCCCTAGGCTGAGAACGGCTCATCACTCTTTCTGAACAATACATTGCTGCATTGGACCCTCTGAATTAGGAAATGCAGAACCACAACTGATTGAAACTGTGGGCCTCAGGGCTGCTCACTGGGTTGCCAATTAGCAGCCTGAGCGTTTATCAAAACATAGCGCATGTGCACAGTACACAGTGCGCATGTGCAAAGTCCCCCTGTGAATTCAACCCATTGCTGGCCCTCCCTCCGAATGGCTGCGAAGGCCTGCGCTTTCCGCGTGGCCGGCAGTTGTCAACTGCTGGCCATGCGGAAAGCGCAGGCCTTGCGCAGCCATTCGGAGGGAGGGCCACTGATGTCAGCAGAGCTGAGTAAGTCTAGACGATGGCCATGCGGAGAAACCATTTGATGTTGATGTGATGGCGAAGTGTTTCCCCGCTGTGCACACAGCAAATCTGCTCCAGAAAAGCATAGTCAAAGTGAAATAAAAAAATAAAACCTATGGGGCCTAAATGATACATGCGGGGGTACTTAATATTTGTGGCTAACCCCCGAAACTGGGTGTTTTCGGGAATTAGTTGCAAATATTTAACAGTACATGGGCCCCTATAGCACTAGGAGTTAATAGCTAGATCACTACGGACATATAAAGTTTGGCTGTTGCACAATTTAGCAGCTGTTTACACATTAGGAGCTCTGGGAAGCTAGCAGGTGTTGTTATGAGCAGAGATGGGCTAGATTTGTAGCACACAGGTTTTTTTTGGAAGCAGTACAAAGTGTTCCTGGGTCCGGCAGAACACGTGCATAGATCCTGTTTGGGTGACACTGGCATATCCGGGGATCATCTTATGCCTGGGTTATAAGATTCATTGTGTTAGCTTAGGTTGAGACCTAAACCCACTGGTAGAATATATAAATCATCTTATTGTGTACTTCCTAGCGAAGAAATCTTAAAATCATAAAAATCTTCAACTGTAAAAGTATATAGTAATGTAATGATACAGCAAAACCAAGCTCAGCATTTTGCAGTTGAGACACTAAACCCTTGCTTATTTATATGTTATGCATACTGTGTTTTATTGTCTCCTATCTATTTTCATAACTCCACCAATAGTATAGTACCTAATTTATCTAGTGTGTGAAGAAACGGGATCACCAGGAAGAAACCACTCCTGGATTTCTCAGGCTACGTGGTTAATTAAACAAGGTGAAATGCAGGCTTGAATTTAACCAGGCACCGAACCTGCGTAATGCATGAGTGTTGGAGGAATGGGTTGTCGGGAAGATTGCGCTATGGACAGTGTAGGGTATGTTTCTGCTGCAAAGTGTTTACTACCAATACCTTCTACCTATACTTGTTAAACCCCCCCCCCCTTTTTTTAACAAGTATGCGTAATACATGAGCATCTTGGTTTAAATGGATAATATGGTAACCTCTTTACAATATTACTGCCTATTTTGTTTGTCTTTTGCAGAACCACCTCTTTTTTTGGTACTTGTTTCCTAGAACGGTGCCCAGATTTCCTACGTACGGCACCGTAGGGAAATCGCATCGCATAGGCCATTATAACGGCATGCGATGCAATGCGATTTTTTAATGTAATTCTTTTCTATGCTCATTGTACCCACATTAGGTATACAATAATATGATTGTATGTCCCCAAAATAGGTTTAACGCACCCCCCCCACACACACACACACACACACTATCTACGCCACCCCGAAGAGTGGCAAGCGCAGCGGAACGCGTCCTCCGACCTTTTCATTACCCCACGTTGGCATGGAGTTGATTTTATATAGTGCGGCGAGTGCAGCGAGCCACCGAGCCCGGAAGCGTGGCAAGGGGACGCGGATTACTTTACTAAATTGCTTAGTGGGCGCCGTTCTAGGAAACAAGTACTCTTTTTTTCACTAAATTGCAACTAAAGCTGGGTACACACACTAATAGATATATCTACATATCGATCAATCTGCAGATATATCTACAGAGGAATCCGGAAGCATATTCTCCATACACGTTACCCGATCCGTCAGGACTAACATCCCAAATGGGAGGCAGCATTTGCATGCACCTGCCCACCGGACCCTAGCTCGCTGTACGGGCGGTCGGCGGGTTTTTTATTATATTTTATGGATACACGTATTATGTTCTATTTTTAAATATATATATATCTAAACTGCAAATATCTCAGTTTCCAAATGTAGCATAACACCTTCATCTACTCACTACAGTACTTCAAATATTAACTTTTGTCCTATATTCTAGTATACAGAGCTGGCACTGCCCAAATTTCAAAACACAAAGATTAAGTGTTAGTAAAACAAACTCTTGGCTTCTCTGCATCTTAAGTTGGGCATACATTGGACGATGTGTACTCAGCCCGACATCACTGCCGAGGGGACCTTGTATGTGGCAAATACATACACTCTTGTTAATACTAAGTCCAATGGTGGGGTGCCACCAACGAGACATGCTGCATTCGGCTCTGTTGCAATGCCAACAAAGGTTGTCAACAGTGACCTGCCGGAGCGTGCATATGCTGGATACACACTAGATGATATATCAGATATGTCATCTGCAAGATCGAGCCTCAAATCACTAAGTATGTACCCAGCTTTAGCCATTCACCCTGCCGGGGCCACCAACAGGGGGGTGCTATGGTTACAGCTGTCCCAGGCCCTGGTCTCTAGAAGGGCCGGGCAGCTCATTTTGCCAACGACAACCGCCCCACCTACTGCCTCTGCTGCGTTGAACAAAGCATGTCCCCGAGCGCAGGCTTATTCAACCCAGGACTCCTGCGGCCAATTAATATACTGATCTGGCTTTTGAGCCAATCCGCTGACAGTACACAAGCTCTGATTGGCTCACCAGCGGGTGCTGCATTTTAATTGGCCACCGGCATTCTGAGTTGAAGAAGCCTGTGCTCTGGGACCTCCGGGCTGCAGCTGAGCAGAAAAGGAGATGGGGGAGCAGGAGGTTATGGTAAGTCAAGTGAGAAGGGGGGGTCCGGACTGGAAATGAGTCCTAAGCCCAAAAATTCCTGATGGCAGGCCTGCACCCAGCTGTGCCCCTGACATCAAAAATAAAACTAAAGGTTAGATCTGGCTTAAATACACCAGAGTGTAGCTCTCGAATCAACCATATCAGTGGTTCTCAAGCACTCACACAGGTCATGTTTTGTGGATTTCCTTATTCATGCACTAGTGAATTGATCTTTTGTTTGCTACAGTAGGTCATTAATTATACCCCCTGTTTCTACAGATAGAAATTCTGAAGACATTATGTGTTGGGGGTACGTGGCGAATGGAGTTGAGAACTATCAAACTAGATTGTAAGCCTAGACCTAGTATCTTTCTACTCTATACGTGGAGAGATGCCTAGTGTCTTATTTGTATTACAAATGCAGTGAAAGACCATTGGAGTGTACTAGAAACACTGGGGATGCGGTCAGTTTCCCGGCACTCAAAATCCCGACACCGGAATCCCGACACGTTCTCCCTCCGTGGGTGTCCACGAGATCCACGTCCCCCCCTTGTCGGGATTTCAGCGGTCGGGATTTTGACCGCCAGTATTCCATACCGAATCCAGACACTGTAGTCCAACCACAGAAAGTAGTTTTAAATAAGTACAAAATCGCAGATGAAATTTGTGAGAAAAAGCCGAAGCATCTCAGATTTAGCCTCTGTGTCATCTAGCAAAGTAGTTTTGTTGCTTCTAGTCTTTTTTATGCAAATAAAAAGCACATTTTGAAATTTTTTTAATGTGAAAGATGCGTCACCAAGTCGCACACGGAAACTGTATAGTACTTAATTTACCTAGTGTGGGAAGAAACTGGATCAGCAGGAAGAAACCACTCTTGGATTACTCAGGTTCCGTAATTAATTAAAACAAGGTGAGATGCAGGCTTGTCAGCCAGGCACCAAAACGTCTTGGTTTTAAGGGATAATAGGGAAATCTGTTTACAATATGACTACCTATTTTGTTTGTCCTTTGCGGAACCACCTCTTTTTTTCTCTAGATTGCAACTACCATACTAAAGCTGGGTAACACTAATAGAAATATCATTGCCCGATGCGCCGGGATAAACATCTCAAATGGGTGGCTGCATTTGCATGCACCTGCCCACAAAGCTGTCAATCACTGGCAGCTCCTAGCTGGGCTGTAATGGCAGTCGGCGGGTTTTTAATGATATTTTATGGATACACGTGTTATGATCAATTTTTAAGTTCTAATTCATCTTAAACAGCAAATATCTCAGATTATAAATGTAGCATAACACCATCTACTCGCTACTTCAAATATTTACTTTTGTCCTATATCCCAGTATACAGAGCTGGCACTGCCCAATTGTCAATACACAAAGATTAAGAGTTCGTAAAACAAACTCTCTGCTTCTCTGTATCTTAAGTTGGGCATACATTGGACTCAGCCCGGCATCACTGCCGATGGGACCTTGTATGTGGCAAGCACATACACTTTTGCTAAAGGGCCCTACATACGCAGAGATTTGTGCCAGAGATTCATAATGGGAGATTTCAAATCTGTCACAACTGTCACAGAAAGTGACGTAAAACACTGCACTTCACAAAAAGAATGTTATATGGTATAATCTACCACATAAACAATGTGTTTTTTAATAAGTGCTCTCTCCCCCCCCCCCCCCCACAAAAAAAGTTTAATCATTGGTGGCTAGTGGACCCCCCAAAAAACTTTTAAATCATTGGTGGCTAGTGGACCCCACAAAAAAACTTTTAAATCATTGGTGACTAGTGGTTCCGCCCCCCATGCAAACTTTTAAACGTTGGTGGCACAGTGGGGACCGACAGAAAAAATACTTAAAAAGTCCGAAGTCCAGCGTTGCGTCCTCTCAGTCCTATAGCCAATAATTTGCTATAATAGAAAAATAATTTAAAAAAATAAAGGCGTGGGGTCACCCCCCACAAGCATGACCAGCCCCAGACTCTTTGAGTGGTTCTGGTTCCCAAAATACAGAGGACAAAGTGAGTGTGGGTCCCCCGGATTTTGGGAACCAGCACCAGGCTCTTGAGCTGGCCCTGGTTTCCAAAATACGGGGCACAAAATGAATAGGGGTCCCCCGTATTTTGGGGACCAACACCAGGCTCAACTAGCAGGAGGTGTAATGCCATAGCCAGGGGACAAGCTTGATGGGGTCCCATGGCCAAAGCATTACCCACCCTAACTAATCAGCCCAGGCGGGGAGTTTTTGGGGTGGTGCCCCCCCCTCCCCCAAATAAGGGTGTCCCCCCACTCCAGGGCACCCCAGGCCGGGGCTATCCCCTGCACCCCTGGGTGGTGGGAGCAGGGTTGATAGCTTGTTTAAACAGTAATATTGTCTTTTACAGTAGCACTACAGGTCCCAGCAAGCCTGCCCCACATGCTGGTACTTGGGAGAACCACAGGTACCAGCATGTGGGGCATTAAAGGCCCGCCAGTACCTACAGCCCCCCGTAAAGGAAATATTAAAATAAAAACACAAACACAGGTTTTAAATATTTTATTTAATAAAAACACAAACACTTTTTTTTACATATTTCATTAAACTGCATCTTGTCTTCACCCAGGGGGGCTCCTGCGGAGTCTTCACCTGGGGCAGCAGCCTTTAGAGCTCTTTTCAGACCGCTGCTTCCCAGGGCTTCTGCCTCTTAATCTGTGTTCTTCACCTGGGGGCGGCAGCCTTTGCAGCTCTTTTGCATGGCCGCCACCTCTCAGGGCTTGTTCTTCTGGAGCTCTCCTCTGCTCCTCCTCCGCCGTCGGACTGCCTGCCTCCTGTCTCGAGCTGGCTAGTTTAGCCAACTCTAGGGGGCGGGGCAATGACGCGGCGAGTTGTAATTGTCCATTTCAACATTTTTTTTAACTTCTCCCGTTGCCATGCTACCGCCGAAAGGTGAGGTGTGGTTCAGTGGGGGTGGGGGTGGCGATCGTTGCTCCCACTGGTGGGGGGGTCAGGGGTGCCAGCGGGTTCTGCTGCGTCCTTAGTCACTCGGCTCTGCTCATCTGCCCGCAGCCACACATGCGGGAGATGAGCAGGAGCTTTCTGAGCGACTGCTCTCAATTCTCCAGCGGGTCCGTTCTGAATCTTGGGCAGATTCAGAACGGCGGCGGTACGCATGTAAATCGCTGTGTGGGCTATACACACAGCGATTTACAAGCGTTTTTAGGCATTTTCTGAGTGATTGGTTAAAATCGCTTAGAAAATGTCTGTATATCGCTCTGTATGTGGGGCACTTAAGTCCACGAGAGATTTGTGCCAGAGATTCATAACGGGAGATTCAGCATGAGAGATTTCCCTTAAGCTGAATATCTAAGATAATGATCCCGCACACAGAGAGATTTATGCCAGAGATTCATAATGGGAGATTCAGCATGAGAGATTTCCCTTAAGCTGAATATCTAAGATAATGAGCCCACACACACACACACACACAGAGATTTGTGCCAGAGATTCATAATGGGAGATCAAGCATGAGAGATTTCAAATCTCTCACAGAAAGTGTTTCAGCGACTTCAGGGGAATAAAAAAAGGCAGGACGGGGGCCGAGAGGACACTGAAAATGAGCCCAAAGAGTGGCAAGTGGATGCAGAATACACGTCAAGTAATCCGCGTCCCCTCGTAGGGCTCGCTGTGCTCACCACGCTTCGGGCTCGTTTTCATCGTCCACTTGCCACGCTTCGGGCTCAGTGGCTTGCTGCGCTTGCCACACTTTATAGAATCAACTCCACGCTGATGTGGATAGTGGGGGTATGTACAGGTTGGGAGGACACGTACCGTGTGCACTTGTGATGTGGATAGTGGAGGTGTGCTAAATGTGCTAAATCGCATCGCGTGCGGTTTGCGTGCGATGCGTGGGCATGGGGAAACTACACAAGTACCATCGCATTGCATGCGATCACGTGATGTGATGCGATTTCCCTGCCGCTGTGAAACTACACAAGTACCCTGCTGTTGTTTAGTTAGGGGTTATTTGTTTATAGGCGTGGTTTGTGTTAAATCACTGTGCCTCTCCACACTATCACTGGCTTCCATGCTCAGCTGGAGCAGGAGACGGACCGGTCTAGTGACTCGTTCCCCACACAAGCACCTATGCGCATTTCACTGGACCTCCGGCTTCAGGGCAAGTCAGGGATTCCCATGTTCCACATTTTAAATTTTTTTGAATGTAAAAGATGCATCATCAAGTCGCACACGGAAACTGTATAGTACCTAATTTACCTAGTGTGGGAAGAAACTGGATCACCAGGAAGAAACCACTCTTGGATTACTCAGGTTCCGTAATTAATTAAAACAAGGTGAGATGCAGGCTTGTCAGCCAGGCACCAAAACTTCTTGGTTTTAAGGGATAATAGGGAAATCTGTTTACAATATGACTGCCTATTTTGTTTGTCCTTTGCGGAACCACCTCTTTTTTTCTCTAGATTGCAACTACCATACTAAAGCTGGGTAACACTAATAGAAATATCATTGCCCGATGCGCCGGGATAAACATCTCAAATGGGTGGCCGCATTTGCATGCACCTGCCCACAAAGCTGTCAATCACTGGCAGCTCCTAGCTGGGCTGTAATGGCAGTCGGCGGGTTTTTAATGATATTTTATGGATACACGTGTTATGATCAATTTTTAAGTTCTAATTCATCTTAAACAGCAAATATCTCAGTTTATAAATGTAGCATAACACCATCTACTCGCTACTTCAAATATTTACTTTTGTCCTATATCCCAGTATACAGAGCTGGCACTGCCCAATTGTCAATACACAAAGATTAAGAGTTCGTAAAACAAACTCTCTGCTTCTCTGTATCTTAAGTTGGGCATACATTGGACTTAGCCCGGCATCACTGCTGATGGGACCTTGTATGTGGCAAGCACATACACTTTTGCTAAAGGGCCCTACATACGCAGAGATTTGTGCCAGAGATTCATAATGGGAGATTTCAAATCTGTCACAACTGTCACAGAAAGTGACGTAAAACACTGCACTTCACAAAAAGAATGTTATATGGTATAATCTACCACATAAATAATGTGTTCTTTAATAAGTGTTCTCTCCCCCCCCCCCCCCCACAAAAAAAGTTTAATCATTGGTGGCTAGTGGACCCCCCAAAAAACTTTTAAATCATTGGTGGCTAGTGGACCCCCCCAAATAAACGTTTAAATCATTGGTGGCTAGTGGACCCCAAAAATTTTTTTTTAAATCATTGGTGGCTAGTGGACCCCACAAAAAACTTTTAAATCATTGGTGACTAGTGGTTCCGCCCCCCATGCAAACTTTTAAACATTGGTGGCACAGTGGGGACCGACAGAAAAAATACTTACCAAGTCCGGAGTCCAGCGTTGCGTCCTCAACTATAATAGAAAAATAATTTAAAAAAAATAAAGGCGTGGGGTCACCCCCCACAAGCATGACCAGCCCCAGACTCAGACTGAGTGGTTCTGGTTCCCAAAATACAGAGGACAAAGTGAGTGTGGGTCCCCCAGGTTTTGGGAACCAGCACCAGGCTCTTGAGCTGGCCCTGGTTTCCAAAATACGGGGCACAAAATGAATAGGGGTCCCCCGTATTTTGGGGACCAACACCAGGCTCAACTAGCAGGAGGTGTAATGCCATAGCCAGGGGACAAGCTTGATGGGGTCCCGTGGCCAAAGCATTACCCACCCTAACTAATCAGCCCAGGCCTAGAGTTTTTGGGGTGGTGCCCCCCCTCCCCCAAATAAGGGTCCCCCCCCCCACTCCAGGGCACCCCAGGCCTGGGCTGAAGCCCGGGGCTATCCCCTGCACCCCTGGGTGGTGGGAGCAGGGTTGATAGCTTGTTTAAACAGTAATATTGTCTTTTACAGTAGCACTACAGGTCCCAGCAAGCCTGCCCCACATGCTGGTACTTGGGAGAACCACAGGTACCAGCATGTGGGGCATTAAAGGCCTGCCAGTACCTACAGCCCCCCGTAAAGGAAATATTAAAATAAAACACAGGTTTTAAATATTTTATTTAATAAAAACACAAACACTTTTTTTACATATTTCATTAAACTGCATCTTGTCTTCACCCAGGGGGGCTCCTGCGGAGTCTTCACCTGGGGCAGCAGCCTTTAGAGCTCTTTTGCAGGTACTCTTTACCTAGAAGGGCGCCAACGATCAAAATCGTGGTCATCGCGGGTAAAAATCGCGGTGATCGCGGTCATCGCGGGCATCGCGGGTAAAATTGGATGGTCGCGATGCCCGCGATGACCGCGATCACCGCGATTTTCCCATAGGGAACAATGTTAAAAAGGCTGATTGACCGCGATTTCACTGTTAAATGGCTCAATTGACCCGATTTGGCCATATTAACCCTGAATTAGGCCCAATTAACCCTTAAATGTCCCCCCCAATTTTTGACGCCACCCCACGATCCACGCCAACCCGAAGCGTGGTGAGCGCAGCGAGCCCGCGAGGGGCGGCGGTACGCGTCCTCCGACCTTTTCATGCCCTACTATCCACGTCGGCGTGGTGTGAGAATAGAATAGTGTGGCGAGCGCAGCGAGCCACCGAGCCCGAAGCGTGGCGAGCGCAGCGAGCCCCGCGAGGGGACGCGGATACCTTCACAGGTAGACGCGTCCCCTCGCGGGCTTCACAGGTGTCCGGGTCGCCACGGACACCTGTGAAGCCCGCGAGGGGACGCGTATAACTGTGAAGGTATCCGCGTCCCCTCGCGGGGCTCGCTGCGCTCGCCACGCTTCGGGCTCGGTGGCTCGCTGCGCTCGCCACACTATTATATTCTTACACCACGCCGACGTGGATAGTAGGGCATGAAAAGGTCGGAGGACGCGTACCGCCGCCCCTCGCGGGCTCGCTGCGCTCGCCACGCTTCGGGTTGGCGTGGATCGTGGGGTGGCGTTCAAAATTTGGGGGGACATTTAAGGGTTAATGGGCTCTGTGGCCCATTTAACATTGATTCCTATGGCCAAATCGGGTGGATTGAGGCATTTAACACTAAAATCGGGTCCATCGCGGCTTTTAACATTGCTTCCTATGGGAAATCGGGAGCATCGCGTCGCGGGCATCGCGGGTACGTTTATGGCCGGCCGCGACGCGACCGACACGATTTTCATGTTTTACATTGGTTTCAATGGGAAATCGCGGGCATCGCGTCGGTCGCGTCGCGGCCATACATAAATGTACCCGCGATGCCCGCGACGGGCGCCGTACTAGGTAAAGAGTACCCTTTTGCAGACCGCTGCTTCCCAGGGCTTCTGCCTCTTAATCTGTGTTCTTCACCTGGTGGTGGCAGCCTTTGCAGCTCTTTTGCATGGCCGCCGCCTCTCAGGGCTTGTTCTTCTGGAGCTCTCCTCTGCTCCTCCTCTGCCGTCGGACTGCCTGCCTCCTGTCTCAAGCTGGCTAATTTAGCCAACTCTAGGGGGCGGGGCAATGATGCGGCGAGTCGTAATTGGCCATTTCAACATTTTTTTTTACTTCTCCCGTTGAGGTGAAGTGTGGTTCAGTGGGGGTGGGGGTGGCGATCGTTGCTCCCACTGGTGGGGGGTCAGGGGTGCTGGCGGGTTCTGCGGCATCCTTAGTCGCTCGGCTCTGCTCATCTGCCCGCAGCCACACATGCGGGAGATGAGCAGGAGCTTTCTGAGCGACTGCTCTCAATTCTCCGGCGGGTCCGTTCTGAATCTTGGGCAGATTCAGAACGGCGGCGGCACGCATGTAAATCGCTGTGTGGGCTATACACACAGCGATTTACAAGCGTTTTTAGGCATTTTCTGAGTGATTGGTTAAAATCGCTTAGAAAATGTCTGTATATCGCTCTGTATGTGGGGCACTTAAGTCCACGAGAGATTTGTGCCAGAGATTCATAACGGGAGATTCAGCATGAGAGATTTCCCTTAAGCTGAATATCTAAGATAATGATCCCGCACACAGAGAGATTTATGCCAGAGATTCATAATGGGAGATTCAGCATGAGAGATTTCCCTTAAGCTGAATATCTAAGATAATGAGCCCACACACACACAGAGATTTGTGCCAGAGATTCATAATGGGAGATTCAGCATGAGAGATTTCAAATCTCTCACAGAAAGTGTTTCAGCGACTTCAGGGGAATAAAAAAAGGCAGGACGGGGCCGAGAGGACACTGAAAATGAGCCCGAAGCGTGGCAAGTGGATGCGGAATACACGTCAAGTAATCCGCGTCCCCTCGTAGGGCTCGCTGTGCTCACCACGCTTCGGGCTCGTTTTCATCGTCCATTTGCCACGCTTCGGGCTCAGTGGCTTGCTGCGCTTGCCACACTTTATAAAATCAACGCCACGCTGATGTGGATAGTGGGGGTATGTACAGGTTGGGAGGACACGTACCGTGTGCACTTGTGACGTGGATAGTGGAGGTGTGCTAAATGTGCTACACAAGTACCATCGCATTGCATGCGATCACGTGATGTAATGCGATTTCCCTGCCGCTGTGAAACTACACAAGTACCCTGCTGTTGTTTAGTTAGGGGTTCTTTGTTTATAGGCGTGGTTTGTGTTAAATCACTGTGCCTCTCCACACTATCACTGGCTTCCATGCTCAGCTGGAGCAGGAGACGGACCGGTCTAGTGACTCGTTCCCCACACAAGCACCTATGCGCATTTCACTGGACCTCCGGCTTCAGGGCAAGTCGGGGATTCCCATGTCCTCACATTTTAAATTTTTTTGAATGTAAAAGATGCATCATCAAGTCGCACACGGAAACTGTATAGTACCTAATTTACCTAGTGTGGGAAGAAACTGGATCACCAGGAAGAAACCACTCCTGGATTACTCAGGTATTGTGATTAATTAAAACAAGGTGAAATGCAGGTTTGTCAGCCAGGCACCAAAACTGCGTAATTCATAAGCATCTTGGTTTAAAGCAGCGGTTCTCAAACTGTGGGTCCTGACCCCAAAGTGGGTCCCAACCTTCTCAGCATGGGGTCCCGACCAGTGTTCCCTCTAAGCTGTGCGCACGTGCGCGCGCACACACCTTGACGAGCATGCGCACAGACATTACAACTTAGCGCACAAAGCAGCAGTGGTTCCTTTTTGCAGTTGTGGACTCAATTCATGTGGGTTTCACCCATTAACTACATTGTGTACTGTATTTTGAATGTTTAAATGTTTAATATCATTTTGAAGTAAAGTTAACACAAATGCTGAATGTCATTTTCCAGTTGTATATAAGTGACGCACAAAAATGTAAATTTCATTCCAAAGTTGCACAGCCAAAATCTTTAGCCGCACACAGCCTTCGTAAAATTAGAGGGAACATTGGTCCCGACTCTATGTTGCTGACCATCAGGCTGATGACTTTTCTAATTTCTTTCAGTGATTCAAGGTGTCTGAACATCTGTTGATTTGTCTGTCTGGCAGTCGGCGGGTTTTAAATGATATTTTATGGATACACGTGTTGTAGGCAGATGTATTAAGCTTTAACAAGAGATAAATGCAAGGGTGATAAGGAGAGATAAATGCCCAGCCAATCACCTGCTTACTGCAATGTTACAGGCTGTGTTTGAAAAAAGTCAGTAAGGAGCTGATTGGCTGGACGTTTATCTCTCATAATCACACTTGCATTTATCTCTTGTTAAGGCTTAATACATCTGCCCCATTATGTTCAATTTTTAAGTTCTAATTATACCCCTTTTACACCAAGGAATAACCCAGGTTGGACCCAGGTCGGACCCAGGTCAGCGTTGGTGTAAAAGGCGCCAACCCAGGTCCAGCAACACTGGTCTCCTACCCAGGTCCTGACCAGGGTTGAACACTGGTTGGACCTGGGTCGTAGGCGGCGTAAATGGTCCCAACCCAGGTTGGGACATCCAGGTAGTGCTGAAAGGATACCAGAAGTGCTGGATACCTTTCCACAGTGCGCTGCAGTGGCAAAAGACAGCAGCCAGGAAGGATATGGGCAGTGCACACAGAATTCATAATTGGATGCAGTATCATTTATATATATTTTGGGGGGGGGGGGGGGGGGGGGTCGGGGGGGAGCACATGGGAGATTCGGTCTGCTGCTGCAGGGGAAGGGGCTGGGGGGAGCACATGGGTGATGCTGCACTTTTATACCGCTATGTGTGCTTGAGCACTGAATAAAACTTTTAGAAAAATATTTTACAAAATAAACAAACCAACATTTTTCAATGCTAACTTGTCATGTCTTTTAATTTTTATTTTAAATCATTAAGGGAAAGTTGGATGGCAGTTTATTAGTCCTAAAATGGACATTTTTAATGTCATCCATAGGGAAAAGCAGGGCTGACCCAGGTTCAGTGTAAACGGTGCAGACCTGGGTCACAGTGCTGTGTAAATTGGGTATGAAGGTGGGTCCAACCCTGGAAACTCCTGTGTTCAAAGACCAGGGTCCGACCAGGGATTTTGGTGTAAAAGGGGTAAACTGCAAATATCACAGTTGCTAAATGTAGCATAACACCTTCATCTACTCGCTACTTCAAATATTTACTTTTGTCCTACTGTATATCCCAGTATACAGAGCTGGCACCAGGCCCGGCGACAGGGGGGGTCAAGGGGGACAACTGTGACGGGCCTCGACGATCTGAGGGGCCCCAGTGACAGAGCATGGCTGCCACTGCTGCCTTTGATCCCCCCTGTCGCCGCAGCTGCCTGTACTACTGCCCTGCCTAGCTCATCAGCTGTTCACCTGTTCAGAGTCTGAGTGCACTTTCTGCACTGCGGGCAGCGGGTGACCAAGTATACATTCCTGTCCCCATGCTCCTCCCTTCTCTATCCCAGGCTTCTGCTGTTCGCCCCAACCTGCCTCTGGCTTCCCTTGCCAGCCTCCTGTCTGCTCTCCTACACCAGGTAACCAGCTTCTGGGGGGCAGATAAGGGTTACATGAAAGAAAAAAATACCAAAATATGTGAAAACTTCAAAGCACAAAGATGTATGTCCATTTGAGTTATTTATTGAAAACTGCTGCCATGCAGTATTGAAAATCTTGTGAGTGCCCTCAGCTTTGCTGTGTATATACCTCCCTTGTTGGATTGAGGGGCACCCAAGTCTTTGCAGACACAGTCAGAGTGCCAGGACTACCATATAAACACACACACACACACACACCATATAAAACACACTTGTAAAAACATACATTTGCCAAATTGCCAATAATTTAACCAAAATTTCAGTAAAAATAAAAAAATCTTATTCTGGAGTGGAACTATGCTCTGTCAGTCCGCCCATGTATTTGCTGCTTTGAATTAGGGGAAGGAAGAGAATTGTGTGTGGCAAAGTTGGCCTCACAAAAGGTTTATGGGAGGATTTGCTGCTGTGTGAGCGCATGCCCAGCAGTCCGTCTGTCCCACGAGTAATAAAGAAATTAAGGTTTGGTATTGAGGGGATGGGGGGCCCCAGAAATATCAGCATACAGGGCCCCAAGATTTCTGTTGCCGGCCCTGGCTGGCACTGCCCAATTGTCAATACAAAGATTGGGGGCCAGATGTACTAAGATTAAAAAGTGATAAAATGGAGAGTGATAAACAAACAGCCAATCAGCTCCTACCTGTCATGTCACAGACTGAGTTTGGAAAATGACAGTTACGACATGATTGGCTGGTTGTTTTTCACTTTCCATTTTATCACTTTTCAAAGCTTAGTACATCTGGCCATTAATAAATCCAACTCTTGGTTTCTCTGCATCTTAAGTTGGGCACACATTGGACGATGTGTGCTCAACCCGACATCACTGCTGATGGGAGCTTGTATGTGGCAAGCACATACACTCTTGTTAATACTAAGTCCAATGGTGGGGTGCCACCAACGAGACATGCTGCATTCTGCAGTATGTCATCACTGGTGATATCCCCCATTGTCTCTGCTACAATGCCAACAAAGGTTGTCAACAGTGACATGCGGGAGCGTGCATATGCTGGAAACACACTAGATGCTGTATCAGATACAGGATGTCACTCTGATCTGCAAGATCGAGCCTGAAATCACTTAGTATGTACCCAGCTTCAGCCATTCACCCAGCTGTGCCCTGACAGCAACAATAGAACTAGAGGTTAGATCTGGCTTACAATACACCAGATTCCAATTGTAAAGCGCAACGGAATATGCTGCGCTATATAAGAAACTGTAAATAAATGAATAAGTATAGTTCTCAAATCAACCACGAGTGTTTCTCATGCACTCGCACAGGTCATGTTTTGTGGATTTCTAGTGAATTGATCTTTTGTTTGCTAGGTCATTAATTATACTGTACCACCTGCTTCTACAGATAGAAATTCTGAAGACATTACGTTTTGGGGGTACGTGGAGAACTCAAACTAGATTGTAATCCTACACCTGGCATCTTTCTACCCTATACGTGGAGAGATGCCTAGTGTCTTACTTGTATTACAAATGCAGTGAAAGACCATTCGAGTTTTTTTTTCTTCAAAATATTTTTATTCAGGATTGAGCATTAAATTATTACATTCAGTAAACATATTTGTATTTGTTACAACAAGAAAGAGATAATGTAAATCAGGTTACAGTAATGTACGTTACAATTTTTTAATTCTGTTCTTTCTTACACAGGCGATAGCTATGTGTGTGGACACGGTTTGGAGGCCCCCTGAGTTCAGGATGGCTATTGGCCTGTTGGAAGGTCCAGAGGAGCATCTCCCAAGAGATTTCTAGTTTCATACCATTGTGTTGATCTAAAACATATGTCAATCTGTATTTTAAGATTGTTTGATAGGGATTCAATAAAACCCTCCCATAATTGAAAGAAGTTCTCTGTGCGTTCTTCCTTCTGGAGGGATGTCTCTATCCATTCCATATGAAAGATATGAAAAAGTTTAGCCCTGAATAATAGGATGGATGGAGGGTCCGCATGGATCCACTGATGTAGAATACATTTGCGGGCAACAGCTGAGATTATAAGCATCATCTTTTTGCTGTCAGGCGTATTGGGAGGAAATGCTCCCAGCAGAGCCCACTCTGCCGTCAGGGGAAGGCTATTTAGTAGATAAGTTACCTAGAACCCCTGCACCTGTCTCCAAAAACGGAATACGAGTGGACAATGACCATTCGAGTTTTAAACAAGTGCAAAATCGCAGATTTAACTTGTGAGAAAAAGCCGAAGCACCTCAGATTTAGCCTCTGTGTCGTCTAGCAAAGTAGTTTTATTGTTTCCAGGTTTTTTTATGCAAATAAAAAGTACATTATACATTTTTTGAATGTGAAAGATGTGTCATGCACGGAAACACATTTGTAACACTACTTTGCAGTCACCTTGAATTCTTTATATCACACAACTCTACAGAATCATACACAGGCATCATATAGTTAATAAAATAATACCTTTGTCAGCTTCCTGTTAGTAATACGTAGCACTTTTGTTGTCTGATGTTTCATTCTCAATTATCTTCAGTTACTCAATTTCTATTCCCTGTTCCTTCTCCTGTGCAGCTGATAGTTATGCTGGTGGGAGGTGTGCTGGGAAAAGTCAGAAACATTTAGGTTTTGCTTCCGAGGAAGATTTGGTTTCTCTGTAAACATATCTAAAGACACATATGTATTGCAAAAGTGTTTTTTAGTTGTTGAAGAGGTTGCAAATGTGTGACTGGTGTGTTACACAAAGCTAGCTTGATACTTTAGCTTTGTAAAACCAACTGTGGCGCTGTCAATAGTATATACCAGTGTATATTGTGTTCTGTTCTTACCTGGTATTGGCTTACAATAATCCCATTGTTTCATGACTGGTGGAAAAATGACACCTTATGTTTCTAATAAAGAACCTAAACAGAGATTTTCCTGTTATCGATGGCCAAAGACTATATGATACTGGTTGTTTAGACATAACATATTAGAAAAGGTACAGGACACAGACAATGATGCCTGTGTCTGGGATCATTTGAAGTGTTGTCTTGGTGTGTTATTACAAGAGATTCTGCTAATGGCGATTTGTTTTCAACAGGTAGTGTGTCAGTTTTTGGGTGTAGCCAGTCTCTTTGTGTAAGAAGACAATACAGTGGCTTTTTAGGCAACATAGCCATTGACATTGGGCGCCAGGCTTCCAGGGAACCTATTTACATATTCTATGAATGAAAAGTTAGCTTAGCTTGATTTTAGGATTGTCCATCTATGTACTTTGTGGTTTATTTAATGCAGTAATAAAACATTGTTGATATAGAATTACTAGCTGAGGTACCCGGCGTTGCTTGCGTTTGGTTGTGCATTAGCATTACTTGAACTTTATCCTTCTCTTGTTTTAAGCAACAGGCCCAGGAAGTGGCTGCCCAGTGTCATTTGTGTTGATGGTGCTTCGCTTGTAGCCATAATGGCCAGACTTTCTCTGAGCAGCAATCTTTTTTTTTTTTTGGGGGGGGTATTTTTTGAATTTTGTACATTTCTTTGGTAGAAGTCACATCATGAACTAAAGCACTTAGCTAGGCATCCTAGACCATTTGTCACCCATCTGTGACATTTCCATCAAAATCCATCTAGTGGAAGGCCTTGCTTAATCCACTTTGGCCCTTATTCTGGTTCATTCGCAAAGGCAAATTCCTTTCCAAATGGGCAAAACCATGTGCACTGCAGGTGGGGCAGATGTAACATGTGCAGAGAGAATTAGATTTGGGTGGGGTTTCACTTCAAAGTGAGCTCTATATTACAGTGTAAAAATAAAGCAGTCAGCATTTACCCTGCACAGAAACAAAATATCTCACCCAAATCTATTTATCTCTGCACAAGTTACATCTGCCCCCACCCCCTGCAGTGCACATGGTTTTGTCCATTTGAGAAGGAATTTGCCTTTGTGAGTAAACCAGAATAAGGACCTTTGTGTAGTGGCATGACCTCTGTTTTGAAACCCCCACAGGGTCAGGATTGAGGGTCTTAGTGGTCATGGACCCAATTAAGTCACCTCGTGTTGGTTTAGTCTAAATCAGTCCGAATGCATACCGAACAAACAAACAGACAAATACTGTAACAGATGACAAATATGTAGGAGATACACACACACACACACACACACACACACACACATATATACGAATTTGATGATTTTTCAATGACTGCTCAGCTGAGGTGCAGTCATTCGTGCAGAGAGAGAAGAGCAGAGGGGAGAGGACGCATCCTTGGGGGGCTCCAGTACTGACTGTTCGTGTGCTGGAGAAGGTGGTGCCGGCTTTGACCACCTTGCTGTTACAAAGTCCACTGTCCATGAGCATGTTGATCCTGGACTCTTAAGGAGAGGAGTTTTGGCTGCAGTATGCCAGGGATGATGGTGTTAAATGCTGAGCTGAAGTCCACGAATAGGACTCTCGCATAGGTGCAAGAGTGGTCGAGGTGTTGTAAAATATGGTGCAGCCCGAGGCTGACCGCATCTTTTACACTTCTGTTTGCCTAGTAGGCGAACTGCATGGGGTCAAGGTGAGAGTTGGTCACTTCTCTCAGGTGCTTCAGTACTAGTCTTTTGAGGTTAGTGCAATTGGCCTGAAGTTATTTAGGTCCTTCGCGGGTGTTTTCTTGAGGACCAGGATGATGATAGAGCGTTTGAAGCAGGCAGGAACCTTGCACAAGTCCAGGGAGGAGTTGAATATTGTTGTTAAATCTGGGGGTGAGCTGAGCTGCACAGGTCCTAAGGCTGGATGGCGACACACCATATGGTCCCGCAGCCTTCTTAGGTTTTATTCTTTTGAGTACTGCTTCTACTTCGCCTTGGTCCACGTGGAGGGCCTGGGCGTGTGATGGAGTGGGGGAGGTATGGCCTGCTCAAATCTGCAGTAGAACTTGTTCAGGTCTTCTGCAAGTTCATGACTGGTTTCAGACTGTGGTTGGGCTTTCTTGTAATTTGTGATGGTTTGCATGCCCTTCCATACTGCCACAGGGTCCTTTGCTGTGAGGTTGTGCATCAGTTTGTTTGTATAATCCCTTTTTGCGAGTTTGATACCCCGAGTCAAGGAGTTCCTGGCTCCTTTGTACTGTGCCCTGTACCCTCTGCTGTATGCCTCCTCCTTGGCTCGGTGGAGTTTCCTGAGTTGGCTACCGAACCATGGCTTGTTGTTGTTGAAGGATCTGATTAGCTAGGTTGGTACACATAAGTCCTATCAGAAGCTGATGTAGGATGTGACAGCATCTGCTAGTTCCTCTTTGTCAGAGGCTTCAAACAGCGTCCAGTCAGTGCAGTCGAAGCAGGCCTGGAGCTTTGTTTTAGCCTCGAGTGACCAGTTTTTGACAGACTTGATAACAGGCTTAGCAGTCTTTAGCTTCCAGATATATATGTCAGAAGAAGGTGGACTATGAAGTGGTCTATATAGTGGACTATAACAGAGCTTCCTCAAGAACACGGTTCCCAAAGTGGGCAGATAATACATTTAGAGCATAATGCTTAGAGAAAGTATGGACCAAAGACCATGTTGCCGCCTGACAGATCTCCTTCACTGAGGCTTTGGCCTTTCTCGCCCAAAATGTAGAAGTTGCCCTAGTGGAATGTGCCTTCAATATAGGGTACTTCCTTGTTCTCTTGATTGTAGGCATACACGATCATCTCTCTGATCCATCTGGAAATAGCCTGTTTAGCTGGGCTCAGACCCTTTCTTGGCCCTTCTGGAATCACAAAGAGATGCTTAGTGGTCCAGAAATTACTGGTTCTATCCAAGTATATGGATATCGCTCGAACAAGATCTAGCATATGCCAAGACCTTTGCTCTCCATTTTCTGGACTCGGAAAAAAAACTTACCAAGGTGATGTCTTGGTTAAGGTGAAAGGCTGAAAGTTAAAAGTCTGGATTCGTCCTCAACACCACTCTGTCTGGGAATATGACCAGGTACGGCTCCTCTATCCACAGAGCCTGCAACACGCTTATTCTTCTTGCTGAAGCGATAACTATTAGGAAAACCACTTTCCAAGTGAGGAGCTTCATTGGAATTTCTGTCAATGGTTCAAATTTTGATAGAACCAAGAGTACTAAATTCAGGTCCCAGGGTGCCACTAAAGACTTCAAGGGAGGAAGCATTCTCTTCATCGCTCTTGAAAACTTTTTAACCATCTCCTCTGCCAGCTTACGATCAAGCAGTACACAAAGGGCCTTATTCAGGTTATTGCGGTCCGTTACGAATTCTTTCGGAAATGTCCGAACGCCACGCCGTGCGGACATTCTAAGAATACACGCCCACAGCTTGTCCGCATCCCTTCGGACGGACTCACTAAGAAGAGGGAGTGTCTTCGGACTACATCCAAACGTGCGTGTGCGGTGGGAACACAAAGATTCTGCACGGTCTTACAGCGTCCGAACGGATGGGAAGCTGGCCGTACGCACCGAGTTTATGTATTTCCGCAAACCTCACTACTCTATTCGGAACTCATGCTTCTGCAACATGGCACACTTATCCAGTTAGCCAACCTCATAACAAATTGATAATTTTTAAATGTAATCAATTAATTCCTAATTGATGCTTAAACACATTACTAGCACTTTAGATTAACCCTTACATCATGTTAAGTGGTATTACTTCATTGTTGCCCCTTTACCTGTCTTAGTGGTTTCAATTGAACCTGTGAAAAGAGTGTAATTAATCACTAATGAGTAGAGGAGTGGATTGTATTGTGGTCAGCTGAGAGTGCTTCAGGTGCGTAGCGCATGAACAAGTGCTCTCCGCAAACTGAAACTTGCTTATGTTGGTTCGCTTGCAGTCGGTATCCTGTCCGAATGCACGCCTACCACATTTAGTGCACTCCCACGTTTACGCCCAGTTTTGCCCACTTTGAAACCGCGCCCTTGTGTACGCCCACATGACGCCCATATTACGCCCATATTTCCCGAGCCAATTCGGTGCAAATTTCTGGACGGTATTGGCGAGAACGAGTGCGGAGACACTACGTTGCACATGCGCATTGCGTTGCCTACGCATGGGCAGACAGCTAAAATGCGCCCTCCGAAAGAATTCGTAACGGACCGCACCAAGCAGAATAAGGCCCTAAGAGCTGAAATCTGTGCCTAAATGGTAGCAGTTGCCAACCCCATTTCAAATCCTTCAAATAGATATTGTAGTACCTTTGCAGTTGGTGTCTCGGCAAAGTTCTATCTAAATTGTCCCCAGACCAGGAATTTGAGCCATATCTTATAATACGCTTAGGATGAAACTTTCTGTCTTGCCTCTAGAATCATGCTCATGACTTGATAGGACAAATTATATTGTTTCAGGATTTTCCACTCAATCTCCATACCTTTAAGCAGAATATTGCTGGATCTGGATGAAAGATTGGCCCTTGGCACAGAAGATCTGGCCGGTTGAGTAGATCCACGTCCCCCCTTGTCGGGATTTTGACCGCCGGGATTCCATACCGAATCCATGCTCACATATATGAATGGGAAGTCAGCAGCACACATACTTTGCCCGCTCACTTCACAACGTACGCTCTTTCTACGCAAGTGCATGCAGTGCTCCGGGTGTACGTACAAAGAAATCCTTGTACATTCTCTGTCTGCTTGGACACCAGAAGCAGAGATCAGATCTCATGTTCTGCACAGTAGCTCTCAAAGGAAACCTGTAAAGGCCCATACACACTGGGCGACTTTGAGCTGAAAGTTGCTAAAAACAGCAGGTTTCAGCTCAAAGCCTCCCAGTGTGTATGCCCTGGCGATCAGCGGTGAGCGCTGCTGCACGCTCCCGCATCATCACCGGGAAAGCTGCTTGGTTATACCAGCAGTTGAACAGCTTTGAGGGCGGCTTTGCATAGCACTGCTTTATGCAAAGCCGCCCTCCCCCCTCTGTCGGCGCCGGGCAGGGGGAAAGCCGCTCAGTGTGTATGCACTGAGCAGCTTTCCCCCCAGCGATGAATGCAATCATCACTGTCCATACATGCTGGGCAAAGTTGCCCAGTGTGTATGGACCTTAAGTCACACAAACTAGAAAGATCTGTGAAGATGTGGCCTTGAAATCTTTTGTCTGTCCTGGACTAAAGATTTCAGGCAAGCATACAACTGTACCAAAGATTTCTCTTTAAAGATCCCATATGTGTTCCTATGGATCGTTTGCTAAATCTTCTCATCTTTCATGCAGTTTGGATGAACAACATACAAAAAGTATTCAAGAACATTGAGTAACAACACATGGCAGGTGGTTTTGGTGCGATTGCAATGTGATGCACGCAACAACGCCTCACATCTCAATCGCAGATCTCACTGGCTGCCACAAAGATTTCTTGCGACCCGTTCAGCCCTAATAGGATCGCATGAGATACATTCAGTGGCAATTTTTACCTTGGGGCTGCAGCCCCCCCCCCCCCCAAGGTAATATCCGCCACTCTCTCTGCCTCAAGTGAAGCCAGATGTAGTCTGTGAGACTGCTCTGGCTTCAATGTAACTGGCAGTGACTTCCTATTGGAAGTCCAACCTGACAGTCACTCAAGGCATCCCATTGGGAGGTGTTCCCTCCCTCCGGGATGCCTCTCTGTGCAAATGCACAGCAGCCCCCAAAACGGGTTCTGCGCATGCGCAGTACCGCGGACCATACTGCACATGCGCCGGAACCCGGGGACCCGATCAAGCCTCTGGGGGCTGCTTCAAAGGCAGCCCCGGAGGCTTGGGCCAGCGCATGCGCAGTATGTATGAAGGTACTGCCCATGCGCTGGCCCCGTGCAGGGGACGGGAGCGCGTGCAGCCGGGGAGCACGGCTGAACGTGGATGGCAGCGGAGGGGGGCGCATTGCGGCAGCCCCCTTCCTCTATACTGGTAAGAGCCGCCACTGGATACATTGCATGGAAAAGGAGCGCATACAGTGTATTTTATGCAATCCTGTCCCCCAGGAAGGTCCCACCCACATAGTAAGCAAATTGCATGCAACCAATTGCTGAGATACATCTCACCAGTGTATGGGCACCTTAAGAATACTATATTTAGGAACATTGGTTGATTTTCTCTGCAATACATTATATGTCTATTGCGGCATAGCACCTTTGATCTCCACTTCCATTTTTACTATGATTTGCAACCTTGTATACACGGTCAGCCTCAACAATGGTATGCCAGACCAGGAAGGGAAGGTTTATATGCTGATTAGCCAGCTAGTTATCTCCTAAAACATGTTTCCTATCCCTCATCAGCTCAGTAACCCAAAACTTAATTCCTGAGCTTTATTATTATTATTTTTTATGCCCTTTGACCTGCTGTAACTTTGCCCTTTCACTGGAAACAAAATACATTTTAGAGGTTGGATAGGATTGGCCTTTGAAGCTTTCTAATACTGTAAACATGATGATTCCAAGTGGACAGATCACTTTACATAATTGAAGAAAAACACAGAGGGGTCAATGAATTAACTTATCCTCGCAAATTCAGGAAACTGTGGCTCTGTCGCACTCATGGTAGATCCAGAATTTTTTTTTTGTTTGGTAGCCCCATAGGGCTGCAGACATATAACAGCAAGTGCACTGTGAGACTGGACTGCGAGTGAGGTGAGTTTGGCTGTTGCAGCTGGCATTTATATGCTATTGGAAAGGCAGTTTGCCCAATCACATGTCCAGTTTGCAATGGTCCATGGATGAATGGTCCGTTTGCTGTGGTCGCTCGTTTGTACGGTGACCGTTTTGTTATTGTGCATTTCTGTGCATGTGGAGTGTGCGTGCATCCACGGTGAACAATCTGTTCGCTGGGTGCACGCACCCATCCTTGCTTGGGGTGTCATGCTGGCCCATTAGCATATGGGAACGCCCAGCATTTCTGGACATTCCTATGAGAACGTTGGGCGTTCGCATGCTAATAGCAAATAACGCAAGTGCGGGGAGCAGCCATCTAACATCACCGGATGTCAGCTATCGGCCCACTTCCCCCGAGCGTCCACGCATATAATAAGTCACTTTTATATTGCGCGCACCTTCGTCATCATTTGATGGCCACCAACCATCGAATGATGGGGCCGATACCACAAAGATGCAAACCCTACATGCAAATCCACCAGCCGGTCACCATTCACAAGGCGGGGTGTGGCGAATCGCAAGGGTGCAAATTCGCATCTGAATAAGTCAACCAGAGTAATCCCCCATTTCCGCTGTCCTTTAATCCGCAAGTGTTATTGTAGAGTAGCGGTTAAATTGTGGTTCTTGTAGAGAAAAATTACAAATTGCTTAAATTAGACCACCCATTTGGAGTAATAAGCTTCCAAATGTAAGTTAGCCAAAGACCATCAACAGCTGTTCCTGCTCTGTAATAATCCTATTATTTTCTCACATATGTAACAGCAGATTTTGTTTTACTTACATTGACAGTTTATTCCGAACTCCCCAACAATTAATGGATAACTTGCAGCTTACATAAATAAACAATGGCGATGGGCGTAAAACATTGTGCACCAAGTGTCATTTGCAGCAACAATCTCTCCCCCCCCCAAAAAAAAAAGATTAAAATGTAATATTTAAAACAAACTATTAACAAAAATAATAATTTTAAATAGTTTGCACAGCTAAGTTTTAGCCATAATACAGTTTTTGATGAATCTTGTGTTTTTTTTTTTTTTTTATTGACTTTGTCGAACAACAAAATTTTTTTTTTTTATTGTAAACATGCCTATAAATGCCTTATTTTAAGTCAGGTTTTAAAAGACAAATTCACTATCCAACTCTCCAAGGAAAATACAGTCTCTGATTGCAATATCAGGTCAGTTGGCTCACCAGCCAGACAATTACCCCCAATCAATGAGCGGAGGTCATTGAATATCGGCCTAAGAGAGAATAGTCCTATCTGTCCAAAGCACTAGAAGATATGTGGGTCCTAATTTCTTTCAGTAGCCGGAAATGTTTATATTTCTATGGTGATGGATCAACACTTTTTTAAATATGTGCATGTGAAATACCGCTTTAGCACAAATACCCATTCATGGCTAGTGTAGATTGGGGGTACTGGAATTCATTAATGCTCGCTAAGCAGCGGTCCTTCGCTGTTTAGCGAGTGGATTAACACTGCCCCTTCCTCCCCCCTGCCGACTATAGAATGATTTCTGCTGCCTTTGCAAGCAAGTCAGTCGGAACGGAGTTTTGTTTACGAGTGCTAGGACGAAGACATCGGGTGGCTGACGTCCTGTGACGGCCAGCTTTACAGTCTGGGTTTGAAAAATTACAGTTATTAACTGATTGACTGCTGCATTATCACTGGCCACTTTATCACTTCACCAGTATTAATAAATCTGCCCCTATGTTACTCAAACGTTCATCCTGCGTATTTATAACCATGGAATTTTTGCTCAATGTGCATTTGCTATGAACGCGTAAGAGTGCACTTAATGTATATTATCCAAACTCTTTTAATACGAGAACGAACAAAAGCTATGTGTAACGAAAAACAAAAAGTAATACTTAAATTAAAAAGAAATAGTGAAAAAAAAATGGGGTAGGTTGAAACCTCAATTTAATTGCCATTTCATACAATAGGATGTATATAGGTCCATATTGTAGTGTTTTTAGGTCAGCAACCTCCTCCCCTGCACCCCCACATCCCCTCCTCACTGGGGAAGAACCAGTACCATTGCAGTTGCCCTGGGTCCACCTCTGCGAAGGTCACTATTAATACAAAAGACCGTGTGAGACATACACTTTGTGCACCATCTGCACTCCAGAAAATCTGTCTGCAGAAATAACTCTTTATCATATAACAGAGCTTGCACCAGATCTAAGGGAAAATTCCAGAGAGCGCAGCCCTTTAATAGGTTAAACTAAAGGAATCAGGAAATTGCTTGTATTAGAACAGCAAGTCCTTCCAGATTAAGAAAACATCCTGCAAATGCCACACTTCAGGAAAACACTTGTCCCTGTATACGTCTGCAGTTGTTTCAGGCAGAAACATACTGCAATAACAAATAAAGGTATATTTACACAATACCAACAAAATACTGCTTGGTTTCCTGAGAGAAAACATATAATGGGGGAAATTTACTAAGATGTGTATTCTACTTCACATGTGATGTTGCTATGGGCAACCAATCAGATGCGGTCTATCTTATAGAGGGTGCTGAATAAATAAGTAGATTGGTTTGCCCATAGCAACATCACATGTGAAGTAGAATACACATCTTAGTAAATGTACCCCATAATCCAGATTTCTGGCAAATATAACCTTTATTAGTCCAATGATAGTAAGCCCATCAATACATATATGCAGTCAATAATACCTTAAGTTTTAGAATAAATAAAACTACAATGACTTATTATTTAGTATATAGTGTATTCGGTCTCATCGCCCAGCAGAGC
Source organism: Crinia signifera (assembly GCF_055691185.1). Classification (NCBI taxonomy): domain Eukaryota; kingdom Metazoa; phylum Chordata; class Amphibia; order Anura; family Myobatrachidae; genus Crinia; species Crinia signifera. The sequence continues at coordinate 129,215,523 of NC_139223.1, forward strand.
TTACAAGGATGGTGTAATGGTTAGTGTTACTGCCTCACAGCACTGAGGTCATGGGTTAGATTGCCACCATGGCCCTGTGTGGAGTTTGTATTTCTCCCCGTGCTTGCATGGGTTTCCTCCCACAATCCAAAATATACTGGTAGGCTAATTGGCTTCCAACAAAATTAACCCTAGACCACGTGTGTGTGTGTGCCCGTGGTAGGGAATATAGATTATAAGCTCCACTGGGGCAGTGACTGATGGAAATGTTCAAATATTCTCTGTGAAGCGCTGCAGAATATGTATGCCCTATATAAGAGATTGTCCAGGCAGCAAAGTTTATTTATTTACAATGTGACACAAGCAGAGGACAATGCGATATATACCAGAGCCTCTAGCGAGCATCCCAGGAACACCAATATCAGTGTCTTTAAACTCTGTGCTAACATTTACCTAACCTCAAAATGATGTAACTGCTGAGGCTAACAACTGCAAGGAAAATGTGCCCAGTGGAAACGCGCGGTGTACAACATTGCACAGGAAAAGGAACCAGCAAGCCCCAGACATTGAGTGCTTTGTAGCCGTGTCAACTGACAGTGAAAATAGGATTGAGAAATTGGAGCTTGCCTGAAAGTAAAGGGCACAAAAGAGGAACAGACGCATATGAAACTAGGAAACGGGAAACTGGAAATAGCAGTTCTGAGTCCATATTAATGCTGAGATCTCCACTCCCAAATTAGTCATAAGTGCCACGGCAAAGTGCAGAGTGCCACAGAGTTCAATTTGTGTTGCAAACCTCAAAATACAGTGTACTGTACTTATTCTTTGTTTTACGTCATTTATTTCGTTGTACACGAGTGTCATCTGTAATTGTGTCTCCTAGATTTCATTAGAGAAACACTGCCTCTACTGGACATATGTTTAGATAGTTAAGGCTGCAGAGAAAATGATTGGCCAATCTTTGCCTAAAATGGATGCCATTTTTGCTAAGAGGAGTAAAACAAAGGCTAACAAGGTAATCTCTGACCCTAGTTATCCGTGCTATTCATTCCTTGTTGCCTTTTGAGAAACGTTATGGTTGTCTAGTAGTTTTTCCACCAAAATCCTGGATCACACATTTTGATGGCTTCCCTTCCATGGTCCCCGATTCCACTGCCCTATTTTCCCAGGTTGACCTCCACTTTTCCACTGAAAAGAGAAACTCTGGAAACCAGGGGGGCAGGGAGTCACCAGCAGGAGGTCAGTAGCAGGCAGGCACCCGCAGGGGAGAGGGGCAGGTTGGTCAGCCACCGGCAGGGGGACAAGTTGTCAGCAGCGGAATGATGGGCAGTGGGAGGTGTCTGCACAATGGCAGCCTTCCCTGCCCAGAGTAAGAGACGTTTCCACGTATCGTTACCTAGGTTTAACCCACTCAAAACTTTGCTCGATTCCTAAGTAAGAATCAAGTTTTCACTGGGCCACCATTTCCACTGACAAAAATTCCAGGTTGGTGCGCGTTTACGTGCAAAGTTGGATTTTTAGGTCATTTCTGTAATAGTTTCTTTCAATCTGTTATTGTAAGTTTGTATTTTTAACATCATTATGTGAATTGTGAGTATTTTGCTATTTAATTTAACATTTTTTATAATGTTGTAGTGACAATAAATGATTTGATTGATTGATTCACAAAATCTTCTGGCTCCTAAAGAAAGCTTCCAGTGGTAGGTAAAGCAGCTGTTGCATTCTTGTCCTGTTACTGTTCATTCAATAAATCTTTCTACAATAAATCATTCTATATGATTATGCTTTCAAGTGAGAGCCGGATGGATGGGTGCAGTGAGTGTTGATATAACATTTATATACTTTAATATGTGTTCTACAGGAGACGTTCTAAAACAGGGTAGAAACTTTATTACATATTATTAAAACAAGACAGACATTTTCAGCAATTACAAAAAAAAAAGTGTGCAAAATCCTCCAACGCTCTTTCCTCTCTGCCCATGTTCCGTAATACAATTCTCGAAGATGGGTCTCTCACCTCTTGTGAGATACATCTGTAGGTATCCAGGAACGCCAGCCTGTCACCATACAGCTTACGTCCGATAAACACAAACCCGCTGTGCCAGAGTAATTCTGATTACAAGGTCTACCTTGTACAAGGTGAATAGGACTCCGGTGTATCATGAATAATCTGGTTGAAGTGTATGTGGTACTCAGCTTCCCATGGCACTCTGAGCCACTCTACGATCTCTTGAGGCCACTTTGGGTCCTCCATCCATAAAAGCCATGCACTTTCTTTCTGCTGCATCTGTAAGGAGAGAAAAAAAAAATGACCAACCGGACATCTCTACCACTGCTGATAATTCAACAACCAACCGTACCCTACAACCAGATTGCCTAGGTGTCATTCTTGACTCCTGTCCTTGTTCCACGCATTTAATCAGTCTCTAATTCATGCTACATACATAGAAACATAGAATTTGACAGCAGATAAGAACCATTTGGCCCATCTAGTCTGCCCCTTTTTTACCCTTCAGATAATCTCAACCCTTTTTAATCCTTATTTCTTTGTAAGGATATTCATATGCCTATCCCACGCATGTTTAAATTGTTCTACTGTCTTAGCCTCTACCATCTCTGATGGGAGGCTATTCCACTTACCCACTACATCTAAGAGAGAGTTCAGGAATAGGCCCATAACTTAAACAAAACAATGTAAATTGATGCAGTCATTATCTCCCGCATTAATAATTGCACTACTTCCTTATAGGTCTTCCTCAGAATAGACACTCAGCACTTCACTACTTAACATACTTTTACTTACACATAAAGCAGCACAAGCCTTAATCCCCACTGCCTGTCCATACAGAATGTCGGCATTTTACATGTCGACATTCTGCACCGTCCATTGTAAATGTCAACATTTTGACCACAACCCTGTATTCTAAATTTTCATCCCACCTTGAATTACTAGCAATGCAGAGAGTCAGTTTTGTAGGATAAGCACCCAGCCCAGGGTTCTCACAGACAGAAAATCAGTCATCTTCATTTATTCATGTCGCAATGTTCTCTCATTTGTCACTTTGCTTAGAGCTGACGCTTGCTGGTTTCTTGAGTTACATTTTTATTACCGTCTAACAATGTAGTACAATTAAACTGGTTAGGCAATGACAACCCCAAACTTTAACTTTGTTTTGGGTGGCGTCCAGTTTGTTAAGCTAAAAGACTTTCTCAGATATTAAAAATTAGCTTATATATCCAGACATCAAAAACTGAACAGGGAAAAACATGAATCCCTCAAAGGGGCAGTCTCTTCTGGTTATCACACGTATCAGTCACCCATGTACTGAATCATTAGAGATCAACAAGCCCGCCGGAAAGTAACTTATTAGCACCAGCCAAACTTAACATGGAATATAGTAAAAATAAACTGTTTATATGGGGAAAGCGTATGGGCTCACTGCTGACAAATATTCAGAGACCAGTAAAGTCAAGGAATACTATTAGGGTTTCTAAAGGGGCACAACCCAGGGTTCACTCTAACTAAACCCTCAGACATTTTAGCAAGGTTTGAATCTTACTTTGCTAATCTATATAAAAAGCAACAGTTTGATCCAGAATTATTAACTGGGACACGGGGGGTATTCAATCTCTTGCCACTATTCCCGACAGGGGAAATAACGGCGGGGCCCTGTTCAATGCGTACTTCCCAGACAGCATTGAACAGGGATCTTGGCAGAACGTGCCCGACTTCACAAGCAGCCGGGCACATTCTGCCGATGGGAATTGAGGAGCTCCCGGCTGCAGCTCAACGATTCCCAGCCGCATCTCGCAGCCACACCCCCTTTTCGACATTCACCAGACGGGACCTTGAATCCCGCCTGCCGATTCAGTGTCGAGCCGGCCGAGAACAGAACAGGGTCATGGCTGTCGGGCCAGCCCAACAGTCGTGACCCTGCATTGAATACCCCCCTTGATGAGGTGGAACTCCCAGAACTCTCTGAGGCACAAAGGGAACTATTGGAAGCAGAGATCAATGAGGAAGACATTTCTCAAGTTATCTCAGGGATGTCTTTAGGCAAATCCCCGGGACCTGACCATCTAACAATAGAATATTATAAGATACTTCAGGATGAATCGACTTGGACTGGAATCATTCGGCAGACTGCATTTAGGTCTACAAGCATTAGGTCTACACCATTAGGTCGACCTGACTGAAGGTCGACATGGGTTAGGTCGACAGGGTCATTAGGTCAACAGGGTCATTAGGTCGAAATGTGTTAGGTCGACAGGCATAAGGTCGACAGGCATAAGGTCGACAGTGAAAAAGTCGACATGGGTTTCCCCCCCCCCAAAAAAAAAAATTGTTTTCATTTTTTTCAAGCGTCAACACAATCAACATAGCACCGCTGCGCTCGCCATGCTTCGGGCAGGGTGCCTCGCTACGCTCGGCACACAATTTTATTCTCCCACCACGCCCTAGTGGATGGTAAGGCATGAAATACCGCCCGTTGGCACATGTCGACTCATAAAACAGTCAAATGTCCCCATGTCGACCTTTTGCCTGTCGAAATTCCCCATGTCGTCCTAATGACCCTGTCGACCTTGTAAAAGTCGACCTAATGACCCTGTCAACCTAATGACCCTGTCGACCTAAGTCATGTCGACCTTCAGTCATGTCGACCTAAATGCAGGTCGACCTTGAGGTGTAGAACTATTGCTTGTAGACCTAAATGCTGTAGACAATATGACCGTATCCCCTTGGACTTTACCGGTTAATTCATAGGCAACGGACTTCATATCCAGAATTTAATGCAGCTTACACTAATACCCAAACAAGGAAAGGATCCTTTGTTGCTATCTTCCTACCGACCAATAACCCTCCCCAATGTAGATTTTAAAATACTGGCGAAGGTAATGGCAACCAGTTTGCAAAATACCGTATCTTGGCAAAATTTAGAGGATAACCTTCTTTGGTGTGGTTTTGGGAAGGAATTTACAGCTTTGGTAAACTTCTTCTATACTAAACCTGTAACGTCCCTCCTAATAAACGGATATTGAGGCAGTCAGATTTAGATGTTTTGTGGGACAAGACAAGGGTATCCCTTCTTTTCAACCTAAGTTTAGACCCAATGCTACGTGTAATCAAATCCTGGCCAATTGTGGAAGGCATACAGATAGGAAAGAGAAATATAACAATTTCAGCATTTGCAGACGACATATTATATTATTGTTTCAAACATTAAAGATTCTTTAAGACCTCTTATGAATAAAATCAAACAATTTGGAACAGTGTCAGGATATGGAGTCAATTCTGAAAAATTCAATAGCATTTTAATAGTCAAAGTACTGTAGTTGTACAAAAACTAATGGACTCCAGAAATGAATAAGACTCTATGAGGTAGATTTATTAAGCTTGGTGAAGTGATAAATTGTCTGGTTTTTATCACCGGCTAATCAGCTCCTACCTTTTATTTTTCAAACCAAGCCTGTAATTTCACAGGTAGGAGCTGATTGGCCGGTGATAAAAACCAGACAATTTATCACTTCACCAAGCTTAAGAAATCTGCCCCTATATCCTATCTGGGTGTCCGTCTCCCCCAAGATATATCTCAAATTTATTCACTCAATATCTCAACAGCTATCAACTGGTGCATAATAGAATTACAGGGCTGGAAACACCTCAGTCTATCATACAAGGGGCCAGATATACTAAGCTTGAAAAGTGATAAAATGGAGAATGAAAAACCACCACCCAATCAGCTCGTAACTGCCATGTTACAGGCTCTGTTTGAAAAATGACAGATAGGAATGGATTGGCTGGTGGTTTATCACTCTCCATTTTATCACTTTTTAAGCTTAGTACATCTCACCCATGGGGAGGGAAAACATATAAAAAAATGATCTCTCTACCTAGATCACTTTATACCCTCCAAAATCTGTCTCTATTTTTTATCACACAAATATGAATTGAACAAGCTTTTTAGTAACTTTATTTGGGTAAAAAAGCTTAAATAAGTCTGACTAAAGGCCCATACACACGTGAAGATTTTCATTCCAAAATACTATGCCAAAATCTCTGAAAGATATATCTGTCAGCAAATTAGAGCGTACACACTGAACTATTTTCCCCAAAGAGCAAGAGATTTTCAGGAGGCGAAAGACCTGGCTGAAAATCTTTCATTATAAGGCTATTTACATAATGGGCTGGGTTTGAATCCCAAGGGTGGGAGCAGGGGGCCATTTTATTCAGTGCATTTCTGCCGGGCGGGGCATCCTGCCGGGCTCTATGTCCGGCCAGGGGAGCAGTGAAGTGGAAGCCGTGCAGCTGAAGATTTGGAGAGCCAGGCGGCGTTGGAGCGGGGCGGGTTGAGTATCAACAGGGGGAGGGAGCGGACTGTCAGCCGGACTGAAAGACTTTCATCTTTCAGCCCAGCTGCTGTACACACTTGGCGATGATGGCTGAAAAACCAGCCATCATCGCTAGGTGTGCTGGTAAAACCAGCAGATTGCCCACCTTGCTAACGATGATGCGGGAGCGCGCATTATCGCTAGTCAGCAATCTCTGGGGCATACACACTAGGTGATTTTCAGCTGAAAATAGTCAAGGGTCTTAAATTACAACAGAAAAAAACACATGTAGGTATCAATTTCCCCAATGTGGGATGGTATAAACAGGCAGCTATTCTAAGACAATTAAGAGACTGGGTACACGAGTGTACACAGACACAATATTGGAACAAGGGTTTATGCCAGAAATCCACCTGACTGCATTTCTTCACATGCATAATACAAAACTAGGCTCGGTAGTCCTTGATAACCCAATACTTACATCAACTAGATCAGTGGTTCTCAACCTCGGTCCCCAAAGACCCCCTACAGTGCACATTTTCCAGGTCTCCTGGCAGCTGGACAGGTGCACTCATTATTCACTGACACATTTTAAAAGATCACAGGTGGAGCAAATTAATTTACCTGTGATTCTGTGTGGAGACCTGGAAAATGTCCACTGCTGGGGGTCCTTGAGGACCGAGGTTGAGAGCCACTGAACTAGATTTATGTTTTATTTTATGGAAAAGCTTAATCTCAATCCCTATGCTTTGCAATTTTCACAAATTTTACAGAATGCAGACATCCAGAATGGTAGAGCGGCTTTTTGCTTCACCATTTGGAACCAAGAAGGTATAAGCAATATAGGAAATCTTAAAGACAGGTGTATGGGCACACCTTTACCATATGTACAGAGCAGGAAAATATATGGAGTTATTATTTTACATAATTTGACATTCCTGCAAGCTCAACATTATAGTAACGCAGTCTTACAGCAAGTAACTACCATAGACTTGTCAGCAGCTAACTACCATAGACCTGTCAAACACCTTAGATTACTTATTATAACAACCAGTACCACCTCAATCTATCTCGATTCATTATAATTTATTACATTCTCCACTTGATTACTCAAAAGTCAATTCTAAAATGGAGAGAGAGATTCCCCTACCTAACCATGGAAACGGCGGGCATAGGTGGAGTCTGTAAGAACTATACCTGCAATAATAATGCAGTATACAGAAATGTTACTGCGGGCATAGGTGGAGTCGGTATGAACTATACCTGCAATAAGATACAGTATACAGAAATGTTACTGCGGGCATAGGTGGAGTCTGTAAGCACTATACCTGCAATAAGATACAGTATACAGAAATGTTACAGCGGGCACAGGTGGAGTCGGTATGAACTATACCTGCAATAAGATACAGTATACAGAAATGATACTGCGGGCATAGGTGGAGTCTGTAAGCACTATACCTGCAATAAGATACAGTATACAGAAATGTTACTGCGGGCATAGCTGGAGTCTGTAAGAACTATACCTGCAATAAGATACAGTATACAGAAATGTTACTGCGGGTATAGGTGGAGTCTGTAAGAACTATACCTGCAATAAGATACAGTATACAGAAATGTTACTGCGGGCACAGGTGGAGTCTGTAAGAACTATACCTGCAATAATAATGCAGTATACAGAAATGTTACTGCGGGTATAGGTGGAGTCTGTAAGAACTATACCTGCAATAATAATGCAGTATACAGAAATGTTACTGCGGGTATAGGTGGAGTCTGTAAGAACTATACCTGCAATAATAATGCAGTATACAGAAATGTTACTGCGGGCATAGGTGGAGTCTGTAAGAACTATTCCTGCAATAATAATGCAGTATACAGAAATGTTACTGCAGGCATAGGTGGAGTCTGTAAGAACCATACCTCCAATAAGATACAGTATACAGAAATGTTACTGCGGGCATAGGTGGAGTCTGTAAGAACTATACCTGCAATAATAATGCAGTATACAGAAATGTTTTATAACATTTCCTAGAACTTATTTGTTGCCAAAAAGACTTGGTTTGTCAGAGGAACATAAATGTTAAGCACCGATGGCAGATTTGTTTCACTGCATGTGGCAATGTTCTCATATAAAAAAATTCTGGATAAAAGTAGGACAATATACGATTTGACATTTAGTAAACCCTTTCACTTGACCCCAGAATGGGCAATTTTTGGAATATTGCCAAAAGAAACCCGAATCTTAAAAGGCCTGAAAAAATTATTACTTTCAGTTTCAGCAGCGCACGGAAAAGCATATTGCATATGTGGATATACAAATCTGCTCCTACAATGGCAGTTTTTATAGAGAAACTGTTAAATTTTCCGGATGGAGCGGGTCGAGGCATTATTCCAGAAAATAAAAAACAAACAAAAAAAAAACCCAATGGTTTGAAACATGGGAAAGCTTTATTAAAATCCAGTCTAAGGTGCTTTCAAGTAACACAATGGTATAAAACCCACCATGCAACTAAATTACCCGATAAACATTCCTGACTGAATCATAGATAAGAACATGTCTCTGGGATGAGAATGAGTAAATTAATTGATATCATAACAATACAATGTGAATGTAATAGATTGAATTGTATTAGAATATAAGGTTTCAAAGGTATTCAATCCAGGATTCTGACTGTCGGAACGTCCCGATAGTTGGAGTCCCAGGTCGTTTTTGTTTCTCTTGATTTAATGTTTCGGCTTTGGTCAAGTGTCAGAGGATTGGCTAAAACGGCCTGCAAATTGTTATAAAAGGCTGTGAATTCGACAGTCCGCGTCCCTTTCCGACAAAACAGATCTGACTTGTTTTGAATTTAGATCTGTTTTGTCAGAAACTGCCTTCAATGCTGTCAGAAACGGCAACATTAAATAGGCGAGGGCCGCTATTTCCGCTGGTGGAAATAGTGGCGGGGATTGACTACCCACCTATAACAATAAACGTTGAAATATTGGTGACTACACTTTATAAAAATCTGTTTCTGCACAGTGAACTAACAAGAAAAATGCGAAAATTGTATTCAATGCTTCGAACAATAAATAATTATATATATATAAAAAAACTTAGTGCATGCAAAGTAACCACAATGACCCAGTAGATCCATTTAGGACCCAACGGATCTGAGTGCTGCATCGTTGGTGATACCATGTACAAAAAATATATATTTTTAAGTTTTCTCATGTGACCACACCAGACAGGTGTTAAAACATGAAGGATTGAGAGGGTGTTTAGCAAACAATGTAATTACTTCAAATGCGGTGGGTTGGGAGTTGAAAAAGTAAATCAGCTAAAATTATTAATATTAATATGCTCATTTTAAGCTTTGAGCAACAAAATAGTTTCACAACATCTTTAAAATCATGTTTCCATGTATCTACAGCAGTTGGGCATTTCCCCCATTGCCAGGCTGCACAGCTCCTTTGTGTAACAACACTTTACAGAAGCTACATTTTTGTGTTACAGACATGTATTTAGACTTATTATGTTGAAAAGCGCATCACATACTCAAACTAATGTAAATTAGAAATGCATTTCAAGTCCAGCCGTGCGAGCTCCCTGAGTGTAATCTCCCTTCCTCCATTTCCTATGTTGTTATCGCTCTCTAATGAGCAAATGAGTTCTGAATTTGGGTTATCAGGAGAGCAGACAATTTGTCAGTTAGCCTTTAACCTTAGGTTGAGCTGTCAAGATAAAATCTTTGTGTAGAAAGAAATGTATTAAAAGAATTCAGCATAGAACTTCTTACTAAAATATAATCTAGACAAGCCACTATGCGGTTTTGCTTCTGAGTGAGTTCTACTGTAGTATTTGCAATAAAATCAAACCGAGCCATTACTATGCCTAATGACATCCCTACCATCATCATTAGCATTTTCAACGTTCCTATTAATAGTCCACCTTCTCCAGAAACCAATAACCTGTGCTCTACAATAACAATAGCCTGATCCAAACCAAGGAAAACCACTCCTCAAGTAACTCACAGAAAACTGTGGTAGGAGATCAAGAAACATATTATTGTATGTTTGATCTCTGGCAGCGCTATGGTCTTTCCAAATTGTTTCTGTTGCACTGTCCTTGTGTTTCCGGGTTTGGTTCTATAGATCGAGAGTAGAAAGGACGGCACCAAATTCTCGACATGCACAAGGTTGACATATGGGGAAGGGGGGGAGTTGACATGGGAAAAGGTTGACACAAGGAAAAACGGTCAACAAGAAAACCGACGACAAATGAAAAGGTCAACATGAGTTTTTAGTTTTTTTGAGGTAGCAATTTTTAACTTGTAGCACACGGACCACATCCCTCGTTATGCTTCACTCCGCTTACCACAGATGACCGTTCCACATGCATGAAAGTTTAAAAAAAGAAAATTGTGACACTTATGTTGACCATAAGCCGTGTCGAAATTTTCATGTCAACTTGTTAACCTTGTCGATCTCATGCATGTCGACCAATAGTGGTGAATCTAAAGTTCGGACACAATGCTTCCAAACTACTCTGTCTAAATTCTGTACTCGGCCTCCACCAGTGGCCTCTTTCTTAGTTATATTGATATAAGAATGTTGATGTGGTTGAAGTGTCAGGAAGCTCAGCAGTCATTTACCTGGTCCAAACAGCTGCAGCAGCTACAGTACAGCCTCTGAAACATAGCGGTCATGTGACCGTAGCTTTCAATGCAGACATCTGATGGAAAGGCAATTTGGCAAGTAATTTATTTCTAACACTGGGGCAGATGTATTAAGCCTGGTGAAGAGATAAACTGGAGATAAAGTGGAAGGAGATAACGCACCAGCCAATCAGATCCCAACTGTCATATTTCAAACACAGCTGATTGGCTGGTGCGTTATCTCTTCCATGTTATCTCCACTTTATCTCCAGTTTATCTCTTCTCCAGGCTTAATACATCTGCCCCCTTAATCCCTACCCTAGCCCTCTACCTAGTGCCTAAACCCTACTTCGGAGCCTAAATGTTGTCATTCTGAGAATGTCAACATTTTAGATAACACCACTGTGAACATGCCAACATGACATTGTGCCTAGCAACATGTTGAACAATTTTGATATTTTAATGTTAACAATGTGGTGTCAACATTATGAATGTCATTGGTTAACAATGGAACGGGATCCTCTTTTTCATGAGGAAGACCACTGCCTTGATCTTGTACTCAGTAGAATATGCTTATTTTAACACTGCTTTCCCTCTTTTAGAGCACAGCCTTATCACCTGTACACCTCTCCTCAATTAGTTCAAGCTCACTGTTAAATTGTACCAACCTCCTAAAACGTACCAACATATTAGGCACCAAATTCTGCATTCATTTTTCTGAACATTGCACTTTCACATTTGAACTAAACCATAGAAATAACTGTTGATGAGGTGGCTCATTCACATTTCACTTTAACTTAAAGGTCAGCCGTGGCATTCTAAAGTGAAAATTACATCTATAATACTCTTGTAAATAGAATGTCATTGGTGTACATCTAATACTACCAACAACTTCCTCACATAATGTTATCTCCCACCTCTATTGAAAGGTTCTCTACACTGCCAAACATTTCAAATCACACAAGCATCTAAATCAGTAGTTCCCAAGCGGTGTGCCATGGCACCCTGAGGTGCCTCAAGTTAGTGGTCCAGGAAGAATGCAAACTATTTATGGTCATTCTATAAGGCAAAACCAGTTCTGGTAAATGCCAATCAAACTATGTAGATGAACAAAAGTAAATCCAGTCACTCCCAACATAATTGAACCAAAGAATGACATATATACATAATTTATTTATTTTATAAATATCTCAATAAGAAACTTATACTAGGGGTACCGTAAAAAATATTTCTGATACTCCACGGTGCTTTGACTTCAAAAAGTTTGGGAACCACTGTTCTAAACCCAAATGCCTAATCTGCTTGTTAATTTTCTATGGCAGCTGGAGCAGCCATGTAAATGTCATCTGTAAATAAAATGAATTTATCTTCTAATGTGAAGAGCTCTCTGTACAAAATCCACAGGAAAGGGCAGGGAGGAGTGCTAATAGTAGTGCACCGTTACTGCTTCTGTGGTTCTTCTGGCTCCTGGAGCAGTGTACCTGGTTAGTGTAATGCTGGCGTTTTGGTCCTCTATTGAAGCTCACATCACTGAAAGTACAGTTCTTGCTCCCTCCATATTCATTCACAGGAAACAGTCTTCCATTTTGAATGCAGACATTTTAATTTATGTTTGCATGTCTGCCTTCCATATATTACGCAGGTGGTGCCTTGGGACTTTTATTTGGTTTTATCAGCATTGCAAACGCTCATCATTCTGCTCACTTCAAAAACCTCACCTGTAAGGTGTTATTCCATCAGCCCTACCCATGTAGCTTAGATGCTAGACAGAGAAACACTTGGACTTTGCAGAGCTTGCAGTATGAAGGCTCTTACAGCTTAACAGAAAGGAATTACAGGTTTATATGGAAACAGTCACCTGACTGGATAGTCGCAGCACCAGTGCAGTCAGATACTGTCTTCAATACATTCCCCTGACCGTTCGCAGTATCCAAGCAGTGATCGAGACCAACAAAACAATAAAATAAGTCACTTTCTAAATAAATAATAAAAGCGGCCTAGCTTGAGGAAAATAACAAATATAGGGGCAGATGTACTAAGCACTGGAAAGTGATAAAGTACAAAGAAAAAAAAACTATCAATCAATCAACCAACCAACTCTGTACCGTAATTATTCAGATAAAGCCAGTAATAAAGCATTAAGGAGCAAATTGGCTGGTACAATATCTCTCTCCACGCTCCAAGGCTTACAACAGCTCTTCCCCGCCATAAGATGTAAAGTACCTTAGAGTATCATACCTCATTATAGAGCCAGATACGGAGGTGCAATGGTGCTGAACGGAATAAATGTACAGAGCTGATACTTCGAATTGCCTGTTTCTCTTTGATCTTCACCATCTCTGGTAGCTCCTGGGAAGATCCTGTATCGGGAGGTTGAGTATGAAGCCACTGATGTGTCTCCTCTAGAAGGTACATGTGAGTGTGTGTGAGCAGCACAGATACTGCGGTAGCTTTAGCAGCACCCTGAGCCAGCGCCATGGGAGATGCTGTGTTACACGGAGTCAGATCAGAATTAGCACAGGCATCAACAGCTTTATCATTTCCAACATCCTCTAAAAGTAGACAAAACAGAGATTGTTAAATAAAGTTACAATTTAAAAATAAAAGTAAAAATTGTTGCAACTTAAGAAAGAGTGACCAAGACAGCACTTTGTAATGATCTTTCTGACTGACTACCCATTCATACCCTGTTGTTAAACTACACACCCCAGCATGCCCTGCTAGAGTTTTGCTATTTGGCCATGCCAAAACTGTGGCAGGGAATGCTGGGATGTGGAGGGCCAAAGATTCTCCATCCCTGACGTACTTGAGCAGATGCATCAACCACAATTCAACCTAAACTCTTATAGCTCCTTGGGTGTTTTTTGGTTTTAAATGGGCTGTATTGACATAATTGGGGCTCTGCAGACAAAGCCGCATAGCTACACAGAAAAGCGTAATCTTGAACACTAATGGGACATTCCATGGCAATAAACGTTACATTTTTGACTAAACATCATGTGAACTATATTTTTGAGCATGTGCTTTTATTATTTTGTGCAAAGTAAATGTTGTTTGTGTGGTACATGATATTCTTTCATTTTGATGAAATCAAATGTTACACGATAAGGACATTTTCATGGAATGACACACCGTAACTCCTCACAATTAATACTACTACCCTTACACCCCAAACCTTACTCTAACATATGCAAACACTAATACCTTAACCAAACCCCTTTCTACATTCTAACCCTAATAACTGTTAATAAAAAAGTTATTTTCTGCTGTCAATTTCCAGACTCCTATATAGCTGCAAATCAGCTCATAGCACCTGCCAATAACCAATAAACAGCTGCTGAAAAACAGCTTATTATGTAGAGGTTTAAATAAAGTCTCCCCTTTCAATGGTGTGATCCCTAAGAAGTTAGTGTCTGGCATTATGTATGATCACCATATAACACCTGTACAATGGAGAAATCATTGTGATGGGGAATACTCTACTTCCCCCATCCTGACTTCAATAAACTCTGGGGAACCCTTATTTGAATGAGGAGTGTCCCATATTTAAAATGCTTAATGATTATTGCCCGGTGACAATATCAACATGCGCTGCAGAAATATTACTGGAGTGGACAGATGGGGTATGAAATAGGGTAGTGAATCCCTTGATCGGGATAGGCGGGACCCCAGGATTATAGCCTTAAATTACCAGGTCAGAGGCCACGCTGCACAGCCCAACACTAGCTGTGCCCAGCCACCACATAGCATGCGTCAGCAGCTGCACAGGAGGACTATCTGCTGCAGTCATGTGGTTCGGTGCCTTAGAGTGCCAGCCGCAAACACAAGTGAAGGCCAGTACTCTGGTGGATTGGGGGGGGGGGGATAGAGAGAGAGAGATCGAAACTGAGGGTTTTGGGGACAGAAGGAGGATGCAGTCTAACCATGTGGTCCTGCTCTTGCCTGCCAGTGTCACCACCAAATTGATAACAGGAATCCTGGGATTATAAAAATGGTCCAGAATTGGCCTCCCTTGTAGGCGCAATTTCATTATCTGACGATCACCAGATGGTAACACCACACTACAAGTAACTTTTTTGTTATTTTGGGTAGATTGTTTATATTTCTCTTGTCACCGAAAACCCAAACTAAGGTTGTCATCAGGAAATTCAGTGTTTATACTATAATAAATATAAGATTGTGTGGGAACTACATAAGTAAATACAGATAGAGGAATGTGACCGCCCAACCATTATTACTGCGGGTTATTTTTCCACACCTTGTATTGTGGGAAGACAACATATAAACATTGATTACAACATCATATGGAAACAAAAATGGGGTGAGGGGGCTGCTTATAAGAGTTTTAATTGAAATGTAGCAAGTTACCACGAGCAGCCACTGCCTCATAGAAAGCTGATATATTCTTTGTTACTTATAGAGCAAACCCAATACAAATCCGAAATAAAAACACGACAGTAACACAATCACTGACGCACATCCTGTTATTAGTCTGTAGATTATAGCAGGGAAGGCAGCTACAATACACAAAAATTATCATCGGCACAGGTGCAGACCTTGAACAGAAAAAACTTACCTCGCACTAAATACGCAAGTACATAGCGATACTCAGAATGGCTATGGCTCCCTGCTCCAAGGTTATCATGTAGGAGATGCCTGTGGCAGAGAAGAGATACAAGGTGAGATGTAACAGGTGTTCACAGATAGGATGCACAAGGATACAAGACAAGACAAAAAATGCAGTTTGTAGGTTTGTGTGGGATTCCTCTGAAAAGCTATAAACAGTATGCTAGGTTATCGGAATTTTGTGTGCGGGTGTGTGTGCATGTGGGTAGGGAATACAGATTGTATGTTCTGAAGCGGGAACTCGTGAATGATGAAATATCTTCGGTAAAGCACTGTGGACTAGGTATGAGCGAACTGTTAATAAATAATTATTACACAAACCTGCAGCTAATCAATTTCTTCTACAGCAGGGGGTATTTTGTGAATTACACAGTAGTTACCGATAGAAAGTAATGGAGCGGATATAAACTCAATTAGTAAGGGCAAAATGCATGGAAAGCTCAGGAAAGGATGAACACTAGATTTACATATAGTACTGCTATATAATATCTCATCCTCAAGTATATGATACTTGCCTTCTCCCTGGAACAGCTTAGAGGCTCCTAATAATCAGGATGGCACTTTCTGCCACCTGGAAGAGTTGGCATATCTCTTAAGGTGCGTACACACAGGGGAGATATATTGCTGAGCAATATATTGCTCAGTTTCTCCTTTTCATCAGCGACCAGAGATGGTCACTGATGAAGGGGAACCTCTGCCGGCGGTACCTGTTGGTACCTGAGGACTGGAGCAGAGAACACCTTCTAAGTACAGTATAGCTGCACAATATGTCATGCAAGTGTTCACATTCTTTAATGAGCTTTCCATGCATTTTTTTACTGGGCACTACACAAGTTTGTTTCATATCAGCTCCACTACATTTCATTTAATGGGGTATTTCTAGGCAAAAGAATAGCCATTAAGTAGTATGGCCAAGTGTAATAGCCAAGTAATGGCCAAGTGTAACAATCCATGCCTTGTAAGTGATTGCCCCTTTAAAACAATCTCTGCACATTTTAAGACTTAATGGGTGATACCGGAGTTCTGGTGTGTAAATTATATCTGGTAATTCTAGTTTTACAGTGTTGAAGTGACTTAGGGCAGCACTGGAAGTCATAAATGGACAGAGAATAGGTAGCATTAAAAATAAGAGGCCATTTAAAGATGTCCGTGTGTAGGAGTGTATATATTTTTATTGCAACATATTGTTGTGGGAATATATTAGGAAAATCTGGAAGAAAATGGAGTAGGATATGAAAGTCAGGAACTGGAATCTCACCAAAGGCGATGATCTGGGCTGACCTCCTCCTCAGGTTTGTGCTGCAGAGCATTGCGATATCTTGGGGGCAACTCAGACAGAGTATCTGAAATTCATATACTTTACATTTTACACTCCCAAACACACAGCATGAGGCTTACTTAGCCTTATTCTAGTTCACTCTTTCTGACAAAATCCGTCTTAGATGGACAAAACCATGTGCACTGCAGGTGGGGCAGATGTTACTTGTGCCGAGAGAATTAGAAAAAGGGGAGGAAATTGCATCTACAGGGCCATACCTTGTTTGTAAGGAAGGCATCCAGGCTCTTTCTGCAAGAATGTGATTTCTCTGGTACCTCTGAGGTACAGAAAAGAGGTCATCAATATTACAGGTTGAGTCTTCCCTATACGTATATTCCAAAAACCGTGGTTTTTCCGAATATTTAGTTTTTTTTACCCTCCCCCCCAGGTCTTTAGTCATAGGCACTATGTATTGATTGGGACAGTGCCATAACTAGATATTTTGGTGCCCTGCCCAAAACATGTAATTGTTGCCCCCCCTTTACACAAAATACAAACAATGCGCGCCATTGGAGTGCTCAAAAAAATTAATGAGGAAGGGGTTTACCCACAATAGTACCAATTCACATTACACCACACAGTAGGGTACATTATTCACATTACATCACACAGCTATGCCATTCAGAGTCTCCAATAGACATTACACTAGGCGGAGCCTCTGTTACGCCAGGCAGTGGCCCGATTACATGCTAAGCCAGGTAGAGCCTCCATAACATTTACGCCAGGTAGAGCCCAATTACACACATTACTTCAGGTAGGGGAGAGCATGTACTACCTGATTCCATCAGCTCCAGAGGCTCTGATGGGGGCGGACACTTCTCTACCCATGAATCGCAGGACTCAATGTTATGGTATTGGGACAGCGCTAATGCCTCCCCCATGGCTCTGCACTGCATGCAGGGCACTACTCACACACAGCTAGTTATGAAGGTGGATTGGAGCCAATAGTTTCGATTTGTTTTAGTTATTGTGTTAACATTGGTTTTGTTTTTTACTTTTCCCAAATTTTATTATCATCAGAATTATCATTATATTTTCTTGGTTTACAAATTCCTCAGTTAGTCTGCACAGAGAACATTTCTGCAATATCATCCAAAGGATTCCTGTAAACGGGAGAACCCATAAGAACCTTTTCATTACAGTGTGTGACCGGTTGACTCTCACACACTCACCCATCTCCCCTGATTTTGGCACTGGTTAGTAAGAGGAGCACACCGGGAAACATTTTCGGTAGGAAGCAGTGCAACTTTCACGTCTAAGGGACAAATGTTTTTTTTTTTTTTTTTTTTTTATTTAAATCTTTATTATTTGCAATTTTTGACATATAAAAGACCAGGACAACAAAGTCCGTACATTTTATACACGACAATACAATACAATCATACAAAACGAAAAGAAAAAAAAAAAAACATTACCTATTTGACAAGAGTTTTCCCTTTTTCCGAACATTTGGTTTATTGGGGCAAATAATCATGGAGTGTGTTACCACTCTTCTCTGGCTTTTTGCCAATCTCTCCAAAGTTTAACCTTTTTATTATTATATTTCTTCCCCGACGTTTCCATCTTATAATTATGTTCTATTTTGCTCACTACCTTCTGCAGTGTGGGGCTCTGCTCCTGTTTCCACAGTTGCGCAATTGAGGCTCTCACTGCACATATTATTTGGTTTAATAAATACTTTTGTGAATTATTTAGTTCTATTGGGAGTATGTGTAGGAGGGTCATTTGTGGCGTCAATTGCACTGCTGAGCCGATACACTGCAGGATTAGGTTTCCTATCTCTGTCCAGAGATCTATCAAACTATCACAGGCCCAGAATATGTGTTTTATATCTCCTTTCTTTTCACATCTCCAGCATCTATCTGGTTGATCCGGGAAGAATGTGTTGATTTTGGCCGGTGTGTAGTATGTCTGGTAGAATACTCTATAGAATTTCTCTATCTGTATTATAGAATTAGACATCTGGTTTACCGAGGAAAACAGTTGTGCCCATTGTGCCTTATCCCAGGAAAAATTCAACTCCCTTTCCCATTTCAGCTGCCATCTTGTTTTATTTTCTTCTCCCTCTCTCTCATGTTGGAGTATTTTATACCAAAAAGTTATTCCCCCTTTTTTTTTAACTCCGTCCACTTGGCTTATCCAATCTTTCGGGGGTGTTTTTGGGACTGTCGTCTCAAATATGCTAGATTGGAGCCAGTGTCTAATTTGGAGATATTTAAAAAACTCCGAGTTGGGAAGATCGTACTTGCTTTTTATCTGCTCAAAGGACATTAACTGTCCCTTTTCATATACATTATCCAATGTTTTTATTGCGTGGTTCCCCCACTGTTCCAAGCTTAAGTTTGGTATTATTTTTGATAAAACATTTAAGGGGAGGCACGTTATCGGGGCACCTTCTAGATTATTCCTTCCCATAAGGTCCTGCCACTTCTGTAGGATCAATTTAGTGGCTTCTGCTAAGCCTTTACAGTTTTTGCTTATTTTGTGGGGGAGCCAAATTAGATCTTTAGGGGTCAATGTGGGTGACTTATTGAGTTCCGGATCAACCCAGCCATTGTTTTTCATGGGACAACTCCAGTTCTTAATTTGGTCTAATAGCGTGGCGGTTTGATATAATTCTAAGTTTGGGACGGCCAGTCCCCCTCTCTCTTTGGGGAGCATAAGATATGTTTTGGCTATCTTTGGTCGTTTATTTCTCCAAATGTATTTGTTGAAAAGGGAGTTAAATCTCTGAATCCAGTACTTGGGTAGTCTTTTTGGAATGGCTCTAAACAGATATAAGATCTTTGGTAGAAGGAACATCTTTAGGGTCGCCACTCTACCTATTACAGAGGTCTCGATGCTCATCCATTTATTGACCTTTATATTTAGCTGGGCCAACAGAGGGGCATAGTTGAAATCAACTATGTCCCTTTGTTTGGCTGCTAATTGTACCCCAAGGTATTGTAGAGAATTTTTTTTCCAGTTAAATTTATAACGTTCTCTCAGATGCTTCTGTTCGGTTGAGTCTAGGTTCATTGGGAGAGCTTCCGTTTTATTCGCATTTAATTTATAGTATGAAACAGTTGCGAATTTCTCTATAATAATTAATAAAGCTGAGAGTGATTCCTCTGGGTTCGAAACAAAAAGGAGAATGTCATCTGCATAGAGTAGGATTTTATTCTGGGAACTCTCCCCCAATGGACCTGAGACTTCTCGGCTCTGTCTGATTAATTCCGCTAGTGGCTCTATTGCTAGTATATATATTATGGGAGAAAGAGGGCATCCCTGCCTTGTCCCGTTTGTTATCTGGAATTTATTTGAGGTATACCCGTTACAGAACACTGTTGCCGATGGAGACGCGTACAAGGCAAGGATGGCTCTAAGGAAGTTACCCTCCAGTCCATATCTCTGAAGGACCTTTTCCATGAAGGTCCAATGCAAGCGATCAAACGCCTTCTCTCCATCGAGCGATAGGACCACTAGCTGGAACTCTGCTTTTTCAGCATACTCCATTATATGGAGTGCCCTATATACATTATGTGGGCCCTGTCTGTCTTTTACAAAACCAGCTTGGTCTATATGTACTAATTCTGTTAATATTGGCGAGAGCCTATTAACAATACATTTAGCGTAAATTTTAATGTCGGTGTTAAGTAAGGCTATTGGCCTATAGTTTGCGGGTATTGTAGGGTCTTTTCCTTCCTTCTCTATCATGACTACTCGGGCTTCGAGCATTTCTCCTGGGAATTTGCCTAATCTGTTTCCTTCTTGAAATGTTTGGAGCAGGATTGGGGCTATCTCTTCTTGGTATATTAAGAAAAAATTGTTTATAAAGCCGTCCGGGCCCGGACTTTTATTTGGTTTCAAAGATTTAATTGCTACTAAGATTTCTTGTTGGGACCATGGAGTGTTTAATTTTTCTCTCTGTTGTTCAGTGAGTTTAGGTAGTTTTACTGTATGCAAGAACTGATCAATTTCGGAAGGGGTAGGTTGTGAGGTACCTTCATCTGTCTTTAAATTATATAGGTTACTTAGGTATTTGGAGAAAATATTTGGTATATCTGCAGGATTTGTTATTTTCTCGCCTTTATGGTTGTATAGGGCTTTTACTGCATTTTTAATTCTAGCGCCTTTAATTTTTCTGGCCATAAACCTCGTGGCCTTATTGGCTTCACCATGGAATTTTTGTTTAAACCTCTCGAGTTGGAGATTTATTTGCTTTATATTTAGTATTTCTAATTCATCTCTTGCCTTACAAAGGTCTTTATAAATTTGTTCATTAGTGGGGGCGTTTTTATGTGTCTCATCTAATATTTTTATTCTATCTTCTAGTTCTGTAGTCTGCTGTAATTGCTGTTTTTTTAACCTAGAGCTAATTTGGATAATTTTGCCCCTGATCACTGCCTTTAGCGTGCACCATAGGTTTATTGCATTGGTCTGTTGTGCGTTATTGTGGGACATAAATTCATTTATTGCTTCCTTTAATTCATTTTTAATTTCTGGAGTGGAGAAGAGGGTGTTGGGGCATCTCCAAATTCTGGGGGTCAAGATAGCGGCACTTTGTAGCCAGCCCACTGCTACAGGTGCATGGTCCGAGCAGGAGGCGGGTAATATATCTACTTTGCTTATATTCTGGAGAGTAGTCCTATCTACGAATACGAAATCTATTCTTGAGTGTGATTTATGCACTGTTGAATAAAAGGTGTAATCTCTGGTAGTTGGGTTCAAGACCCGCCATGTATCGTACATTTCCGCTTTGTGTAGAACCTCATTAAATTCTTCTGCTTTTTTCCTAATTTCTTTGTGTGACTTAAGTTTTTGGAGGTCTGATTTATCTAATTTTGGGTCTCTTATCATATTGAAGTCTCCCAGGACTAATCTTGTTCCCTCTGCAACCGCATTAAATTTCCTCCAAAAAGTTTTTATAAAGGTGATTTGGGAAGTGTTAGGGGCGTATACTGAGGCTATAGTGGTTTTCTTGTTGTTAAGTAGGCCTTTTATTATTACGTATCTCCCTTCTTTATCCATTACTTGTGTCTCTATTTCAAAATTGAGATCTTTTTGTATAAGGATAGCCACTCCCGCCTTTTTTCTTAACGCACTAGAGCAATATACTTTAGTATATCTCTGGTTACTTAGGTTAGGTTGTGATACTTTTGAAAAGTGTGTCTCCTGGAGTGCCGCTATTTCTACCCTTTGATCATGGAGGAATTTCAAGATTCTGTTCCTTTTTTGCGGCGAATTTAGGCCTTTGACGTTTAATGACATTAGTTTAATTATTTTGGCCATACTAACTTCAATTTCACGCTACTGCATGACACTGTTTTACAAAGCCCCAATACATCCATCTTCTTCGAAGGGTCCGGAATTCTCTTGTCATTACATACAGTACAAACAACATAGACATATAATCCCCCACCCATACATAAAACATTAAATGTACTATAATAAGCACAAAAGAACTCTCCTATCCAGGTGAGTTGCATGTCATTTATTGGGGGGTAGCGACTTTACCTTTCCCCTCTCTATTTGCTTATTCTTATGTACCCCATCCCCCACCCAAGGAGGAGATATAATATATAAACCCTGTTGGTTTTCCCCTGCTTTAAACCTAATTTCCAAAAAAAAAAAAAAAAAAAAAAAAAAAGGATCGGGGTTATAGGGGTAGGATATTATGTTTAAGATATTGTGTTTGTAATGTTCGTCCTGTGGCTGGGCGCTTCCATGACGGGTAAGTTCAGCTTTTATCCGCCCTATATATATGCTAATTTTGTTGATATCTATATCATTTTATGTAAACACTTACATCCTATTACGCTATGATAATGATACTATATGGCCTATTTCGTGTTGGTAGTGATTTCCTCATGCTTCTAAGATGGGTAGTAGAATGTGGGGGGAAGATACCGTGTTTATAATATTTGTCCTAGAACTGGGCATTTTTCCGTGTTGGGTGCATTAAACTTTTACCCACCCAGTGCTCATGCTGGTTTTAGTGTTATTTTTAATATTTCACCCAAAGTTTATATTCTATTACTTAATTACGTAACTAACATAATAAATATACGCTAAGTCATAATGTGTCATATTTTCTAATGCTTCTGCTGAGCTGTCATTGTTTCATTTACATAATTTGTGAAAGTGCATCTAAGTTCTTAGAAAAAAAAAAAAAAAGAAAAAAAAAAAAAAAACCCACACAACAAGAAAAGGCCACGTAGTAGGGCCGCGCTTAGTTCTGGTTAGTGCGTTACCTTATTTTCTCTAGCTTCTAGGGCAAATCTTACTTCTTATAGATGTCTTATTTCATATAAATGCATATATATTCGTTCAAAATCATAGTCTTAGGACAGAAAACCATCACATAACCATAGTAATATTACTTCCCCCCCCATCCCCTCCCCCTCCCAACTCCCCTCATCCCTTAACCCACACAATTCAGCATAGTTCAGTCCCTTCAAAATGAGACTAATTTTGGGGAGGCAGGGAGAGAGGGAGAAAAAAAAAAAAAAAAAAAAAAAAAAAAAAAAAAGAAAACCCCTCTGTAGGGGAAGGCCGCATATTTGGGCCACGCTTGTTTCTGGTTGATTCCTTTTCTTGTTTCCCTAGTTCCGGAACAGATCTTACTTCTTGTGGGTATCTTATTTCATATGTGTCCATATATCTTCATTTTAAATCGCCGCATTAAGGAAAAAAATCATCCCGTGGCCATGATAGTCTACCCTCTTCCGCCCCCCCCCCCCTCTCCTCGCTCTCCCTCTCCTTTCTAGGCCGCACAGTTCAGTCCATTCAAAATGGGCGAGAAAGAGCAAGAAAAAAAAAAAAAAAAAAAAAAAAGAGAAATTAATTAGGGTCAGGTTCCATAGATCAATTCCTTCATGTAGTCGTGGCAGGGGTCCAGACTTGCTGTACTTCTGTCAATTTTACACCTTCCTCTATGGGGGTCTGTAGGTTCCATTGTTTCAGGCCCTCTCTTGCCTCCTGTTCCGTTCTCCATACTTTTACTGTGTCTCTATGTGAGACTATGAGCCTCACTGGAAATCCCCATTTATATTTGATTTTCGCTTGTCTTAGTATCATGGTTGTTTTAGCAAAGGCTCTCCTGTTTGCCAAAGTTGCAGCCGATAAATCACCGTATATCTGCAAATTACGCAATGTCTCTGAGTTTTTCTCCTCATCTCTAGAGGCAAACAATATTTGCTCCTTTATGTGATAATAGTGTAGTTTTAGAATCACATCTCGAGGCAAGTCAGCTTGTACCGATTTAGGTTTTGGTAATCTGTGTATTCTATCGATAATCAAATATTCTTTTGATACTTCTGGGAGCATTTTTTGAAATAGTTCAGAGGCGTATTGGTTTAATCTAGTATCAGGGATTTTCTCTGGGACTCCCCTAATTTTTAAATTGTTTCTTCTTGCTTGATCTTCCATGCTTGTTAGCTTATTTTTTAACATAGATACTTCTTCTTGGACGGTTTCATGGGCTATTTTTAGGTTATTATAAGCTTCTGCCATATTCTCTAGCCTTCTCTCTGTTTGGTCCGTCCTTTCACCCAGGGCTACCACCTCTTTTGTTATAGTTTGAAATTGGGTTTTAATTTCGGCTGAGAGGTCATTTTTTAGGTCTGCCATCAATTGCGCCATCTTTCGCAAGGTGATGGGCTCATCTAAGGTTTCTTCTTCTTGGGATAAGGTGATATCAGTCTCTTTTTGGGAAGCTTTCTTTTGCATGGTTGGAGATATGGAAGGTCTCCCTTTCTCTTTATTTGGGGGGGTTTGAACTATTTTGAATATACTCGCTGGTGTATTCATTGCTGGTTTTGCTTTTTTTGCTGGCATTATTGGGAGGGTCTTATGGGGGCTATGCCAGGGAGCAACTAATGACTCCTGCGGGAGGTAAACAAGAGAGGGTTTTTAATATTTTTAGAGAGGGGGGAGGCGCCACATCTTATATATTTATATAATTATGCATGTCTAACAGGAGATCACACCCTTGTTTCTCCTGTAAGTCCTTGTAACCTGGGAAGGGGCACGGAGCAGGGCTATACCGTATTGATAAGTTCATGCAGATTTAACAGGTTTTAAGCAGACTCTTTTAAACAGAAAATTATTTGAGGTATCTCACCCATCTTCTTTGTTGTACGTCTCTTGTGGGTTGCTTCAGGTGCCCGTGGGTCTGAACAGGTCTGTGCAGAGCAATCTCTGTGGCCTGTTATCTCTGCCCGGCCGTGGGGGTTTATGCTGCTGTGTCTGTGACTAGACCGGGCGGCCTCCCCAGCCTCCAGCTACTATCCTGTTTAATTCTGCTGCTATGCAGCTTGGTTGCTGCGGCGAATCACCGGGCCGGGTCTCTTTTCTCACCCTCCGGGTACAGTCCCGCTTTGTTGCTGCTGCTCACACCTCCTGTTCCACGTGCGGCTCCAATCTCTCCACCGCTCCGTCTGTCGCTCACCCTGACAGCGGCGGCGCCTATCCGAGCACTGCAGTTCTGCTTGCCGGGGAGTGTACTGTATAGCCACGTCTCAGGCGGGGATATCTCTGTCTCGCACGAGCTGGTTGCTGCGGCGAATCACCGGGCCGGGTCTCTTTCTCGCCCTCCGGGTACAGTCCCGCTTGGATGCTGCTGCTGTGGCGCTTGAGCGCTGCTATGCCGCTCAGGGCAGCTCACACCTCCTGTTCCACGTACGGCTCCAATCTCTCCCCCGCTCCGTCTGCTTCACTCACCCTGACAGCGACGGCGTCTATCCGGGCACTGCAGTTCCGCTTGCCGGGGAGTGTGCTGTATAGCCAAGTGTCAGGCGGGGATATCTCTGCCTCGCTCAAGCTGAAGCTGGCGCGACCTGCATGAGCGTGCTTCAGCGTCCTGCGTCCTGCTTCCTGCTTCCTCTCCCCGTTGTGATGCCTCCGTCACGCCCCCGCGTCTAAGGGACAAATGTAATAGCTGCGAGGTACAGCACGTGCCAAGAGTTCTTTTAGTTGTCAGATTCTTGAGGCTAAATCACTGCTGGAACTTGTATGCTACTACATTTGGCCTGAAGAGTTTAAATACAGCATATATTATTTTAAGGTGTTGTTCTAGGCCCAAGGGATGAAACCTGCTAGTAATAAATTAATATGACATACATGTCTGCATTACACTGTGATAGTATAGCAGAACACAGTTATCGTTCTGTCTCATGTTATACAGTTAGGGGCATATGGTGTGTAATACATACTAAAGTGGCTGATTCTCTGACCAGCAGATAAATGAAAGAGAAAAGTATTTTTTGCAGTCACCAGTAATATAATTGCTATATAAAAAAAGCTGCAAATAAAAGCACTGCACTAAAATCCTATATAAAAGGCAAATGATACTCCTCTCCTCTATGGGGGGGGGGGGGGGGGGGAGACACTCAAGTTTTGCTCCGCTGGGCCGAGCACAGTCGGCAGGGCTGACATATATTGTCACATCTGTTTAACGGGCTGGGAACTAGTCTTATATATTTCTTAAGTGACAATTTTCTGTAATGATAAAGTTACAGCTTGCCCTACTCACCCAGTATGTGCTGGCTGAAGACTGTGCTGTATTGGCGGTTCCTGGTGAGTAGGGTATATGCAGCCTCAGGTACTTCAAACCCCAAATGTAAGCTCTGTTGCTGGAGGCCAATGTGCAAGTGGGTGAGAGAGGCGAGGCTCTGTGCCTCTCCCGGCTGAAGCCAGTCACAGGGTGGGCCACTGCAGGGGAACATAGACATATCAAGCTTACTATCCATCAAATGAACACAAAATAAGCAACCACCAAATGCTCATCCTTTTCCGGTACCTGGTCTCCCCAGATATTTTCAGGAAATAGATTTTCTGATTTGAAACCACAATAAGTGCCCAATACTCCACAGGAATACCAAACCGCACCACAGGCACCTGAGAGCAGAAGAAAGTGGGAATGGGAAGTACTGTAAGAATGAATTGGAAAAAGGAAGACCACAACAGATCACTACAAAACAGGCTTGTCAGATCATTCTATTAGAACAAGGCCTATTTGTATAAAGAGGACAGGCTCATAGACATAGAGGGGGAAATTTACTAAAGGAAATTTGTAAAAAAAAATAGGTGTATTTGTATCCAGAAATACACTTATTTTTTGACATTTACTATCCCGAAAATACGGCAATTCGTATTCGTATTGATGTGCTATCAATACCAATACGAAGTGCCGTATTTTCGGGATAGTAAATGTCAAAAATAAGTGCATTTCTGGATACAAATACACCTATTTTTTACAAATTTCCTTTAGTAAATTTCCCCCAGAGTGTCATTAAGTCTATCTTTGCACTAAATTTCCGTATGTGAGATCTGAGTCCTCCTGTCATTTTCATACATGAGTGATTAATCACTCACAATACAAAAGCTTGGCATCTAGGTCAGGCATTCACAATTTGGTCCTCAAGACACACTAGTATTTTTCCACCAAAAGCCCTGGTCGGACCTCGGTTTCTGGACATCGTTCCAACCTGGGTCAGACAAAAGGTCAGACCCTGTTTACACTGCACCTTTTACAACCCCAGTTATACCCATGTCACTCACAAAACACTTGATGCGGACCTATGTATAAACAGTCAATCAGCAGCTTTAATGCATCACTTGAGTTGGATAAACCAAGCCAAGCCGTTTACATGGACTGTAACTTGGATCCAACCCTGGAAGCTACCAGGGACATATTCTCAGGTCACTCAACCTGGGTTATATCATAAGGACCTTTTTTTACACCAAGCTGTGACTTCTGTAGACCGCTTATAACCAGTGAAGGATTAGTGATATCCAGGCTTCAACACAGTACCTCAGTTATTTTGGTTTAACGATCTAATTAAGTTACCAGTGCTTAAATATGGAGATCACTAAAACCTGGACTGTTAAGTGTGGTTTATGGATTGAGTTTGGAAATTGCAGACACATTTATGGGCATAGCACAAACCTGACCCACGCCATGAGGGAGAAAATGCTCTGCTCCTGCACTTCCCTGGTAATGTATGATTGCCATCACCTGTGGGGAGCTAGGTAAAGGTGTTTCACCACAGGTGATGGCAATCATACATTACAAGGGAAGTCCAGGAACAGAGCATTTTCTCCCTCATGGAGAGGGTCAGGTAGGCAAGTATGGCATAGCATAAACAATCAATTGTATGCATTTTCCGTATCAAGTACAATTTAACAGAACTTTTTTTAGATCAATTGAGAATTTTAATATCTACCTAGCAAATCCACAAATACAAAATGTAATTATAAGAGGATAGAACGTAATTTACTGGTAAAAATAAATATTTAATTAAAATAAACATTTAATTATTTTTTCATACCTCTTCTAATACTTGATTCATTCAGTTATTTCCAGGAAAGCGAGCTCTAAGGTGGGTATTTATTCCAGGATTCAGATTGTCGGAACGTCCCGATAATCAGAATTCCGGGCCGTTTTCCCTCAGCTTGACTGAAACTCGACAGGTGGAATTCAATGTCATGGCTGTCGAGTATCGGATAGGGGGTGTGTCGGCGAAAACGGCGCAGATTGTCAAGAAACAGCCGTCAATTCAACAACACGCGATCGATTCTGACAAAACAGATCCGACTTGATTTAAAGTAATCTGCCTTCAATACTGTCAGAAACGGCAAAAAAGTCGGCCAAGATTGAATACCCCCCTAATTTGGAACAACAAGTGTTTACACCTGCCTCTATTCCAGTTATGCACGGCCCTGACAGAGTCATGCTGCAGCTAGTAAGCCAAATGGGCTACTCATCCTTGTTTGAAAAAAAATGAAATGCCAATTCATCTTCCAGGACTTTAAAGGGCCTCTAACCTCTTTATTTGCTTAACTATGCAGTGTACATGGAAATGCGTAAGCCAGGCATATAGTGTTAGGTTATCCTTCTGTGTAGTCTATTGGTGTGTACACACGTTAGATGTGCCTTAAGATCCTATCCACGATCTGATCAGATAGGATCTTAAGGCACATCCGATTTGCATCCTATCTTGACTATATAGTGCAGATCTGCACTATATAGACAAGGCAGCCAAGACTTTCTGGCTTCCGATACGTGAACGCGATCTGCATCCGATGTTGATCCGATGCCGATCCGATGTTGACTATATCGTCAACATCGGAAAGGAAATCGGACCGTGTGTACACAGCATATGAGTAAAGTCTTGTATCATGCCTGTCATCTATTTACCTTTCTTTACCATATTTTAGGACCTTTACTGGTCAGACATCATTGCTCTGGGGAGGGGGTGACCACTAATTCAAAATTAGATTTCACCTACCAAAATATTGTAGTGTCAGAACATTCTCATTCCTCAATCTCACTGACAGAAAAGCACATATAAAGGGATTATGCAGGAAGTGAAACAAAACAATGGAACTGTACTAAATGGTGAGCAATAAAATAGTAGCCAGAGTATAGATGCTAGTAATAATGCTGCTTTCAGACCGCATAACTGGCTTTGACCCTGTATTTGGAAACGTTTCCAAAAACGGGTCTGCCAGATAAAACCCCTTTCACACCGCAGCACTTAAACGGTATATTACCGTTTAAGTGCCGATTTTTTGACACTGGCAGACCCGTTTTTGGAAACTTTCCAAATACAGGGTCAAAGCCAGTGCAGCCTTCAGCCCTCCCCTCCGTGCAGCTCCCCCCCCCCCTCGCGTGTCGACCGAGAGCATGTCGACGCCCCCCCGCGCATGTCGACGCCCCCCGCGCGTGTCGACGCCCCCCCCACCCCACCCCGCGTGTCGGCGCCCCCCCCCCGTGTCGACTTACCCCGTGCCGGTACCTCCGTTGTGGACTGCAGCTCAGTATGCTCGGAAAGCACTTATGAAAAAAGTGTCTTCCAGAAAATGGCTGCCCCATAGGAAACCCTGTTTAAAAAAACTGTCTTCCGTATGGGGGGCAGCCATTTTCTGAAAGACACTTTTTACATAAGTGCTTTCCGAGCATACTGAGCTGCAGTGCCGGGAACCACAACGGAGATACCGGCACGGGGTAAGTCGACACGGGGGGGGGGGGGGGGGGGGGGGGGCGCCGACACGCGCGGGGGGGGGGGTCGACACGCGGGGGGCCGTCGACACGCGCGGGGGGGCGTCGACACGCGCGGGGGGGGCTCCAGTGCTGTGAATACTTAATGAGCGCACATTAAGTATTCACTGTGCTGAATTTAGGACCCAGCTCATTGGCTGGGACCTAAATACCGTTTCTGAGCCGATTTTTGCGCTAAAATACCGGTTCAGAAACGGGTAGGACCCTGCATTTTAACCGGTTAGAAAAAACGGCATTTTCTAACCGGTTAAGTGGGACTGGACCTTTCAGACCGCACACATTACCGTTTTAAAACGGTAAAAAAACGGCAATTTACCGTTTTAAAAGTGCGGTCTGAAAGGGGCATTACACAAGATGCAGTGCAGACTTTGTAGCGGAGTCAAAGAAATGAAGTGAGGAATATGACAGCTAGGAGTTGATTGGCTGGTGCATTATCGGCTTCCAATTTATATCCACTTTATCTATTTAGAGGCTAAATACATCTGCCCCAACGATACTGTATAAGGAAATGGCCCCTAATACCAATGCTGAGATGAGGGTCTCACCTTCATGTAACATTGGAATTCCTCCATCTCCCCTTCCAGGATCTCCATATCAAGATACAATTTGAGACGATGGTCTATCAGCCGAAAATCTAATGTCTGATTTGGACTTAAACCAGCTGAAGAAAACAAAGGAAGATAAGAACACTTTAGCAAAAATGAAGGAGGATGTCCTCTACAAAAAGCAAAATCACATAAATCAATTTCAGGGCAAAAAATAAATAAATAATAAAGCCAATAAAATGGAGCATAACACGGCTATAATACGTTGCTCTTTTGAATTTTCGATAAAGTACAGGGTCCTTGGTTATACTTCCAAAATGCTTCTTCCCAGTTTGGTATTTTACTATTTAATTCTATACATTTTCAGGATTAACGACCCCCCCCCCCCAATTCTTTCTCCAATTTTAATCCGAATCTCTTTCTTTCCTTTTTATTTCTCTCTATCCTTTTACTGTTCTTTCTCTCTCTTGCCACTCCTTCATTGGCAGGACCACTTCTTGCCACTTTACTCTACAAAAATTGGTTCACCACTAAAAAAAAAAAAAGGATAAGATCATCTATATATCTTCTAAAATATTTAATATTCCCACTATATTCTACATTAATTACGGAGTTGTTCTCCTCCCACTCATCCAGGTATAGATTTGCCAGCCATTCAATTAAAAATAGACTAAATTTTTAAATATTTTAGAAGATATATAGATGATCTTATCCTTGTGTGGCATGGTGACAGAACATCCTTTGAGACCTTTATGACCAAGCTCAATGTTAATATGCACAATTTACACTTTACCTATGTGATTAATGAAACAAAATTGGAATTTCTGGAATTGGTTTTAGATTCAAGTAATTTCTCTGTTGGAGGAAAAGTCGACACATATACCCATGTTAAAAAGACTGACAGTAATAGTTATGTACATTATGAGAGTTGCCATTATGGGAAATGGCTGAATAATATACCTTATTCGCAATTCTTAAGGATGCGCAAGAATTGCAGTACTAATGAAAAGTTTAATGAACAGTCTGATCTTTTTAGCTCTCGATTTAAAGATAAAGGCTACCCCGATGAATTAGTTGAAAAATGTAGAAAAAAAGCTGAGTTGACAGAGAGAAGTACTCTTCTTGAATATAAGGATAGAAGACAAGATAAAAATAGATTTACAGTACCCTTTGTCCCCAAGTATAATGTCAACGGTGGTAGGATTAGAAATATTGGTACTTGTGATTTATCTGGGCGCCCGATTTTCTTCATTGCACCTAAAAATCGCGTCAAATCGCATCGCATACAATCAGATTGCATGCAATGCGATTTGCCGCAATTTTAATATGTGAAGGCACCCAGATGCCTGTTTCATATGTGAAATGGCCCCCCAGACCCCATTTTTAATTGTATACCCACCCTGATGGCTAAATGCCCTCCATTGTTAACGCCACCCCACTATCAACACCAACCCGAAGCGTGGCGAGCGCAGCGAGCCCGCGAGGGGCGGCAGTACGCGTCCTCCGACCTTTTCATACCCCCACTATCGACGTCAGCGTGGAGTTGATCTTACATAGTGTGGCGAGCGCAGCGAGCCCCCGAGCCCGAAGCGTGGCGAGCCCCGCGAGGGGACGCGGATACCTGTGAAGCCCGCGAGGGGACGCGTCTAGCTGTGAAGGTATCCACGTCCGCTCGCCACGCTTAGGGCTCGGTGGCTCGCCACACTATATAAAATCAACTCCACGCCGACGTGGATAGTGGGGGTATGAAAAGTTCGGAGAACGCGTACCGCCGCCCCTCGCGGGCTCGCTGCGCTTCGGGTTGGCGTTGATAGTGGGGTGGCTTTAACAATGGGGGTCATTTAGCCATCAGGGTGGGTATACAATTAAAAATGGGGTCTGGGGGGCCATTTCACATATGAAACAGGCATCTGGGTGCCTGTACATTTTAAAATCGCATCAAATCGCATCGCATGCAATACAATAGCATACAATGCAACGCGATTTTCTCTTCAAGGGAAATCGCGTCAAATCGCATGCTTAGGGTACTGGCATACAATTTCAACATCGGGCGACCAGATAAGTCACAAGTACCGAAATATTCTGGGTAAACAATGGGGGATCCTAAAATTAGACCCCTTGCTGAGAGATAT
Source organism: Crinia signifera (assembly GCF_055691185.1). Lineage (NCBI taxonomy): Eukaryota > Metazoa > Chordata > Amphibia > Anura > Myobatrachidae > Crinia > Crinia signifera. Next base: position 129,248,132 of record NC_139223.1, read on the forward strand.
TTTGCCCGATAAACCACAGGTAGTGTTCAAGAAGGCTAATGCGTTGAAGTCCATCTAGGCACCTAGCAAACTTAAGATTAGAGAGAACTCGGATTGGTTGTCCTCCATAAAAGGGTTTTTTCCCTGTAGTAAATGTAAAGTATGCAAGTATTCCAGTAAGGACCGGAATAAGATCTGTAATAATGTGAATAATAAATCATGGGATATTAAGAGTAAAATGTCTTGTTTATCAAGTTATGTGATTTATTATCTTGCATGCAGTCAATGTAAGAAAGGCTATGTGGGTAAAATGAAGCGCATCTTGAAGATTCGTATATTAGAGCATATGCGCAATATTCGCAATAATGTACCTCATCATAGTGTACCTAGACACTTCCATGACTGTTGTACTTCAAATCTTAACAACTTTAGTTTCAAAGCCATTGAGCAAGTGTCCCTTTATGAAAGGTGATTTAGACAATAAACAAAGTATTCGTAAACGTTCTGGATATATACTCTTGGAACGCTGTCACCTATGGGGATGAACGAGGGTTGTGACATTACACCCTTTTTGCATTAACTGGTGTTGAATCACTGCTGACGGACTGACAGATCCATGCTGTTGAGCGGTGCTCCATGGACCCTGTCTATAGTCGGTTAGTGGTGGTGGACACCGGTGTGCATGCGTAGTGTCGCCCCTGGAGTAACCCCTATATATACGGGGAGGTTATATGTTCTCATTGTTTTTTTATATATCAATTTTGATGTTACTAACCGTATTTATCGATCTCTTTCTTCTCCCCACTATTTTTTATATCTTTATCATTGATTATTTTTTATGACATGTGTATATTTTTTAATATATGATGTGTGATGAATTTTAGCCATATAACGTCTATATAAACAGTGTTAATAAAATGTTGTCTCATGTATTGTATGTATTTTATTATGTATCTGTGTATATTATGTAATTTTGGAATTTTTTAAATGTGGCTTTGTGGCATATAAACAGCTAGTAGCGGTACATTTATTGCCTGCATATTGAGAGTACTATCATTACGCTGGAATGAAAATAATTAACACCTGTGATGAGTTAACCTATGCGGTTATATAAGATCAGTGAGTACCGGAATGGACACACCCCCCTGACGAAGTCCATTGACGAAACGCGTTGGGCATGGCCTATGGAGAGGACAGAGTGACGTCCAACTGTGTGGGAGATCTGAGCGGCGGCTGAGTGCAGAGGACGGTGATCGGGCGCTGGACGTTTGTTTGGCCGTGTATCTGTAACATCGCAAATCTTCATGTATGTGAGCCTATACTTTCAGTAAAAAATTGTAATATGTTTTGCTCATGGTGCGCTTTTCTCATTTCTTCTGAGATATATATATATATTTTTTTTCTTTAACTGTTCAATAATATACACAAATTTCAAGTATTAATACAACCTACATACCCCATGAAATAACTTACTTGGACTGATTTGCCAACCCTCCTTGGGGAGAGGGCTATTCTGCCTCAGAGGAGGCGTTGCTGCCCTGCCTGCGAGTCCCCCACCACTGGTTTCTGGGGTAGACCTGCCATTGAGGATGCCGCCTTCCTCATCTTCTTGCAGGCCAATACAGCTGCTTCCGGTTTCAGAACTTTCTTCATCCACTTCCCCCAGATAGAAAGACTTATGTGTCTCACTTTCAGCACCAGCTAGCGGCTGCTCCACAGGAACATGGCCAATAGTATCTGTATTGTGATGTACTGGGGCGATGACCACATGCAAACTTCCACATGATGGACAGCCTGCTTTGTCTACAGTGCTCGGACAAAACAATGGAGACAGTATCTTGTAAGTTACAATAAAAGAGAGTATAAATTCCAATCTGAACAAAAGAACCTTGCATTCACCATAGTATCTAGTGAGCTATATAAGAAACTGTTAATAAATAAATACATTTTGGAGCAAAAAGTGACATCATTACTTTATAAATATTAATGATCATTTGCTGAGGTTACATCACTATATAGCAAATGTAAATGATGATTTCTCTATTGACCAAGATTCCATATAATGTATAATGTGATTCTCCTGCAGCCAAGGGGTACACAGACTGACAGTGAGTTTTTCATTGTTTTTTCAATATTTTCATGCTTCTTGTGTATTGTACTGACAAAATCAGTCAGCGACACTGGCTGTTTTGTGAACTAATTGCGTAGTATTGCTTTGTAGCAAATAGTCCACAACGGTTTACTGTCTGAGTTTCAAGTGTTTTATAGTGAGATGCTTGCAACAGTATGCAATGAAGGGTTAAAGGGCACCTATGGAAGGCAAGTCAAATGCCAAAAAAGGCCATTTGTCCATCGCATAACGCATAGAGCATGCAATGCGATTTTCACTAATGAATGTTCTTAAATTATTTATGCTACATCAATCAAATTTGTTAAGTAAATTAGTCATTAGTTAACACATGTCGTCATTACTGTGTCAGCTGTATGAATGTGCAGGTTTGAATGTGTTCGTAAAACACCAGCACTATCCACACCACCCCGAAGCATGGCGAGCACAGCAAGCCCCGCGAGGGGCGGCGGAACGCGTCCTCCGACCTTTTCATTCGCCCACTATCCACGTCGGCATGGAGTTGATTTTCAATATAGTGTGGCGAGTGCAGCGAGCCACCGAGCCCCGCGAGGGGACGAGGATTACTTTACATGTATTCCGCGTCCGCTCGCCACACTTCGGGACTATATAAAATAAACTCCACGCCGACGTGGATAGTGGGGGAAAAGGTCGGAGGACGCGTTCTGCCGCCACTCGCCATGCTTCGGGGTGCCGTGGATACAGGGGATGACGCAAAACAATGCCAGAGGTGCTAACAATTGTAAGCACCCATCACATGTAATCACATCACATGTCATAGTAAGCACCCATCACATCTCATGGCATGGGTGCTTGTACAATGAATTATCTCATCGCATTTGGTGCCATGCCATCCTATGCGATATTTCATTGTATAAGCACTCCTGTGCACTTAATATGGACATCGCATCGCACAGCACTATACACGGTACGCAATGCGATTTTCCTACGCAGAATAGCCCACTAAGCTATCTGCTTAGTGGGCGCCTTGCTAGGAAACAAGTACCAAACAAAATAACTCACCCAAATCTAATTATTTCTGCACGTTACATCTGCCCCCCTGCAGTGCATATGGTTTTGTCCATCTAAGAAGGAATTTCCCAGAAGGAGTGAACCAGAATAAACCACATGTGCAGTGTCCACCATATGTGTTGCCATCGGATGTCATCATTGGAAAGATGATGCATGCGTAGAACATAACAAATATTCTAGCACAGTGCCAGTCTTTGCCCACTCATATACCAGCAACGAGTATAGGAACAGCCCACCACAGTAATGACAATACTATGATCGACAGTAGCAAGGTTGACAAGTTTTTCAGGTTTTTTTTGATGCAGGTCCGTATGGTTCATACTTTATTATCCAAGTGTACATAGAGTTAGAATATAATAGTGTACTGTGTGCAAACACAGTGTATACGGGGACCCCAGTGACATTCAGCACCAGAAAAACATGAAAAACTCTTGTTGACCATGTTCACGTCGATCATTCACAGGTGTCGATCTCCAGTCACTATTTAATACAATGAAGTTTAGGTGTCTTACTAGACGCCTTCGACCACTAACTAATGGTGGAGCATGGTATTGTCGACCTAAAGAACATGGTCGATCCTATATCCCAGATCTGGCCACATGTGACAATTTGCCCTGGGTGTAGGAGGTATGGCATGGATCTCTCGCTTAGCTAGGGGCACTACACCCCATGTACCCATTCCCTGGTTAATCCCATAGACATGCTTGTTTCATACAAAATAAAGTCATATACTCCCTTATGAGTTTCACTGCCGTTACTAGGACTTATAACGGCCTACTGCACTAATTGTCATACTGTACATCAGATGCAAAAGAAAACTGAACCAAATCTTTGTAGAAACTTCCTGGATTGTGGTGACAAAAACATACATGCATACATACATGTATGTAACTCCTACAGATAGGTTTAACATTTTAACTTTTATCTAATTAGCTGCAATCATCCCTTTGACAAGGATTGGCTGAGCTGGACATACATTAGTAACAGGATACTACTGTAAGCTTCCCACAGAATAACCCTCAGTCATAAAACAAAGATGAATGAGGCAGAGCAGAGAAGTTTGAACCTCAATGGAAATCTCTTTTGAAAGCTATGGATAAACAAAATACACCATTTAGGATCCTAGTGTATATCAAATCTATTAACAATCCAGTAAAATTCAGTCAGCTTTCATTTGCTGTATCACCGAATGGAACAGGAAGGGTGCATTGATTTTTCCTTATAACAGGGAATAATAAAAGCAGGTCCCATGGGTTTGCAGGGGACAGCGCCCATGTATCACAGTGGAGGGACCATTGCAGAACTGAACAACATTTATGATATAATCACCTGTGTGGTTACCTGGCAGGCCGTTTGGCATCTTGTCCTCAATCTTATACTCTGTGTCTGGGTTAAGGATAACGCTGGTGTCTACTTGATGGCTGAAGGAAGTGTTACATTTCAGACACTGTAAGCTAGGAGGGCGTTGTTCACAGTCAGCGGACAGCCTCAGGTTGTCTTCCAGCACTGGACTTAGCACATTTAAAAGGGTCTAGAAGAGAAAATAATTTGGTGAAGGTGCACTGGATGTTTAAGGAGGAACAGATTAAAATTAAAGGGCCCTGTTCTGGTTCACTCTCAGAGGCAAATTCCTTCTTAAATAGACAAAACCATGTGCACTGCAGGGGGGCAGATGTAAAATGTGCAGAGAGAATTAGATTTGGGCGAGTTATTTTGTTTCTGTGCAGGGAAAATACTGACTGCTTTATTTTTGCACGGCAATATAGATCTCACTTTGAAGTACAAACCCCACCCAAATCTAACTCTCTCTGCACAAGTAACATCTACCCCACCTGCAGTGCACATGGTTTTGTCCACCTGAGAAGGAATTTGTCAGAAGGAGTGAACCAGAATAAGGCCCTTAATTCCAAGAATTAAAGAAAAAATTATCTGAACATTGGTTTCAAAAGCAACAGACTTCCTACATCAGTGCTAGTAAAACATGCTGGTCACATGATCTGCTGGAACAGGAAAAAGATGTAAATTTACGAGTAAAAGAAAGCTTTCTTATTTCTCGATGAGATCCACTAGATCTGAAGAAAAAAAACAACAACTTTCTTCCAACAACGCTTGAATGGACCCACAACCTCTGCGTGGGAATTCATATCTAATCAAGCCAGAAAGTGGCGCGCAGCAGCAAAGAGATCTGCAATGTTCTGGACTCACAAGCAACACGGGGATCCAGCACCATCAAGCACTACCAACAAAGATTCTTCCCAATCAGTGAGGAAAACCCTGGGACATCCCCAAAGCGGGCCGCCTGGCACATGCATACTCCATGCAATTAGCAGCTGCAGAGACACGCCAAATTGGCATTACTTTCCAGTAAGAAGCATTGCCTGAACCCTTTAATAGGGTAGGGGCACACGGGGCCCCAGTTTGTAAAGGCCCAATACACTGCGATGACTTCTCTCCTTGAAGAAGTCACCGGCGCTTCCCCATTGAGCCGCGTGGGACCCGACTTTTTCATGCGATCCCAGCCAAGACTCTCCGGCTGCAGAAGCAATGCAAGAGATTGCTTCTGCAGCTGGCGCATCTCACAGGCTCTGGAGCGGTGCTCACGGACCCATGCACCGCATGGGACCTGCTGTCACTCACTTGCAAGTTTATCACGCAATCACAGGAAAACAGCCCAAATTGCAAGTGAGTTGCATAGTGTATGGGGGCTCTTTAGCGAGTGTAAAAAGGGGAGAGACCATGCTGGTCAGCTTCCCCACCCTGAGGCTTGCATAGCGGAAAGCCAGCCCTGGCTCCCAACAGCCACCTTCAATTTCTGCGAGAAGTAGCAAACAGACCTAATTTAAAAGAAAAGTTACAAACAATAATAACTGAAAACATTTCCCCACTTCTATTGGCACTTGTTTGTGTGTCGGTTTCTTGGTCCCCACCCACAACACATTGTCCAGTGCCCCCCCCCCAGCCTTACTGTCAAAGGTATTCATGTATACTGATTTCTTTTTCACCCATCCACATCCTAGACTCATTGCTTGACATACGCATTCCACTGTCTATGCTGCAACTGCAGATCATTAGGTATTATTAGTAATCACTACATTATATAAATAAGCAGCCGCCAGCATAATAGATCAGTCACCAGTAGAAGATCATATTGTCACCACTTTACCTCAAGCCTATGTCCTATCTACATGCAACAGAGTATGATCTAAAGAATTGGTCACACACACATTGCCTTGCTTTCTCTAGGAGGTGTGTGTTTGTGTGACGCTGCATAATATGAAGGCGATCTGTAAGCTGTTAACAGTGAATAATTGTAAAATGTCAAATATGCTTTTAGCCTGAGGAAAACACACTTACAAAGTGTTCTAGATAAAGCAGACGTAAAAGGCAGCAGTTGAACATATTCATTTGGTCTGGGGGCATCATACTACATTTCAAGACTGCACGTGTGAAGAATTCATCTCTGTATATGTAAAGTGTACAACTATGAACTTAAGTTCAGCTTTATATGTATTCTGCTCCCTGTTCGAGCATCCGACATGTAGCTGCTTGTAGTCACATAGCCGAATGCCTTCACTCAAGGGTAACTAGGTAACAAACATAGGCTTTGTTCATACATAAAAAAAAGAAAGAAAATGACTGACTGACATATTTCCTATCAAGTTTAAACACGACGAGCTGAATTATCTTGAGATCTTCATTCACCAGTCTATATACTTAACATATGCTTAAGATTATATAAGTTCTAAATAAATAAATAAATAAATGACAGCTCTAGAAAAGAAGAGAGACTCTGCCTTCCATGGTTAAGTAGTTCATTTAGTAGTTTGTCTCCTTAATTCATACAAGTCTCTTCTTATTCCTTAGATTAAGATAATGGTCAAACAGCTGCAGATCTTTTAAAAAAAAAAAATGAAAAAATTCAAATCTAATGCTCTTGTCCAATCCAACTTTCGTCTGACCAATTCCCCCGAATCTGGACACTTGGTTGCCAACAAAAGGCTACTGAGGCCAATCTCCACTCCCGGCAGCTCTGCACACCAACAGAATTGTAACAGTACGGGATCCGGAGTGATTTCAGCCCTGTTTTGAATTCAAGATACCAGTGGTGAGCCATTTGCCGCTTGCCATGTCATCGACCCAACTCTTTGTACCAGCTTATATTAGCAAGTATAAAATAGCAGGAGTCATTCGAAAAGCAGAGGCGGTTCGGGGAAGAGCTCCAGAAGATAGAAGTCTTCTTTGAGGTAGTCCTGGATGCGGGGCAGTCATGCAAAAGAGCTAAGAGGTCGCTGCCCTCCAGGTGAACATCACAAATGACAATTTCACTGCAAGCCCAGGGGGAGGTAGCCATGCAAAAGAGCTTACAGGCCACAGCACCACAAGTTAAAATGGAAAAGGTTCCCGCCATCTCCAAAAACCTTGTGAATTCAGTTACCCCCCCCCATATGAAGATCAAAGAAGATGCTGCAAGTCCTGGGGAGACTTTCTTTTAATATTTTCTTTCCTGGCAGACTACAGGTACCAGCCAGCCCATTATGTCTGGGCATGCTGGCACTTGTGGTTCTCCAAGTACCCCATCCACTTTCCGAAGAATTCCAGCCCTGGGCTGACAAGTTTTAATGTGATGACATGGGGTCCCCACACCGAGTGTCTCACTGGTACAGTCACTGGTGCTGGTTTTTGGAAAGTAGGAGGAAACCCATGCCACTGTAACACAAAGAACCATTGTATAGTGTTTCTTGTGTGAATTCACACTACAATGTAGGAACTAGAACCAAGCGAATAAAAAATTAGTGAGGGTATAAAGGTGCTCCCTGAAAGAGTAACCTGGAATCCACACAGAACACATGTTCGGTTGTGGGATATGTAGAAGTCTCATACGGCTACACAAATAAGGGGGACTATCTGAGAGAATAGACCTGATACACAGGTATTAAAAGCAGATCCTAGTGTGCAACCTCTGAGCGCAGAATTAAAGCTGTGTACATATGGTGCAATATATTGTCCAGTGTCCTGTTTTCATCAGCGATCAGAGATGGTCCCTGATGAAAAGGAGACTCTGCAAAGAAAGCGCAGAGGGAAATATCTGGTCACAGTAGCATTGACCATTAGGGGCTGAAACGGGAGCGCGCACCCGGCTTATCGCCCACAGCACATACTAATCACTGGCAATATGGTCGTGTGTGTACACAGCTTTACAGTTACTTTATTCCTCCATTCAGCAAGGCCTGGTTCATGGAAAGGTGGCTGATGCAGACCAATAATTAAGCATATGTATCTGTCTGTTAGATGGACGATATTTTGCACCTGATTATACCAAAGTAGGCACACATTTCTTTTTCAATTCAGATAAGCACAAATAAGCACATCTAAAACGTAGTTATTAATATAACCACACTACATACTGTTGTTTGTTTTTTAGGTTTTGTATGGTTATACCTTTAAGCCATGAACATCTAATCTCACCATTATAGAGATGTCTTGTGTATTGTCTAGGACCACGTAGCTCACACTCTGCTTGTCCTCACACACAGTATGAAAGTTTAGTGTCAAGACTGGCAGCTCCTGTTCCTCCCCCTATAAAAAAAAAAGAACATGCAAAAAAAAAAAAAATTACCCTGTTGAAGCAGCAGGTGCATTACTTTAAACAGCATTCTACACCACACACTAGCCACTAGGGACTACTAGTGGTATGGGAAATATTTATAGAAAATAAAGTTAATACTGTATATCTAATGTACATATCATATCTAAAATACTTCTACAGCACCCTATACAGGTACGGCTCTCACATTCCAGGTCCACTGGGTGGCAGAAGTCTCGATGTCCCGCAGGCTTCCCAGCTCTCTCTTGACTAGAACCCGTCCACGTTCTAGATCAATCTCCAACAGAAACTGGCGAGTAACACGCAAAAAGACCCACGGCCAATCTGGATTACGTGGATGGCCATCCAGGACAGGACACACTGTTACAGGGGAGCACAGGGCATCTGTGTTGTAAAAATATTTAAGAATAAGCATGGCACATTAAAGAAATGACATCATTTATTAACAGTTATTTGTGTGATACTTGTCAATTCATAACAGTCCCTGCCCCAGTGGAGCTTACAATCTATATTCCCTAAACATGTGTACACACGTGCAATATGGTCGCTGAGCAATTTTGGCTTAATATCTCTCAGCAATATATTGCTCAGTGTATCGTTTTCATCAGCGACCAGCGATTTTGGCTGAAAATTGCAAGCTATTCTGTCTCTATCTCATTTTGAATAGAAATCGATGGTGCACCGTGCATTGTGCACCAGCGAACAACAAATTGTAGCCATAATCGGAGGAGCAAGCTCCTGCGACCATTAAGGGCTGGCTGTGGGAGCGCGCTCCTAGAGATTTATCTCCCACAACACATAAAAAACACTGGCAATATTGTTGCTCAGCAGTAATCTTACGCAGTGCGCCTAAAATGGCTGCCTCACATGGTAACTTGTAAGGGTGGAGTACACAGCCCATGGAAGTTATCCAAATCTAATGACCAATCCTGCCTAATGCTTACTGTGTGCTCAAGGTTTTCTTTTGTCAGTGACTTGTCCGTTACTGTAATACCTACATCCTCTGTATTATGTGCATTGTTGTTTTTAATGTCTGTAAAATGCCTTGGGTCCTGTTGGAGAAAATGCGCTATAGAAATAAAACTGGTACTTGTTTCCTAGCACGGCCACATATCTTATGGATCGTGTACCTTTAGTTAAGGTACACGATCCATAAGATGGACCCGATTTCCTTTGAAATCAGGTCCATTTGGCCGGCTAGGACAAAATATCGGGGGCATCGCGTCGGTCGGGACCGTTAACAATGGTCCCGACGCGACCGACGCGATGCCCGCGATTTCCCCATAGGCTTCAATGTTAAAAAATATTTTAACATTGAAATCGTGTCGGGAAAGGTAAAATATCGGGGGCATCACGTCGGTCGGGACCATTAACATAGGTCCCGACGCGATGCCCCCGATTTTTACATAGGCTTCAATGTTAAAAGATTTTTTAACATTGAAATCCCGAAAAAATTTGAAAAATGTGAAATGGGCCAATATGACCCATTTCACATTTTAGATGTCCCCGTCGTCACCCCACGATAGACGCCAACCCGAAGCGTGGCGAGCGCAGCGAGCCCGCGAGGGGCGGCGGTGCGCGTCCTCCGACCTTTTCATTCCCCTACTATCCACGTCGGCGTGGAGTTGAGAATAGAATAGTGTGGCGAGCGCAGCGAGCCACCGAGCCCGAAGCGTGGCGAGCGCAGCGAGCCCCGCGAGGGGACGCGGATACCTTCACAGTTATACGCGTCCCCTCGCGGGCTTCACAGGTGTCCGTGGCGACGCGGACACCTGTGAAGTCCGCGAAGGGACGCGTTTACCTGTGAAGGTATCCGCGTCCCCTCGCGGGGCTCGCTGCGCTCGCCACACTATTCTATTCTCAACTCCACGCCGACGTGGATAGTAGGGGAATGAAAAGGTCGGAGGACGCGCACCGCCGCCCCTCGCGGGCTCGCTGCGCTCGCCACGCTTCGGGTTGGCATCTATCGTGGGGTGGGGTGTACGCCGTGACATTTGGGGGGGGGGTTGGGAATATTTTACATTGAATCCAATGTAAAATCGGGTCCCAGGGACCCGATTTACATTTAATTCCAAAAAAAAAATCGGGTCCAAAATCGGTCGGTCGCGACGATCGCATCGCATGCGACCAAAGCGCATGCGATGCGATCGACCCGATTTTTCCGTCACGACCACCCTGATGTAAATCGGTGTGGCCGTGCTAGGAAACAAGTACCATAAAACTTACTTAATCCTCCATGATTTAAAAATGTACAGGAAAGTAAAGTTTATACCACAATCTTTCCTTGATGTTTAATTCATGTAATAAGAAGATATTCGGCAACAATAGAGACCGTCTGAAATCAGGCTTCACCTCTTTATCATTTGTTCCTTCAAATGCTACCTAATGTGCGGCTGAACTGCTCACAGATCTGGATAATGTGGCAATTAGGCTGAATGACTGAATTAAATAGTATCTGGGCACTGTACAAAAATCTGAGAAACAGACTATCTTTGACAATACTTTTCTATACATATTCATTTTATGTTTTTTTAGTCTATAACAAAACAACATCACCACCTTCAGTAAAGATCTTTAATTTCATACCCCTTTCAGACTGCACTCGCAACCCGGGTCGCTACGTCACCAACCCGGGTCCCATTCACAGTATGAAGCGCTGTAAGCTCCATGAGAGCCGTAGTGCACCTTGCTCTTATCTTGGCATTAAAAGGGGACATCCAGCAAACGACCCCTATATTTGCTACAAATTTGAAATATGAAATTATCTTCTAAAAAAACGGAAAGAAATTAGGAACCCGCTCAATCCGACAGACACACAACTGCAAAATACAAAATGTAATTTCTTGTAAGCACATCTCACCTTCTACAACCTCCTCCTCTTCCTCTTTCACATCCTCCTTCTGTGTCTGCCATAGTCCATCCTGCAGAACATCCTCAATCCTTTCTATTAGCAGATCTGCAGCTGCAGTGGTGCTGACCACTGGGCTGGGAGCAGGACTCAAGCTCTGAGAGACAGGAGAATGTCCATCTCTTATGGAGGCTGTCTGCAGAATTGTGGGAGAGGACCCGCATTTGATTATGGGAGGAGAATATCTGTCAGGGTCAGGACTGCTCTTGGTGGGGCCATCTTTATTGAGTTCATTCTCCAGGTGAGGTCGATACTGCAGCCAGTCAACGCCAAACTGGTCCCGAAAGCTGTCAGTGCGATCAATGTCCCTCTGGTGCTGCAGAACTGGTGCTGTAGGTGGCAAGACAAAATATGTGTTGGTTGTTCTGAACTGTAAAAATGATGTGCACTAATTACAATAGGCACAACAACAGATGGCAATAACAATGTTAATAATACAAGTCTTCAGAAAGCAAGATAGAAATGCAGCAAAACAAGGGTTTGGGAATAGCTTAATAATTCACCCAAAAATGTAACACGAATTTTGAAGGACAGTACAAAAAGGTTTTGTCAATAATGGCATCAGCTTGGTATAGTCAGGAAAAGTGCTGTGCATTAAATTTTGTAACGATCACTACCCAAAGTAACCACAAGAGGGAGCAGTAATGCACACAAAGAAAAAGATATATGTAAAATGTACTGACCAGCTGGCTGACCTCGCTGCTCACACTCGCTGTCACTGCGCTCAGAGATACTTGCCTTGCGGACTTTTACCTAATGGCAGGGATAATGAGAAAACAATTAAAATATTTACTTTTCATTCCCCTTTAAACAAATATTAAACATTGGATATATCTAGTATTTGAATAACCTAATTTATTGCATTAAAGAGTTATGCTAGATACACACTAGAACGATCCTGATCATCTGCATATAATCTGCTAACAATCTGCATCCGATCCGATCCCAATCCAATCTGGATTTGGATCCAGTTGAATGGATCTTTTATGTACCAAAACGATTTGGCCTCAAAACACCCAATTTAGATACAATCTCGACCGATGTATATATGTAAATTGGGCATGTTTTGGCCCATTTCAGATCAGATTCCGATCCACTGCCCTGCGGGTCGTTTCACAGATCCTACCTGCAGAAGGTAGTATCTGGGTACAGGTCATGATCGGATTGGATTCAGATGGTGCGCAGGTCCTGAGCAGATCAAATGCTCCAACAGATTGTGAGCCGATCATACAATTGTCTTACAATCTGCATCATTCTGGTGTTTACCAGGCATTACAGATCCTACCTACCTATCTGTAAAACGACCAGCAGGGACGCGCATAGGATGGGAATCAGATCTAAACATGCCAAAACATGCCCAATTTACCTACAATCAATATACAGTTGGTCGGAATTGGATTGAAATTATTGGAATTGAGGCCAAATCATTCTGGGGTGTATCATGTATAAAAGGTGTGTTCACACAGTGCGATTTTGCTTGCAATTTGATCCCGATTCAATAGGGATTGAATCGAAAGGCAAGCAAAATGTTTTAGATTTGACTATTATCGTACAGATCTGTATTATATAGTCTGGCATGCATAGTCTATTTTACTGTTTGATTTACACTAAACGAGAGCGCGCATCGGGATCAGATCAGTATCGAATGAGGCTGAAAATTGTTCGATGTCCATTAGATTTCCATTAGATTGCAAAATCAAACACAAAAATCAAACACGTTGCAGACCCCACGTTGGCTTGGAGGCGCTAGGTAAGTTTTGGCGCCACGGGGTCTGCGGAAGATATTGCTAATGGCGCCACCTCCTCCGAATCAGCAGACAGTTATCAAGTATGCTAGAGGAGCGGGCAAACAAATTTTAGTGGCGGGGGCGCCCGAATTCTAGTTACGCCGCTGAGCATTACACCAACACTGTCTTGCTGTTTTCAGTCACACTGAATGAATGCAGTAGTTCTTTGGATCACTGCCAGAAATAAATATACATCTTATTCTCCTTAATTGCGTTACACTTCTGTACTTCCATCAGTCACCCCCTCTTATGGAAAGGCTTAGAATTTATGAAAAAAAGACAATACAGGTTGAGTATCCCTTATCCAAAATGCTCGGGACCAGGAGAATTTTGGATAACGGATTATTCCGTATTTCGGAATATTTTAATATTTCAATGATGTATTTTGAAGTATCTTGCATTTATGCTGTATAAACACATAATATACACACAAATATATTTTATTACCACATAAAATACACACAAATATATTTTAATTGTTCAAAAAACAAGGTTTCAAAACGTGAAACAAAATGTGTGTACTATCTCAGCACTGAATTTGAATGCCAAGCAATCATTGTCTTGCACATATATAGTGCCAGTTACATATTATGTCCCCAGTGATGCTGTTACAAATGTCCCCAGTGAGTTTTTAGCAAAAAAAAATTTTTTTTTCACTTTCTGGAATGTCCGTATTTCGGAATAATTCGGATAACGGATATTCGGATACGGGATACTCGACCTGTAATCATATAAAAAGTTATTTTCTTGCCATCACTGCTGTTTCTATAAATCTGCCATACCACTGGTGCAATAAAATTGCCCAAATAGGACAGTTTAACAACATTAGCTTAAGCTAGGGATTTCTGGATGATAAATCGACAATTTATTGGTACACAGTCAATAGGGTAAAACCATATCATCAAAGTTACAGAGGATCGACATGTACAATAGGTCCACACATTGGGCGGTATTCAATGTGAATACCTGCGAGGTGCAGCGAATCCTTTTTCGGATTCGCTGCACATTCGCCACGTTCCGGAGCCACGCCGGCTCCGGTATTCAACGAGTCAGGGGCTCGCTGCCCCTGACCGGCGAATATGAGCTCCTGCGGCGAACGCTGCAGGGAGCCTAAGGACAGTGGCAGGCAGAGAGATGGAAGTCTCTCTGCCTGCCCCAGAACATTTGTGGGGGGGAGGTGGGCTCCCCGGGTGCCAGGCAGCACAGGCTGCCCCCCGGGGGTGCCAGCAGGGGACCGCAGATATTCACTACACCCGATCGTAACGATCGGGTGCAGTGAATATATGAATATCTAATGAGCGGCTCGGCTCCGGCGCCCCCTGCTGGCTGCTGTGTAAAAAAAAAAAATATATATATATATATTTTTTTTTTAATTAAATATATATTCATGTGCTTACAGCACATGAATAAAAATAGCATGCCCCTCCTCAGAATAAAATTCCTGATTTTTTGGGGGCGTGGCCTGGACGTCTATGGAGTAGGCAGCAGACCTCCTTAGCTCCCTCCATAAATCCTTGAAAAAATCCTGCTCTGCCGACACAGAAGACCCTGACCCCTGCTAAAGCTGTGGGATATCCCACTTACCACTCTGTAGCATCGCTGCCGGATCTCCGTGACTGATTGTCCGCTGGACTGGAAGTGGAGGAGACCGCGGCCTGCAAGCACAGTGAGCGCCGGGTGCCGCTGTCAATCTCCTGCGTCCCTGAGGTATCGTGTGCCGCTTCCGCTGCCCCTCCGGGTGTTGTAGCGGGCGGGAGTGTCGGGAGCCGGCCTCTCGCTGTTCATTAAGCGGAGTGAGCGGGAAGCGCTCCCGTAAGGGTAGTGCTGCCGCGGGCCGCGCAGGGAGAGCCGGCGCCATCTTGCCCGCGCGAATCCGGGGTTGTGGTATCGGCGGTACAATTATCCTTTGCCCGGCTGAAGTTGATACTTTTGGCTTTTAAACTCGCACCCTGCACTATATTTGAGGGTGTGTGCCGCGGCTGCCTGGTGACTCCCGTTCATACTGTGGAAAACGGCTGTGCGCACGGCCATCCTCTCACGCCACTGGTTGCCTGGCTGGGCACATTGGGTTAAGGTGCTCTCTCAGATACCCTGTCTATCCTTGCTCCTTCACATACGACTATACACTAGGCTGTGTGCTAGCCACAGCCATCTCACTGCTGATCACCTCTTGCTGTATGCTTGGATTCCCTTTGTATGGTGATATCCATCCCTTGGAATACTACCTGTACTATGGTCCTATCTCTGCAGCAAATACTGCGGGCTATCCATGCCTCCACTCACAGACTCATCCACAAATTAGATTCACTCTCCTGTTCTTATAATCCGGAGACAGGTGATGGAGAGTTTGCACATGCTGGACCTGTACGCTATGACCTGGTAGCCTACTCAAATCCTGCTCCTGTGCAACTCAATTCACCCTTCTTCTCATGTACCCCTGAGCGCCTCGACAAGCATGACATGGAAGCTGTACATATTTGCCCTATGCCCGAAATTCACTCAACTACATCAGCTCCACGGATATCTACAATTGCACCTTACTTTATCTCTATATCAAGTGGCGGTGGGGATGGGAATATTGAGCCCTTTGGCGGCTACACTACTGCATCTGATAATCCGGATCTTGCATACCCGGCTGGAGAGCCTCTCTCCTATGCCAATAAGACACTTATGGTTGGAAGTGAGATCAATATACTTACAACCTGCTGCCCTATCCTCCTTCTGCATCTCAAGTCTGTGTCCACTCTGCACCATTGATACTGCCTACAGCAAAGGACTATTATTGTAATATATCTGGCTACAGTGGGACCACCGTGTTTTCACCAAATATCCCCAAACTGCGTCCATTGCTGTCTAGTTATTCTGACACTACCATTGATTTCCTTAAAATGCTTTGGGACGGTTGAGAACAACACTGATTTACTATCCTAGCATGCTTTTGCAAATTGGCCAGACTAATACTATATATACACCTACCACTTGTACTGGTTTCTCTTTAAATGTTGATGTATGCCCATGATATATCCTCTATACAATATCCTGTCTTTGGGGGGGGGGGGGGGGGGAGGGGGGGGAGTTTGATAGTTGTGGGACGCAGGGGTAGTTAAGGGGATCCAAGTACGCCTTAGTTGGGGATGGGTTGTACAGGGTGGGGGGTTTTACTGGTGGTTTGCTTTGGGTTTTTGGGTGGTTTACTTTATTAGTCTAGTGGGTTTAGGATAGAGCTCCCGACAGATGACTATTTCCTGATTTTCTTGCTCCTATGGGGTTGTAATGTCGTTTTAATCATAATCCTGTATATGTGCTTCAGTATCTCCTGTTGAGGTGTGTGCTCGGATGGCGCCTTCGGGCCAACACAGTACACTTATAGTGGTAAAAGGAACAGATAAAAACCCAACTTCATTTTTATTTATTCTATTTCTTCTGTACAAGTTATCTTATGTCAATTCAAAATATTGCTTATACCTATATGCTATTTGACTGTTTTGTCTCTGTCGAGGAATTGTTTATATGTTTCCTTTGAAAAATCTCAATAAAAAACATTGAATTCAAAAAAAAATTCCTGATTTTTTGACACCAAATGTAAACACTTTATTTTAAAAGTTCACATTCCACTTCTCCATAAAAAGATAGCGATTGCTACTCGGTGAATCATGGCGAAAAAAACCTTCAAATGTATTCGCCATGTGGTCATTGAATAGGGTGATTCACCGTTTTAGTCAAAAATTCGCCAAACAGCACAAATTCGCCATAAAAACATGGCGAATCAGGCTCATTGAATACTGCCCATTGTTTGGTTTTTAACATGTTTTCTCAACATGTGCTTGATTTACTATCCACGTGGACATCCATCAGGAATTGTAACCATGGGGGCTAGTATACGGTCATTAGGTTGACACATAGAACAGTGATTTTCAACCTTTTTACCTTGCGGCACACTAAATAGGACTTTAAAATTTCAAAGGCACACCATGAGATCCCCACAGGTCAAAACACATTGGCCACCACAGGAAAGAAACAAACCTATTGGCCCCCACATTAAAAACAATCACACTGGCCCCCACAGGTAACAAAAATAAAATACATTGGCCCTTTACATGAAAAGAAGAGACCAGTAAATAACATTTGAACTGGTGGTGGCTGTAAATGGGTTTGGGCATCTCTAGATCTGGGGGCACACTTGAGAACAGCTCAAGGCACACTGGTTGAAAAGCACTGACATAGAAGGTCACCATGGCTTAGGTCGACATGGCTAAGGTCGGCATGGTTAAAAGGTCAACACACGCATTTGGTCGACAATTTCTAGGTTAACAGTCAAAAATGTCAACTTGAGTATTACACTTTTTTTTAGCCGACAGGCGGTATGTCCTGCCCTTCCATCCACTACAGAGTGGAGGGAGAATATAATAGTTTCCCGCGCGTAGCGAGGTACCATGCCCGAAGCATGGTGAGGGCAGCAAGCCATACCAGGGGATGCGGTGCACTTAGACCAGATATGTTAAAACTGTGGAACTCCAGCTGTTGTGAAACTACACATCCCAGCATGCCTTGCCATAGTTTTAGCATTCCCTAATAGCAAAACTCTAGCAAGGCATGATGGGACTTGTAGTTTCACAACAGCTGGAGGGCCATAGTTTGAACATGCCTGACTTGGACGGTGTCTATGTCGACATTCAGAACAAAAAAAAAAAAAAGTGAAAAACACATGTTGACCTTTTGACTGTAGACCTAATGCTTGTGTTGACCTTCTAACCATGGGGTTTATTCTAGTTCATTCTTTCTGACAAAATCCTTCTTAGATGGACAAAACCATGTGCACTGCAGGGGGGCAGATGTAACATGTGCAGAGAGAATTAGATTTGGGTGAGTTATTTTGTTTCTGTGCAGGGAAAATACTGACTGCATGATTTTACACTTCAATATACATCTCACTTTGAAGTAAAACCCCACCCAAATCTAATTCTCTCTGCACATGTTACATCTGCCCCACCCGCAGTGCACATGGTTTTGTCCATCTAAGAAGGATTTTGTCAGAAAGAATGGACTAGAATAACCCCCCATGTCTTTTTCACTGAAAATCTCATTCACCCTATTCAATGTTCTCTGTTAACCGAAAGTGACCAGTGTCTGCCGGTGCCGGTGTATTTGCTGGCATATAAGACTACTTTTTTCCTCTGAAAAACATGCCTCCAAGTGGGAGGGTCGTCTTATATGCCAGGTGCACTTATATAACAAACTCTATATTTTTGAGTGGAAATGTTGGGGGGTCGTCTTATACGCCGGCAAATACGGTACTTATAAAATGTATTGCTTTAAGGCAGTTGCTCCCAATCTTTTTTGAATCACGGCAACCTAGAGTATCAAACTTTTTTCAAGGTACCCCTAGGCCCCAAAACATAATAATTAGATTGGGTTTATTTGCCATTCCTAGGGTTAGTTATGTGGTAATGGGCAGGATTTGCTTCTGTTTGTACACATTTTATTTATTTATGTGGGCAGCCACCAGCACTGGTTTTGCCCATAAATAACCATAAATAATTTGACTTGGTCCTGGACAGTTTGGGAACCACTGTTATGGATTTCAAAGCCATTAAATTTATTTCAGCAGATCAGTTTTCTGTAAAACCCCACACACACTACACAATCCCTGCTATCAGCGGGAACCTGGCATCGGCAAGTGCATATACACTTGCTAATGCCGGGGATGTTAGGGAGCGATGGTGGGGTGAGTGGCGGTCATGCGGCTGAAGCATGATCCTTAACGAGGACTCTCTCATCCGAACATGTTCAGATATAGAGAACAAAATGGAGTGTTCACACTAGGAGATATTATAAATGATATCACTCAGAAAGCCCTTTGTATGGGGCTTAAGAATGTACTTTTTTTTAAAGAAAGCAGCTTCCAGTTGATGTTATACTTTGTTTCTATTTTACCTATTGTATATTTTCTCTGTAACCAAATAACTGTACAAATGATGTGCCTGATGTTCCGCAGAAACATCAATGTTCTGGATCCAACCTCTACTGCAGGGGTGGCCAAACCGGTCCTTGAGATCTACCAAAAGGTCCACATTTTCCACATCACCTAGCTGCTGCACAGCTGCAGTCAATACTAACTGTCACATTTTCAAACATGCTGCATTCATTCCTACTATAGATCCACAGGTTGCCTGGAAAACATTCACCGTTGGTAGCTCTTGAGGACAGGTTTGGCCACCCCTGCTCTACTGTGTATATGTATTGTTACCTAAAGAAAAAAGTTTGGTACCGTGTTAGCCAGTTGATAAGAAAAGTTTTATTGTTCCTCAGTGAGAAAAACAAAATAGCAATCTAGCAAATATGATACCTTTTAATGGCTAACAAAAATAAATGTTGTTAAAATGCAAGCTTTCGAGACTTCTTAGGTCTCTTCCTCAGGCATGGTATAACAAGGTGTGTGAAGAACCACATATATATACACAGCAGAGTAGGAACAAGATGTGATAGATGGACATTCTTAAGATCAAAACAAAACAAAATAACAGAATGAGCTTGTAAATTGAGTCCTTAATTGGTTTGTAGATAAGTAGTGTGAAAGTTTTATTGTCTCTAAGTTGATGACAGACCAGAGTTAGAGCTCCGATGCCCTCACTCTCTCTGGGCCAGTCTCCTCAGATGTTGTAGTGGGCCATAAATCCCTCGGATAGATTCAGTCCTGTGTTAAGGGTGTCAAACGTTGTCATTAATTTGTATTCCCAGACCCTCCTGTCTCTTTGTGATTTGAAATTTCCTTTTAGTATAATCACTTTCATATGATCCTGATTGTGTCCTGGGCTGCAGAAATGTTTGGCCACAGGAAAGTGTGTCTTTTTTTCTTTTATTGTGTGGCGATGGGACCTCATCCTTGCCTTAAGTTTTTGTCCTGTTTCTCCAACATACAGACCCCCAATAGGACATTTGGTGCACAGAATCAGGTACACTACATTGGTAGTAGAACATGTGAATGTCCCTGGGATCTTATAGTCCTCTTGTGTGTTGGGGATCCGTACACTGTCTGTAGTGAGGATATGGGCACAGGTTTTGCAGCTCCTTACATTGCAGGGATAGGTTCCTCTTTGTGTAATGGATGGCAGTGAACTTCGGATTATAATATTTTTCAGGTTTGCAGGTTGTCGGTAACATAGTAGTGGAGGGTCTGGGAATATTGTTTTCAGGCGGTCATCTTTGTGTATGATGTGATGTAGTTTTTTTGCAGTTTTTCTTAGCACCTCAAGCTGTGGGTTGTAGGTGACTACCAGGGGTACACGGTTGTTTCTTTCTCTTTCTTTATATTGGAGAAGTTGATTTCTGGGTATCCTGATGGCTCTGATAATCTGATCGTTGATTGATGTGGGATGATATCCCTGATTTAAAAAGGTCCCTTTAAGTTGTTTTAAGTGGACATCTCTATCTGCTGGGCTGGAGCAGATGCGATGATATCTGATAGCCTGGCTGTAGACAATGGATTTTTTGATGTGTTTCGGGTGGAAGCTGTCCCATCTGAGGTATGAAGGCCGATCCATGGGTTTTCGGTATAGGGTTGTCTGTATTGCGTTGTTTTGAATTGTTATAGTGGTGTCAAGGAAGTTTATCTCGGTATATGAGTAATTCATTGTCAGGTTTATTGTTGGATGAAATCTGTTAAATTTTTCATGGAAATGTATGAGTTCTTGTTCAGAATCAGTCCAGATGATCAGGATATCATCGATGTAACGGAAGTAAGCCAAGGGTTTGATTGAGCAGGATGCCAAGAAGTCACTCTCGAGTTTTGCCATGAACAGATTGGCGTATTGCGGTGCCATTTTACTGCCCATGGCGGTCCCGGTGCGCTGTAGAAATATTTCTTTGCCAAAGGAAAAATAATTGTGTGTAAGGATGAATTTTGTAAGCTGTGTTGCAGGACCAGAAGCAATCCCATTGGACTCAAGATATATCTGGCATGCTGTCAGTCCATCTTCATGGGGGATATTGGAATATAGGGATTCCACATCCATGGTGGCAAGGATGGCTCCATTAGGGAGGGGACCTAGGGTTGATAATTTATTCAGTAGGTCCGTGGTATCTTGGAGAAAGCTGGTTGTATGTCTCACCAGTGGTTTCAGGACACCCTCTACCCATCCTGAGATTTTTTCAGTGAGGGTTCCCACGCATGAGATGATTGGCCTCCCAGGGTTGCCGGGCTTATGTATTTTGGGAAGCATGTAGAATATTCCAATTCTGGGACTGTCGGGTATCAAGTCCAAAAGTTCTGTAGACTCTGCTGACAGCCCCCTGACAAGCCTTCTCAACTCCCTTAAATATTTTTGAGTTGGATCTTTGTCTAGTTTGGTATAGTATTGGATATCCATCAGCTGTCTATTTGCTTCCTTAGTATAGTCCGATGTGTCCATGATGACTATGGCCCCACCTTTGTCTGCAGGCTTGATGGTGATTTTCTTGTTGTTTCTTAAGGTGTGAATAGCTCTTCTTTCTTGCACACTGATGTTAAAGTATTCCTTTTTATGTTTTTCCAATATTGTTGACTGGACCACATTTCTAAAAGAGTCAATATATAGGTCCAAAATGGTACTGCGGCCAGGTGGTGGTGTCCAGACAGAACTCTTCTTGTGGACTGGTCTAATTTGTGTTTGGCTATTTGTAGGTTCTGTCTCCTCTCTGTCATGGAAGAACTCCTTCAGTCTTAGTTTCCTAAAATATTCTTCCATGTCACTACATAGTTCTGTTTTGTCGAGAGGCTTGGTCGGACAGAATGTAAGTCCTCTAGATAGCACACTGACTTCTACTTTAGTGGGTTTGTGAGATGACAAATTAATCACACAGTTAAATTTACCTGTGTCTTGCTGGGAGTTCTGTTCTATCCCTCCAGACTTGGGGTGGACTTTCTGTGTGCTTGAATAAAGTCCTGCTTTTATGCGAAGTCTGTGAAGTTTCTTTTTCTTGTTATTGATTAGACACAGCTGTAGTGTTTTATAATATTGTTGTAGTATCTGTATTGAGTCCTTTGTGAGGGAGCGCTTTAAAATTTGTATTTCCATTTGGACATTTCTCTTGGTGCTGTAGAAGACATGAATAAGGTGGTTTCGCAGTCTCTCAGAAGTCCTGTAGCAGAGATGATGTGCATATTGAGTTTTGTAGGTGTGCAGAATGGGGTTCTTAAGGCAAAGTCCTTTGGGGATTAAGTGTTCCTTCTTGCATCTGGTTAGAAAAAATAAGTTGCTGTCCAGTTGAGCCAGTTTCTTCAATAAACCTTTTAGTTCCATGTGTGTGCGGTACATTCTGGTATCCTCCATTTAGTCAAAAGAAAAAAGTTTGGTACCGTGTTAGCCAGTTGATAAGAAAAGTTTTATTGTTCCTCAGTGAGAAAAACAAAATAGCAATCTAGCAAATATGATACCTTTTAATGGCTAACAAAAATAAATGTTGTTAAAATGCAAGCTTTCGAGACTTCTTAGGTCTCTTCCTCAGGCATGGTATAACAAGGTGTGTGAAGAACCACATATATATACACAGCAGAGTAGGAACAAGATGTGATAGATGGACATTCTTAAGATCAAAACAAAACAAAATAACAGAATGAGCTTGTAAATTGAGTCCTTAATTGGTTTGTAGATAAGTAGTGTGAAAGTTTTATTGTCTCTAAGTTGATGACAGACCAGAGTTAGAGCTCCGATGCCCTCACTCTCTCTGGGCCAGTCTCCTCAGATGTTGTAGTGGGCCATAAATCCCTCGGATAGATTCAGTCCTGTGTTAAGGGTGTCAAACGTTGTCATTAATTTGTATTCCCAGACCCTCCTGTCTCTTTGTGATTTGAAATTTCCTTTTAGTATAATCACTTTCATATGATCCTGATTGTGTCCTGGGCTGCAGAAATGTTTGGCCACAGGAAAGTGTGTCTTTTTTTCTTTTATTGTGTGGCGATGGGACCTCATCCTTGCCTTAAGTTTTTGTCCTGTTTCTCCAACATACAGACCCCCAATAGGACATTTGGTGCACAGAATCAGGTACACTACATTGGTAGTAGAACATGTGAATGTCCCTGGGATCTTATAGTCCTCTTGTGTGTTGGGGATCCGTACACTGTCTGTAGTGAGGATATGGGCACAGGTTTTGCAGCTCCTTACATTGCAGGGATAGGTTCCTCTTTGTGTAATGGATGGCAGTGAACTTCGGATTATAATATTTTTCAGGTTTGCAGGTTGTCGGTAACATAGTAGTGGAGGGTCTGGGAATATTGTTTTCAGGCGGTCATCTTTGTGTATGATGTGATGTAGTTTTTTTGCAGTTTTTCTTAGCACCTCAAGCTGTGGGTTGTAGGTGACTACCAGGGGTACACGGTTGTTTCTTTCTCTTTCTTTATATTGGAGAAGTTGATTTCTGGGTATCCTGATGGCTCTGATAATCTGATCGTTGATTGATGTGGGATGATATCCCTGATTTAAAAAGGTCCCTTTAAGTTGTTTTAAGTGGACATCTCTATCTGCTGGGCTGGAGCAGATGCGATGATATCTGATAGCCTGGCTGTAGACAATGGATTTTTTGATGTGTTTCGGGTGGAAGCTGTCCCATCTGAGGTATGAAGGCCGATCCATGGGTTTTCGGTATAGGGTTGTCTGTATTGCGTTGTTTTGAATTGTTATAGTGGTGTCAAGGAAGTTTATCTCGGTATATGAGTAATTCATTGTCAGGTTTATTGTTGGATGAAATCTGTTAAATTTTTCATGGAAATGTATGAGTTCTTGTTCAGAATCAGTCCAGATGATCAGGATATCATCGATGTAACGGAAGTAAGCCAAGGGTTTGATTGAGCAGGATGCCAAGAAGTCACTCTCGAGTTTTGCCATGAACAGATTGGCGTATTGCGGTGCCATTTTACTGCCCATGGCGGTCCCGGTGCGCTGTAGAAATATTTCTTTGCCAAAGGAAAAATAATTGTGTGTAAGGATGAATTTTGTAAGCTGTGTTGCAGGACCAGAAGCAATCCCATTGGACTCAAGATATATCTGGCATGCTGTCAGTCCATCTTCATGGGGGATATTGGAATATAGGGATTCCACATCCATGGTGGCAAGGATGGCTCCATTAGGGAGGGGACCTAGGGTTGATAATTTATTCAGTAGGTCCGTGGTATCTTGGAGAAAGCTGGTTGTATGTCTCACCAGTGGTTTCAGGACACCCTCTACCCATCCTGAGATTTTTTCAGTGAGGGTTCCCACGCATGAGATGATTGGCCTCCCAGGGTTGCCGGGCTACTATGTTACCGACAACCTGCAAACCTGAAAAATATTATAATCCGAAGTTCACTGCCATCCATTACACAAAGAGGAACCTATCCCTGCAATGTAAGGAGCTGCAAAACCTGTGCCCATATCCTCACTACAGACAGTGTACGGATCCCCAACACACAAGAGGACTATAAGATCCCAGGGACATTCACATGTTCTACTACCAATGTAGTGTACCTGATTCTGTGCACCAAATGTCCTATTGGGGGTCTGTATGTTGGAGAAACAGGACAAAAACTTAAGGCAAGGATGAGGTCCCATCGCCACACAATAAAAGAAAAAAAGACACACTTTCCTGTGGCCAAACATTTCTGCAGCCCAGGACACAATCAGGATCATATGAAAGTGATTATACTAAAAGGAAATTTCAAATCACAAAGAGACAGGAGGGTCTGGGAATACAAATTAATGACAACGTTTGACACCCTTAACACAGGACTGAATCTATCCGAGGGATTTATGGCCCACTACAACATCTGAGGAGACTGGCCCAGAGAGAGTGAGGGCATCGGAGCTCTAACTCTGGTCTGTCATCAACTTAGAGACAATAAAACTTTCACACTACTTATCTACAAACCAATTAAGGACTCAATTTACAAGCTCATTCTGTTATTTTGTTTTGTTTTGATCTTAAGAATGTCCATCTATCACATCTTGTTCCTACTCTGCTGTGTATATATATGTGGTTCTTCACACACCTTGTTATACCATGCCTGAGGAAGAGACCTAAGAAGTCTCGAAAGCTTGCATTTTAACAACATTTATTTTTGTTAGCCATTAAAAGGTATCATATTTGCTAGATTGCTATTTTGTTTTTCTCACTGAGGAACAATAAAACTTTTCTTATCAACTGGCTAACACGGTACCAAACTTTTTTCTTTTGACTAAATGGAGGATACCAGAATGTACCGCACACACATGGAACTAAAAGGTTTATTGAAGAAACTGGCTCAACTGGACAGCAACTTATTTTTTCTAACCAGATGCAAGAAGGAACACTTAATCCCCAAAGGACTTTGCCTTAAGAACCCCATTCTGCACACCTACAAAACTCAATATGCACATCATCTCTGCTACAGGACTTCTGAGAGACTGCGAAACCACCTTATTCATGTCTTCTACAGCACCAAGAGAAATGTCCAAATGGAAATACAAATTTTAAAGCGCTCCCTCACAAAGGACTCAATACAGATACTACAACAATATTATAAAACACTACAGCTGTGTCTAATCAATAACAAGAAAAAGAAACTTCACAGACTTCGCATAAAAGCAGGACTTTATTCAAGCACACAGAAAGTCCACCCCAAGTCTGGAGGGATAGAACAGAACTCCCAGCAAGACACAGGTAAATTTAACTGTGTGATTAATTTGTCATCTCACAAACCCACTAAAGTAGAAGTCAGTGTGCTATCTAGAGGACTTACATTCTGTCCGACCAAGCCTCTCGACAAAACAGAACTATGTAGTGACATGGAAGAATATTTTAGGAAACTAAGACTGAAGGAGTTCTTCCATGACAGAGAGGAGACAGAACCTACAAATAGCCAAACACAAATTAGACCAGTCCACAAGAAGAGTTCTGTCTGGACACCACCACCTGGCCGCAGTACCATTTTGGACCTATATATTGACTCTTTTAGAAATGTGGTCCAGTCAACAATATTGGAAAAACATAAAAAGGAATACTTTAACATCAGTGTGCAAGAAAGAAGAGCTATTCACACCTTAAGAAACAACAAGAAAATCACCATCAAGCCTGCAGACAAAGGTGGGGCCATAGTCATCATGGACACATCGGACTATACTAAGGAAGCAAATAGACAGCTGATGGATATCCAATACTATACCAAACTAGACAAAGATCCAACTCAAAAATATTTAAGGGAGTTGAGAAGGCTTGTCAGGGGGCTGTCAGCAGAGTCTACAGAACTTTTGGACTTGATACCCGACAGTCCCAGAATTGGAATATTCTACATGCTTCCCAAAATACATAAGCCCGGCAACCCTGGGAGGCCAATCATCTCATGCGTGGGAACCCTCACTGAAAAAATCTCAGGATGGGTAGAGGGTGTCCTGAAACCACTGGTGAGACATACAACCAGCTTTCTCCAAGATACCACGGACCTACTGAATAAATTATCAACCCTAGGTCCCCTCCCTAATGGAGCCATCCTTGCCACCATGGATGTGGAATCCCTATATTCCAATATCCCCCATGAAGATGGACTGACAGCATGCCAGATATATCTTGAGTCCAATGGGATTGCTTCTGGTCCTGCAACACAGCTTACAAAATTCATCCTTACACACAATTATTTTTCCTTTGGCAAAGAAATATTTCTACAGCGCACCGGGACCGCCATGGGCAGTAAAATGGCACCGCAATACGCCAATCTGTTCATGGCAAAACTCGAGAGTGACTTCTTGGCATCCTGCTCAATCAAACCCTTGGCTTACTTCCGTTACATCGATGATATCCTGATCATCTGGACTGATTCTGAACAAGAACTCATACATTTCCATGAAAAATTTAACAGATTTCATCCAACAATAAACCTGACAATGAATTACTCATATACCGAGATAAACTTCCTTGACACCACTATAACAATTCAAAACAACGCAATACAGACAACCCTATACCGAAAACCCATGGATCGGCCTTCATACCTCAGATGGGACAGCTTCCACCCGAAACACATCAAAAAATCCATTGTCTACAGCCAGGCTATCAGATATCATCGCATCTGCTCCAGCCCAGCAGATAGAGATGTCCACTTAAAACAACTTAAAGGGACCTTTTTAAATCAGGGATATCATCCCACATCAATCAACGATCAGATTATCAGAGCCATCAGGATACCCAGAAATCAACTTCTCCAATATAAAGAAAGAGAAAGAAACAACCGTGTACCCCTGGTAGTCACCTACAACCCACAGCTTGAGGTGCTAAGAAAAACTGCAAAAAAACTACATCACATCATACACAAAGATGACCGCCTGAAAACAATATTCCCAGACCCTCCACTACTATGTTACCGACAACCTGCAAACCTGAAAAATATTATAATCCGAAGTTCACTGCCATCCATTACACAAAGAGGAACCTATCCCTGCAATGTAAGGAGCTGCAAAACCTGTGCCCATATCCTCACTACAGACAGTGTACGGATCCCCAACACACAAGAGGACTATAAGATCCCAGGGACATTCACATGTTCTACTACCAATGTAGTGTACCTGATTCTGTGCACCAAATGTCCTATTGGGGGTCTGTATGTTGGAGAAACAGGACAAAAACTTAAGGCAAGGATGAGGTCCCATCGCCACACAATAAAAGAAAAAAAGACACACTTTCCTGTGGCCAAACATTTCTGCAGCCCAGGACACAATCAGGATCATATGAAAGTGATTATACTAAAAGGAAATTTCAAATCACAAAGAGACAGGAGGGTCTGGGAATACAAATTAATGACAACGTTTGACACCCTTAACACAGGACTGAATCTATCCGAGGGATTTATGGCCCACTACAACATCTGAGGAGACTGGCCCAGAGAGAGTGAGGGCATCGGAGCTCTAACTCTGGTCTGTCATCAACTTAGAGACAATAAAACTTTCACACTACTTATCTACAAACCAATTAAGGACTCAATTTACAAGCTCATTCTGTTATTTTGTTTTGTTTTGATCTTAAGAATGTCCATCTATCACATCTTGTTCCTACTCTGCTGTGTATATATATGTGGTTCTTCACACACCTTGTTATACCATGCCTGAGGAAGAGACCTAAGAAGTCTCGAAAGCTTGCATTTTAACAACATTTATTTTTGTTAGCCATTAAAAGGTATCATATTTGCTAGATTGCTATTTTGTTTTTCTCACTGAGGAACAATAAAACTTTTATTGTTACCTAATGCACATAAAACTGGAGAACCTGCCATAGCAATATTCTACATGGGGATGTATTTGAGCTTTACTTTGCACAGCTCATAAGGTTTGGCCTTGAATAAGGCTTATCTGACAGCCATCAGCTGGGGCTCATTCCATGGGGCTCATTTGTTTTTTTTTCAATGCTCCCATGAAGGACTCCATATGTATCGTGGTGCCTTACCTTGGATTTCTTACGTGGGAGGCGCTTGTCGGTTTTATCTGTAGTGGAGCAGCTGTCGGTTAGATCGCCCGTACAGGAACTCTCTGTTGCTGAATGGTTTGGGTGCGAAAGCACAATCTTCTCTCTGAGGACTTGTGTATTCTGCAAAGGGAACAAGATTGACTTAGAATGGACTTAAAGTGAAAACATGCAAACACAGCTTACAATGGTGGAGTTCCCACCTGCCCACACTCTAACTGGTGGCTTGCCATTAATGCATGGGTCATTTTCAATTGAGCTGAAAATGCTGGGGGCCAAAATGGACATTTCAATGTTTAACCGAGTAGGTGATCAGAGGACTGCACAGGACAGGACATGTCCAGTAATGTAATCTACTTTCTAACTGGACCAGTTTCAGGCATTTCCCCACTATTCATTAATTAACAATACATTGAAAAGACTGCCAATTTAAAAATGTATTAATTTTTTTCTCTATCTATATATATATCTATCTATCTATCTATCTATCTATCTATCTATCTATCTATATATCTATATATATATGTATAGGTAAAAGCACTGTCTTACTTTTGTTATGTAGATGGGGCAGGACTCCTTCTCCCTGCATGCTCAGCCAGTCACTGAGCCGCAGGCTGCTGTGTCAGACACAATTGGACAGCTGAGCCGCCGCTCAGCTGTCCTGTCCTTCTATACAGCGCCTGCGGCTGTCAATCAGCAGGGAACCCCAGTGCTACACTGCCTGTCCCTGACAGGCGTGGCACTCCATGCAGCAGTGGCTAAGTTATTCTCTGCGCGCTCGCAAACCCCGCTGGCACTGGCTCCTCCAAGCCACTGTGGGGTCTACCCCATTGTTCTACCACTGCTTTGATGACTACTGAAGTCAGAGATAAGCAAACGACAACAAAAAAATATATTTTTCACTGCATAAATATAGAATACATAATATACCTTAATAAATGAGAGACCTTTGGTTCTTGCGTGTTCCTGAAACGTAAACATCTGTGCATGTTGCGTTGAAAAAATAAAAAAGGAGTAGGGGGTGATTTATACTTACTGCGACGGAGCGGGCTGGTCCTGTCCCTTCCCTCGTTTTTTCCCACTTCTATATAATAGGAAAAATATTTAGAGTAAAGAATTTGATAAAGTCTATGATGAACTATTTTATCATTTAAGTATCTCTTACATAGCTTACATATTCTAAGTATATCTAAATAATCTCCAACTCTGTGTGCCATCTCTCCTAGCGTAGGCATGCTATGTGTATTTACGCATATATGGTTATCTATTATCACTGTATACTGTACATTCTGTACACAGAATTTGTTTTCAAAAGGCCTAAAGGAAATCATGGAAGAAATATGGGATGGGGGTTATTTTTCAGATAGGTGCTATGCAAATAAGTCGATTCTGATTGGTTGCCTATAGCAACATCCCATCTTAGTAAATTTCCCTCCCTATATGATGTGTACTGTATAAGTTTAGAAGCCTTATATCTAGGACATCAGTCATTATTATTATCCTTTATTTATGTGGTGCCTCAAGGGGCCTGCAGTGCCGTATAAATGAAATGAGCATAAACAGTATGAACAAAACAAGAAACAATTAACTTACAGTACAGGACATGAACATGGTGCATAAACCCCTAAAGCCCCTCCCCCTATGGTGCATAAACATTGCTGCATCAGCAGTCATAGTACACAATCAATCAACAGGGCAGCAGAACCCAAGGCTTTGGTGCCGTTGTAGGCAGTGGACAGTTAAAGATGGTATTCGTGACAAACGGAAGAGGACCCTGCTCATTACAGCCTACAGTCTATGTACCTGTAAATGGTATATAGCAGGGGTTCTCAACAAACCAACAGGTCATGATTTGTGGATTTATGTAAGTATGCCGAGGTTGCTGCTTCCACGCACAGAAATAATAAAAAAATGACCTACTGGCTTATAGTTGTGGTGGTTAAGATGCACGTTAAGATCTCTCACTTTGGACAGCAGTGAATGGTTTCACATAAGATACTGTATACTGCATGTGATCCAGCCGCAGGGGAGCTGCCAAGTCACTTGCCGGTATATTACATGCTATTCTAGCATGCAATACCTCAGCCTTAAGACCTAACCCGACCTTAAGACTAACCCGAAATGGACTAGTCCCACTGTGGCAAAGGTATCAGAAGTAACTAAAAGTATCTCCAGTGGTTAAAGGTAAAAAAAAAATATTTAAAAAAAAAATGTGAGCAGAAACCTGGAGAGTCAATTTCTCCATTGCCCTGCCTCCTAGGTGTAGGCTTAACACACCAACTGTACCCCCTGCAGCTGCACAGGAAAGACCACTATATTTCACATAAATGTGGAACTCTTCTCTTACCGCTGTCTCCAGTCCTGACAACAACTTCCCATCCAGTAAAACCTGAAAGCACAAAACAGAGGTTATGATCATCAGACTACCATGAAATGGGCATGTTATGGGAGTGATGCTGGTGTGTCACACAAGTGGTCGCATACACAGGTGATTTCTCGCTCTCATTGGAGGCAATACTCAGGAGGAATATCTCCACCTACACTAGGGTTGGTGCAGGTTAATATGGTGCAACCAATGGCGGCATGTATAGCAGCGTTTCAGTGGGTGTCTCAGTGCTTGCATGCTTGTCCACTATCGGAGGGGCTGGTGCTAGCCAGGGCTGCAATCAGAAATTGTGGATCCCGGGAGTGATGAAATAGGCAGGGCCCCACTTCCCTTTCTCAAACACCTGTCTGGGCCCGGGACTGGAGACCACGCAGTCCCCCTATGATGGCTGCCCTGTAGAGCGCATTAATATAAAGACGCATTCACACTAAAGCGGTCACAGCAACTCAGAATGAGCCCCATACTGTTATGTGCCCTATGAGCCCAGACTGCTTGCTCACCTTGTCTGAGGTTTTAGGGGACAATTGCTGGGCTGTTAGCACTCGATGCTCTTTTTGGAAATATAAGGGATTCCCCTCGAGGAACAGCTAGAAATAAAAACAGCATGATTAAAACACACAAGTCACTTGGGATTGTGTTCTGCTACACACAACACAACAGTTGTAGCAAATGTGATCTATAGACTACAACGCCTTAAACTCATGCTAACTTCAAATCCCACCCACAAGGCTTAGAAATGTGCTGTTCCGCTACTCTGCGTTCTAGCAATAGAGCATATACCGGCTCTAGTTCTCTAGTCAGGAACTCATCACACACTGGGCCAGATGTAATAGGGTGTGAGAAGCAGAAAGTGAGAGATTTTGGGATAGTTTTCCCATTTTTTTTTTCTTGCTACAATCAATTACATGAAAGAAATCAAACTGGTTTTTCAGTGTAAATGATCGCTGCTATAACAAAATATGAGAAAACTCCAAAATCTCTCACTTTCTGCTTCTTACACTCTATTATATTTGAACCATTGAACGAGAAGTCGGTCTGTCTCAGTACTCCTAATAGAGCTCCATAGAGAGAAAACATCATTACGGGTGAGCATATAGGATTATTAAGTGGGATGTAGTCAAAAACTTTACATATACAATGCCAACATTCCGTTATGTTCTTGACATTGAACATGTCAGCGTGTGCAGAATTAATACCTGTTTACAACATCAACATGTGAAATGTTGAGCTGTGAATATGTTTCAATTTGGCTGGAAACAACATATTGGGTGGATATTGCAACCATGTGTACCCAGCTTTAGAGTAAGACTGCGGACGGTTTAGGCTTTAGGGGGAAGGTTACTGTTAGGCTATGGTATGCAATGTTCAGGTTAGGCACCTTGGGGAGAGTCAGGGTTAGGCTATGGGTGGGGAGGTTCGGGTTAGGCACTAGGGGAGGGTAAGGCTATGGAAGGAGGTTAAGGTTAGGCATTAGGGGGAAGGTTACTGTTAGGCTATGGCATGCAATGTTTAGGTTAGGCACCTTGGGGAGAGTCAGGGTTAGGCTATGGTTGGGGAGGTTCGGGTTAGGCACTAGGGGAGGGTAAGGCTATGGAAGGAGGTTAAGGTTAGGCATTAGGGGAGGGTTAGGATTAGGTTATGGGAATAGAGTTTCACACTTGGCTACAGGTGGGGAGGACTAGGGTTAGGCTATGGCAGGAGGTTTAGGTTTGGCACTAGGGGGAGGAACAGGGTATGGTTATGGGAGAGGAGATTCGGGTTAGGCACTATGGGAGGGTTAGGGTAAGGCCATTGGAGCAGAAGTTCAGGTTAGGCTACCGGTGGGGAGGTTTGGGCTAGGCTACAGAAGCTAGGGTTTGTGAAGGATAGTGTTAGGCACTAGAAGGAGGTTTTGGGGTTAGTAATACTCACTGCCGGAATGACTACAAAGCACGCTACACCCTCAATAAGCAACAAGAGCCCTCTCCCTGCTTTACACAATTGTATTCAAGGGTGGACACATTCCAAGGGGGAATTCAGATGGTCCAATAGTGGGCAAGCTCTCCCCACACTGTAAGGTCACTGCTCATAGTAGCTAAACATGGTACTGGCTGCACAGAACGGCCGCTGCCTCATTAGATTTCTTGTAAACTGCTCCAGCTCATTGTGTGTGGTGAGTGCCCACATTCTATGCAGGCTTTATTTAAACATAGACAATACTGTTCAATCTGTATATGCATAGAAACATATAAAATACATTGCCAGCATGTCAGAGTTATTTCTGTGTCAGTAAATGTACATTACCTTTCTTAGTTTGTGCAGCTTAGCCAAACCTGCAAGTTGTGAGTGCTCAAGAAGCAGATTGTAGGACAAATCTAAGTGTTGGAGGTTTGACAGCGGTTCTAGTCCTATGGGGTAAAAGTACAAATCAGTGACAGGCTCATGCATCTAACTACATACATGTACGTGTGCACACAAAGACTGACCGCTGGTGCTGGACACTTGGTTGTGTCTCAGAATGAGGGTGTGGACGTTTGCACAGGATTGTAAACTAAGCTCCGGGACAGTCGCTAAAAGATTATATCCCAGATTCAGGTACTGAAGCTCAGAAAGTACCTAGAATTAAAACACACACATTACAGAGATATGCACCCAGCTTGATAAGTCACAACAGTCCTGCCCGAGTCTACATTATTTCCCAAATGCTATATACACCTCTCTATAGTATATACGAATGGCAGTCATGAAAAGTGAAGAAAGGTAATACCTGTAAATATGAGCCACATTCACGGATACGATTATGACTTAAATCCAAGATCCTCAGACTGTTCAATAATTCCTGAAATAAACATTATCATCATCAAATACCAACATATCCCACCACACTGTGCACTTATAAATGACTGGATCATACAGGCCACAAAAAGTACACATTCAATCCAGATGAACCTTTTGTAAAATATCCAGATTATGTACTTTTTCATGAATTTTGTGTTAGCTCACTATCGAGGACTAAGTAAAATACAGATTAAGAATAATGATGCATGATGTGAGTCATTGTTATGCTTAATGGGTCACTTATTACACTTTGCGGTGGGCATAAAAAAGGCAATGATCCGCCAATTCATATTCAATCACAGGTGTTTTTCAAACTGTCATGGACGAAAACAAACCTAAAATCGGACATAAACGCACGCAAATTCCCCAAATAGATAAGCGGCAATTTGCCTATCCACGTAGAATTCGCCAATGTCCGATTTTTCGCTCAGGAATCCACACAGAGATTGAATAGGGAGTATCTAATTTGCCCTAAAGACTGGCAAAAATTGCAGGTTTTTCCCCTGGCCAAAAAATTGGCTCGAACTGAATAAGTGAATCAGCAATGAAAAATTTGTGAAAACGTACTCAAGCCAAATTGGGAAAAACTATGAAAACACATAGCTTAGATTGTAAATAAAGGTTCAGATATCAATGATTTAAGGGGTGTATAAGGTGTATGGTCTAATATTATTTAGGCTATGATCTACGAGGAACAGACCTAACAACACTAATACCACACATAAGCACAGTATGGATGATTAGAACACTTAGCACAACAGTCGCCTATCCACAGCAGCTGCTCACCAAGGACTGGTCCAAACTGTGTATTGTGTTGTAACTGAAATTCAGGGTGTGCAACTCCAACCAGGGGAGCGCGGAGCTCAGATCCCCTCCACACAGAGAGATTACTTCCTAAGGAGAAGCATAAAATCAAACATTTGTATCATTCATGATGTAAGTATCTAACATGCCAAAACCTCCAACAGCAGATTGTAGCGTGCACCTACAGTAGACTACAGAAAAGAACTTCCATCTACTCAATTATTCTGCCCTAAAGTTGGGTACAAATTAGACAATATTTTGAACGAGGTGGCCAACTTTACAATGGTTCACATTGTCCAGTGTGTATGCACTCTCCTGTGAGTTGATCTTGTCTTTAGGTTGGTCATGCATGTAGCTCAATCTTATGATATTACTAGCAATGCCATGCTGCACAATGCATTATGGCCGCCCCCGTTGTTCTGACGCTCCCTGCATCGGCAAATGTGTATACACTTTGCCTTGCCAGGTCCACGTCATCTGTTGAGTTGGGTACACAGTCTAATGTGTACCCACCTTTACTTTCTGTTTATTGTTTTTTTTTCCAGTGTCGTTGGGGAACAGTGGTTTGTGAAGGTAATAGAAAATCCTAATAAAGAAACAGCTATATATTAGTCCAGGGGTCTTCAAACTATTTTTCTCTGGGACCCTATCAGACAATAGAAATAATGACAGGACCCCAGTAAGTTACTGCAGAAGGTCATCACATCACATTTGTAGTCAGCAGACAGGACATACATAGTAGCATTGTGGGGGCACAAACTGATGGCAGGAGTCTAATATAATAGACAATACAACAGATTTTCCAGACTCCTTGAATCACTGACTGATATTAGACAAGTCATCAGCCTGGTGGTCAGCAACATGGAGTTGCAACCTCATGCTGAGAAGCTTGGGACCCACTTTGGGGTCAGGACCCACAGTTTGAGAACCGCTGTATTAGTCCAATGTATTTCTGGACTTCCTGCTGTGCATTTCTCTGGACAAAAGCTAAGAGACTAGTCCATGGATCTTGGTCATCCATACATGACCTGTACTTCTATTCGGAAATCCTCTTCTCCCAGACCCTACCCGAGACTCCAATATAGATCCTATCCCACAACTTCTCATGCATGTGACAGAAAAAAACAACATGATTAGTGGCAATTCTATTCTTTAATCATATATCCTTTTAAGGGGTATTTATCAAAGCACGGAGATAAATAAACTGGAGATAAGTAAAGTAAAGTAATCAATCATCTCCTAACTGCCAGTGCTTTATTTCTCTCCACTCTATCTCTCACCGTGCTTTGGACTGGTTTTCTCCTGATCAATTTCTGTAATCAGAGTCATAAAAATGTACTAAATTAATTTTATTTTTGCTCAACTCTAAATAGTAATTGACTGATTTGTACTGTATGCATTATTTTTGTGTTTGTAACAATATAAGACGCACAGGTGACACTATATTTCTGCATTATTTGTGTGTAGGGGAAATACATTTGCTTTTCTCCAAACACCTGGAATAACACGTATGTATGGGAACTGGTTAATAAATATATCTGCCCTCACCGTACAGTAGGGCTGATCTTTTACTTATATAATATGTCCTTTCTGAGGTTTCAACAGAAAATATAGAGAAAAAAAATAGTCACTTATTCTGCAATTGCTTTACACCAGGCATGTTCAAACTATGGTCCTCCAAGTCCCATCATGCTTTGCTATTAGGGAATGCTAAAACTATGGCAAGGCATGCTGGGATGTGTAATTTCACAACAGCTGGAGGGCCATAGATTGGACATGCCTGATTTACATCCTACAAAATAGTCATCTCATTTGGTTTTTAGCCTATTGCCATTATTTTCCTTTCATGAATGTGTCCAAGTAATGGTTTTTTAACCCTCTTTCTCCAACTGTGTTGAGTGTTCATTAGAAATTGGTAATGCACAAGTGTGTAGTTTTAGCATGGAGCGTCTACATCAATGCCAGCGGCCTCTACACCCAAAGCCGTCAGTATCACGCAAAGTGGATATCAAAGATAATGATAGTTTCCATCAACATAATTTATTTTTTCCAGTCCTAGTGCTCACCTCTAAGCTGGTAACACATCGGGAGCAGATGAGGACCTCCAGCTGTGAGTACACGCACCGCAGCCCGCGCAGGCAGTGTGGGGGGAGACATCGTAACTGCAGGAGGAAGTTTCAGTCAGCACTAAGTAATAAGACATTGTCAGGCAGTCTCTTGTAAGACATAAGTTACTATTACTTCAGATTTGTATTGTAGAAGTTGCATTCTTTATAATACAATGGTTTCTCTTTAGTTTAATATGTGGAAATAACTTTTCAATTAGTACGATGCACTCAGACAAAAGCCACAGGAGAAGAAGTTCTGAAATACTATAGATGCCTTTAAAGTATAGAAATGAAAGCACATGGTGCCATCTAGCGTATGATGGTAGGTATTGCTAAGAACTGACACCACAAAAGAAAAGCTTACAATAATAACTTATGTATGAGTAAAGAACATGCTTACCTCTAAAGATCTTAAAGACTTAAACGGGAAAATATTCACATCAAACTGACGAGGACATTCAGCTGGATGGATAAGCTGGAAATTAGGGGAGGAGAAAAAAAAATATATAAAAGATGGTAAAAACACAAGATAAAATAGAAGTAGCAGCCAATTTAATAAGGGGTCTAATGGAAACACAGCTCCCGGCTGAACAGGATTTCCTACAATAAATACTATTGCTTGTAACGATCCATCACGTTTCTTACCCCAATTTGTTATGTTCTGAGCATTTTGTAATTCTGCTAAAGAATTATTTTAAAATGGAGCCGGATAACAAGTTTTATGGATTAAAAAAAGATATATTCTAATGGGCACCAGCAGAAAATAGTAACGTAGAATTTGACAGCACATGAAAGCTACTTGGCCAATCCAGACCTTTTGGTAATCTTTACCCCATAGTTCTTTGTAAAGACATTCACATACTGTACTTATCCCAAACATTTGTAAATTGCTCTATTGTCTTAGGGGTAAATTTACTAAAGCTTCTAAAAATTTAAAGAGGTGAGGTAGCTCATAACAACCAATCAGATTGGGATATATATACGGATGACCGGCGGTCAGAAACCCGACAGGGGTCAGAGTATACTTACTGCCCGTTCACTTCCCTCAGACAAACCAGCCAGCCCCCCCCCCCCCCCCCCCCCCGTATCCTGTCCCTAACCCCTATACCCACTAGTGCCTCAGGGGGGTACTCAATCCGTGCTGATATTTTCTGACAGGGGAAATATCGGCACTCACCTATTCAATGCTATTACCAACAGCATTGAAGTGTGTCAGACCTGACTTTTTTTTACAGTTGAATAGGTTTTGTCGGAAACAGCTGCAGATTGTCGAATTCACGGCCGTTTGCTGACAATTCGCGACCGTTTCTGACAATTTACAGACTGCGACACTACACAGTCTGAACATTGAATTCAGGAAAAAACAGCCGGTTTTGAATACCCCCTAAACCTGTTAAAATCTTTTAGTCTTTCCCGTGTAAAATTTGTGCCTATCTCATTGGTTTGTTACATTGCCTCCCTGTCTGTAAGCCACTTGAAATTTTGCCTCCTAAATCCCTTTCCTACTCAGTAGGGGTATGGGTCCTTGGGTTGACTAAGTTAAGGTAGACATGCATTGGGTTGACCACTAAAGGTCAACATGAAAAAGGGTCAAAAGGTCAACAATGGGAAGGTCGAACTGAGTTTTTCACTTTTGTTGTCCCGAATGTCGACATGCTCAACATGAACACTGTATCAGCGCGCTGTGCTCGCCATGCTTCGGGCACGGTGCCTCAATACGCTCGGCACACTATTCTATTCTCCCTCTACGCACTAGTGGATGGTAGGGCATGAAATACCGTCTGTGAAAAACTCATGTCAACCTTCCCATTGTCGCAATAATGCTTGTGTCGACCTTTTCACCCTGTCGACCGTAGCTATGTCAACCTTTTTAATGTGTCGACCTTAGCTATGTCAACCTGTTTAATGTGTCGACCTTAGCTATGTCAACCTTTTTAATGTGTCGATCTTCAGTGGTTGACCCAATGCATGTCGACCTTAATAGTGTCAACCTAGCAACCTTATACCCTCAGTAGTTTCCATTATAGTACCATTGATACTATATTTAGCCTTTGGGTTTTTGAGACCCAAGTGCATGATTTTTACTTTTTTAGCATTAAACTGTAGTTGCTACGCTCTTGTACATTCACCTTCAAGTCTACCTAGACGCTCAATCATATGTTTTACCCCTTACTAAAGAGCACAATTCCCTATCCTGCGAACAAGTTCTTATCCATTCAGCGTGGTTTTTAATCCAATTACACGCTTTTACGTTTCTTTAGGAGTCTGCAATGTGGAATAGTGTCAAATGCCTTATGGGCCCTACACACATGGCGTCATTCAGGCAATTTCTGAGCGATTTTACTAAATCCCTCAGAAAATGCCTGAAAACGGATGTAAATTGCTGTGTGTGTAGACCACACAGAGATTTAAATGCACGGCCCCCGCACGCAGGTTATTAATTTGTCGGGACCAGTGTTCTCAACGGAGAACACTGACCCTGACACCTCGCATAGCACACAGCTCGCTGCAGCGCTGATCGAAGCAGCATCGCGCAGAACGCTCAGCGGCCCATTACAGAAGTCTATATATGCTCTGTATTGGTGTATTTGATATGTTATGGAAAACAAAAAAAAGTCTAGTTCTGCTACATCTATGGCCCTCTATCGTGGAGTCAAAACAGTCAATAGATTTGATTGTCATGATCTACCCCCAGTAAATCCATGCTGTTCAGTATCCTGTAAGCTGTTTGATTTCAGATATGTCACAATTCTTTCGTTTACAGTGTTTTCTTTACTTTCCTACTACTGATGTAAGGCTTACTGGTCTCACTTCTTCCTTGCTTTCACTTTTGTGCAGTGGTACAACATTTACTTTTTTCCAGGCCTCTGGAATTGCACCTATAGCTAGTGACTAATGGAATAATTCTGTTAATGGAGCTACCAGCACATCTATAAGCGCTTTTAGTATCCTTCAAAGTATCCCATCTGGCCCCATGGACTTATGCACTTTCAGTTTTGAAAGTTCTGTTAGAACCATCTCCTCTGTAAATTTACTGTTATCTTATTCATACTTATGAATGTACTTGCAAATTAACTGTGGCTACTTCTCTATCCACAGTGAATACTGAGCAAAACTAATTATTAAGATGATCTGCTATTGCTTTGTCTCACTCCACCAAACGATCACTCTATTTGATTCTATTCTTTCACTTATATACTTTTAAAAAGGTGTTTCCCCCATTTACACAGACTGTGCCATTTTCTCCAATCCTCTGCCTTACATCCTACCGTCTTGCAAAATACACCTCTTTGCCATTATTTTTTTTGAGTCTGCTTATATTTCCTAAAGGCCATCTTCTCTGCTTTAGCATTAGTCTATACCTCTTTTGTAAACCACACTGGCTTCCTTTTCCTGGTGATTTAAGTAAACCTATTTGTACATAAGTCTGTTGCTTGTACTTTTGCACCATTCAGTTTTTCCCACCTCTCATGCCCTGCTTTCAATTTGCTTAAACATCTCCCCATTTTCTGCAAAGTTAGGGGTTGATTCAATACAGTGAACTGTGAATAGTGAGGGAAGGGAGCTTCCGTAGCTATTCAAATGAGTGTGCAGTCACGTTAGAAATGCCAGTTCTAGTAGGTCATGAAAACAGGCATTCTCCAACTTAAGTGCCCAGCTGCGATGCGGTTTGCACCACGCTAGGGCACAAAACAGCAGCACGGATTTAGTTTTGTCAGATTTCTGCATGCACAAATCCACTAGTTGGACTTCCAGCGCAACGAATCGACCCCTTAGCCTCCCTTTAACCCAACAGCTTTGTTTTTGTCCAACAGGAGTTGGACCCTGTCTTTATACTAAACCGTATGGTTTGATGGTGAATAGATTCTAGGTTCTCACCCACATATTTGTTTGATATCCTGTCACCATTTGTGAGTCTTGAATCTAACACTGAGTCTTTGTGAGTGGGCTCCCTAACCAAGTGCTTGAGGGAATGCTCCCTGTAAGGAATTTGTAAATCTGACACTTGTAGTTCAACTTGCAAAAGACCCTTCCCAGTTTACATAATGTAGATTAAATTGTACTGCATTAAAGTGCAGTGGGACTGATGCTCAGTTGTCATACATTTGCTTACAGAGACTGCGGAAATGTCACTGTGCCGTAGCTTGACATTCTCACATTGGCGACTTGGTGGGTGTGGCAATTAAACGGTAGGCTAAGCAGAATAGACTGTAAGTATAACTACTTATATTTCCATGCATTTCATTTAAACAAAGCATACAGTACCGTGTGCAATCCACAAGTGTATGAGTAGTGGGTGAACAATCTGCATATTTAAATGTATATCTGAACACATTATACGCAAGCAACTACAGCTGATTTACATACAGCTCTGCACTAGACCCAGTAAGTCAGCGTATAACATTATACAGGTTATATGGAGAATAAACTCTAAATCTGCCAAGTGTTGTTCAGCATGTGACATATTAGAAGTGAATCTTAGCAATCAGTTACTTGCCAAAGCAATACAGCACACATACACAATATCACAGAAAGTCAGATATACAGGCCATAAATCCTAGCTAGATGTGCTTCCTTCAATCACTGACATGCATATTAGTCACCTTGTGACTAAGTCATGTTACAAGCTGCAGGCTGATGTGGGAGTGTCACATGTACTAACAGACTGGAAGCTAATAAGCCCACCAGTCTCTCTTGCTAGTTACAAGCCACACTGAAGAGCATTAGCTAAATGTAATGAAGTCATTAGTATAAGCAAACAATGAAAATAAGAACCTTCAGAGATGGAGTTTTCTGTAACATATCGAGCAGGAACTGCGTCCGCAGGATAGAGACGTTGTCAGATGGGTGAGATGGTAGAGCCTGGAACCCAGTTCCTGGTCCGCGAGGAAACAGCTGTTCAAACAAGCGGGTGACAACTTGCAGACATGGGGTGAGAAGAGACAGGACACGGCTACCATCCAACACAGTGTCCCCTGCCACAGAAATGACCGGTGTTAAGTCATGCACAACTGAATATGGTGACAACCTGTCTATATGCCTGAAAATAATTCTATAAAACATGATCGGATGACAACAAGAGCACCGACAGTCCGACACCCTTTACATCTGCCCCCAAGTCACAAAGCAACACGGAGAAAGAAACGGTGTCCCAGTCTGCATTGGAATGAAGAAAATAATTATCGAGGAGTGTAAAGACATAACTGATGGTTACTTCAAACATATTAGAATTAATTTAACCATTACTAACTTATTTATAAGGCGAGACAAATTGTACAGAATGCCCTAGTAAGTAAACACATAGAACCCAAGAATAAGAGCATCAGCATATGGCATACCATAGCATAAGTACAGTACATTTCCTGAACCTGCCACCACATCCACGCTTTAAATGTATATTCAACAAAATGTAATGCTGGGTAACATCAGCGTTTGATCAATGTAACGTGCCCATTTGAGCCCCTTTCTGACCGCATGGACACAAGATGATTGGAAGCCTGCTCAGATGAGGCAAGGTTTTTGGGCAGAGGGAAGATTAGAAAAAACCCCAATGAGGAAATGGACCATATGTGCCAACGAGGGTCAGTCCAGGGCGACAGTGGCCCTAGTATGGTGTTGTTTTCACCTGTAACGTCACTGGAAGATCACTTCTCTGAGTTTAGCATAATGAGTTGGACCACTTGTTTGCCAGATTTGAACACATTTGGAATGCAGTTTAAAGTATGTTCTTCTCCCAGCATATATTAGGGAGTTGTGGACCGTTATTCAGGAGGCATAGTGTACAGTGCACACCTACGCAGCACGTGGAGTCTATGCCCTGTTGAGTTGTTGCTGTAATCCCAGCAACAAGAGAGCCTACATGTTAAGTGTCTCAGTTTTTCCGGCACATGAGTTAATAGGGGGTGAACAGTTGCTAGGTGAAATGGGAAGGACAAAGACACATATATGAGGTACCTATATAATTAGACTGCATGTATACAGCATAAAAAGGATACTTACCATAGTCTCGTAAGAGCTGAGCAAGGGTCTGGACCAGCGAGTCTGGAGCTTCAGTCCTCATTTACCTATACCAAGGAAAACAAAAACTAGATTTTTGGTATTTACAGATAAATCCCTTTCTCTGATTCCATAGGGGACACTGGAAAGCCATTAAAGGTGGGTATGAACAGGTGATCCGTGGAGCCAGGCACTAAATTTAAATGTGTCTGTGACTGGCTCCTTTCGCCCTAGGCCTCTTTCCAAGACCAGTTAAGAAACTTAAAACACAAACGATGGAGGAGGAAGCGCAGCACAAATAGTAGAAGAAACAGTAAATATACACATAAGCCACCCAGCGGCAATGAAACTGCAGCAAATATACACACACTTCCAGTCAGGAACTGCCTTTATAAGCCTTATAAGGTTGACAACCACCATCGGGTCTATTGGGATAGGCGCTATCCGGAACTCCCTATTTCATACTCTATAATCCCTCATAACACTCACCACCCGATTTTGGTGAGATACTGTACATTCATTGCTTGAATATTCATTAGAGCTTTTTATTGCACTCTCATCAATTTGTTAACACATATATATTTGTGTGTGTTTCAATTGCACCCGGGATTCATGTGCGAACACCTGCCTCAAAGCCATTTTAAAGAACCCAGAGAAAGCGCCCCAGTCTAAACGATGTGGTTAGAAGCTGAGAGATCTCACATCAAACCACATAAGATTTCCAAATGTGATAGTAGGGGTTGAAAGTCACCTAGTTCCAAGCGCGAAACATGGTAAAAATGTAGGCCATGCACCATTTTAGTTGCCCTTGTCTAATGTATTTATATCCTTCTGGAGATATGGCCTCCAGAACTGAACACGGTACTCCAGATGAGGTCATACCAATAACCTATACAATGGCATTATTACTTCTTTCTTTCTACTGTTGATTCCTCTCCTATTTCCAGCGAAACACAGTAGTACTAGTGACATACCGCTGCACCCCATTACAGTGATACACAGTAGTACTAGTGACATACCGCTGCGCCCCATTACAGTGATACACAGTAGTACTAGTGACATACCGCTGATCCCCATTACAGTGATACACAGTAGTACTAGTGACATACCGCTGCTCCCCATTACAGTGATACACAGTAGCACTAGTGACATACCGCTGCACCCCATTACAGTGATACACAGTAGTACTAGTGACATACCACTGCACCCCATTACAGTGATACACAGTAGTATTAGTGACATACCGCTGCTCCCCATTACAGTGATACACAGTAGTATTAGTGACATACCGCTGCTCCCCATTAC
This sequence comes from Crinia signifera, assembly GCF_055691185.1. Taxonomy (NCBI): domain Eukaryota; kingdom Metazoa; phylum Chordata; class Amphibia; order Anura; family Myobatrachidae; genus Crinia; species Crinia signifera. The sequence continues at coordinate 129,292,423 of NC_139223.1, forward strand.
AGTGATACACAGTAGCACTAGTGACATACCGCTGCTCCCCATTACAGTGATACACAGTAGCACTAGTGACATACCGCTGTGCTCCATTACAGTGATACACAGTAGTACTAGTGACATACCGCTGCTCCCCATTACAGTGATACACAGTAGCACTAGTGACATACCGCTGCACCCCATTACAGTGATACACAGTAGTACTAGTGACATACCACTGCACCCCATTACAGTGATACACAGTAGTATTAGTGACATACCGCTGCTCCCCATTACAGTGATACACAGTAGTACTAGTGACATACCACTGCACCCCATTACAGTGATACACAGTAGTACTAGTGACATACCGCTGATCCCCATTACAGTGATACACAGTAGTACTAGTGACATACCGCTGCTCCCCATTACAGTGATACACAGTAGCACTAGTGACATACCGCTGCACCCCATTACAGTGATACACAGTAGTACTAGTGACATACCACTGCACCCCATTACAGTGATACACAGTAGTATTAGTGACATACCGCTGCTCCCCATTACAGTGATACACAGTAGTACTAGTGACATACCGCTGCACCCCATTACAGTGATACACAGTAGTACTAGTGACATAACGCTGCTCCCCATTACAGTGATATACAGTACTAGTGACATACCGCTGCTCCCCATTACAGTGATACACAGTAGAACTAGTGACATACCGCTGCTCCCCATTACAGTGATACACAGTAGTACTAGTGACATACCGCTGCTCCCCATTACAGTGATATACAGTAGTACTAGTGACATACCGCTGCACCCCATTACAGTGATACACAGTAGCATTAGTGACATACCGCTGCTCCCCATTACAGTGATACACAGTAGCACTAGTGACATACCGCTGCACCCCATTACAGTGATACACAGTAGTACTAGTGACATACCACTGCACCCCATTACAGTGATACACAGTAGTATTAGTGACATACCGCTGCTCCCCATTACAGTGATACACAGTAGTACTAGTGACATACCACTGCACCCCATTACAGTGATACACAGTAGTACTAGTGACATACCGCTGATCCCCATTACAGTGATACACAGTAGTACTAGTGACATACCGCTGCTCCCCATTACAGTGATACACAGTAGCACTAGTGACATACCGCTGCACCCCATTACAGTGATACACAGTAGTACTAGTGACATACCACTGCACCCCATTACAGTGATACACAGTAGTATTAGTGACATACCGCTGCTCCCCATTACAGTGATACACAGTAGTACTAGTGACATACCGCTGCACCCCATTACAGTGATACACAGTAGTACTAGTGACATACCGCTGCTCCCCATTACAGTGATACACAGTAGTACTAGTGACATACCGCTGCTCCCCATTACAGTGATACACAGTAGAACTAGTGACATACCGCTGCTCCCCATTACAGTGATACACAGTAGTACTAGTGACATACCGCTGCTCCCCATTACAGTGATATACAGTAGTACTAGTGACATACAACTGCACCCCATTACAGTGATACACAGAAGTACTAGTGACATACCGCTGCACCCCATTACAGTGATACACAGTAGTACTAGTGACATACCGCTGCTCCCCATTACAGTGATACACAGTAGCACTAGTGACATACCGCTGCACCCCATTACAGTGATACACAGTAGCACTAGTGACATAACACTGCACCCCATTACAGTGATACACAGTAGTATTAGTGACATACCGCTGCTCCCCATTACAGTGATACACAGTAGTACTAGTGAGATACCGCTGCACCCCATTACAGTGATACACAGTAGTACTAGTGACATACCGCTGCTCCCCATTGCAGTGATACACAGTAGTACTAGTGACATACCGCTGCTCCTCATTACAGTGATACACAGTAGCACTAGTGACATACCGCTGCTCCCCATTACAGTGATACACAGTAGCACTAGTGACATACCGCTGCACCCCATTACAGTGATACACAGTAGTACTAGTGACATACCACTGCACCCCATTACAGTGATACATAGTAGTATTAGTGACATACCGCCGCTCCCCATTACAGTGATACACAGTAGTACTAGTGACATACCGCTGCTCCCCATTACAGTGATACACAGTAGTACTAGTGACATACCGCTGCTCCCCATTACAGTGATACACAGTAGCACTAGTGACATACCGCTGCACCCCATTACAGTGATACACAGTAGCACTAGTGACATACCGCTGCACCCCATTACAGTGATACACAGTAGCACTAGTGACATACCGCTGCACCCCATTACAGTGATACACAGTAGCACTAGTGACATACCGCTGCTCCCCATTACAGTGATACACAGTAGTACTAGTGACATACCGCTGCTCCCCATTACAGTGATACACAGTAGTACTAGTGACATACCGCTGCACCCCATTACAGTGATACACAGTAGTACTAGTGACATACCGCTGCTCCCCATTACAGTGATACATAGTAGTATTAGTGACATACCGCTGCACCCCATTACAGTAGTACTAGTGACATACCACTGCTCCCCATTACAGTGATATACAGTAGTACTAGTGACATACCGCTGCGCTCCATTACAGCATTATAGTACTAGTGACATACCGCTGCGCCCCATTAGTGATATAGTACTAGTGACATACCGCTGCTCCCCATTACAGTGATACACAGTAGTACTAGTGACATACCGCTGCTCCCCATTACAGTGATACATAGTAGTATTAGTGACATACCGCTGCTCCCCATTACAGTGATACACAGTAGTACTAGTGACATACCGCTGCACCCCATTACAGTGATACACAGTAGTACTAGTGACATACCGCTGCTCCCCATTACAGTGATACATAGCAGTATTAGTGACATACCGCTGCACCCCATTACAGTAGTACTAGTGACATACCACTGCTCCCCATTACAGTGATATACAGTAGTACTAGTGACATACCACTGCTCCCCATTACAGTGATATACAGTAGTACTAGTGACATACCACTGCTCCCCATTACAGTGATATACAGTAGTACTAGTGACATACCGCTGCTCTCCATTACAGCATTATAGTACTAGTGACATACCGCTGCGCCCCATTAGTGATATAGTACTAGTGACATACCACTGCGACCCATTAGTGATATAGTACTAGTGACATACCGCTGCGACCCATTAGTGATATAGTACTAGTGACATACCGCTGCGCCCCATTAGTGATATAATACTAGTGACATACCGCTGCGCCCCATTAGTTATATAGTACTAGTGACATACCGCTGCGCCCCATTAGTGATATAGTACTAGTGACATACCACTGCGCCCCATTGTAGCGTTATAGTACTAATGACATACCGCTGTGCCTGAAAACCGCAATATAACACTAGTTGTGTTCATTCTAGACCCTTGCACCTTTCAAAACATGTGTCGTTCCTCTTTCCTGGTTTGGGTGTCACTAGCACAGTCTAGACCAGACTGTACTAGAAGCATCAAAGCAGACAGCGACACCCCAGGCAGGAGAGAGGAACAGCAGGGAGCGAGAAACACCGCACACAAACACCTCACTTTAGGATATGTTTGGGCAAAAAGTAAATTATTGGGGGGGGGAGCACATTTTATTTTGGAAGAGAAACATTTTAGGATGCAAAATTGGTGGCACTGCATAGCATAATGTATTAAACTTTTTACTAAGTCCATATGCCCTTCCCATAAGGTCATATGAGGTCCCTTACCCCTTTTGAAACATTTAAACCTGGTCACCGACCCCAGTGATGCGGCTGTGATCTATGAATTGTTGATGGTACTCAACAGCGTAGGCTGGCCCATCAGGCCAGAGACCCTTACTGTGTTTGCAACAGGTCAGAGATAGTCAGTATAGCCATCTCTCACAAGTTAATATTTTGCTACTTTAATAAATCAGACGCTCCATATAGCTGATGAAATGGTTAATATTTGAGGGTCTGTATTATGGTCTGTATTATGGTCATGGGGGAAATGTTGCTAGGCAGCAATCTCATAAGGAGATGTTGCTGGACAGTGATGTCATAAAGGCTAACTGCCCTACAAATAGGGAATCTAGCCAGGTGACTGGAAGCTAATTTCCATTTCTTATTGGTACGTTACTTTGTTTAACTGAGCACAGATGGGCTCAAAGGAAGCCATTTTCGCTCTCCTATCCCAGCTGAGAGTGGCTACGCCAGACATGATGACAGACAAGATGGAAGCCATCCGGGAGATGGTGCGCTTGGACACAAGGAGATCCTGCCACAGGTATGATTGTGTTCTACACCAGATCATCAACTACCTGAACCACCCAGATGACAGTGTGCAACTGGCCAGCATCAGGCTGTTTGGGGAACTGATAGGCAAATACAGAGTGTTCCCCTGGAGCTGGGTAGCAGGGATTGTGCAGGAACAGCTGCTGACACTCTTAGTATCCCTGCAGAGCAACAATCCAGACATATCAGATGCCGCCGCAGTGGCCCTGCACCGCTGCCTCAGGATTAGAGTGAACACCTGGCAAAGCTGCGAGTCCCGGTTCCATGAAAAGATCTATGAGACGCTGGCCAAGAACAAGATGGTGAAACCTCTGTTGTTTAAGGCCATACAAGGGCTAAATGTTTTCATGAGGACGGAGCAGCTGGTCAGCCTTACTTACAGGCTGATTGACTTCCTGCCATGGTCCAAGCTGACCGAGAAGGACTTCAGCATGCTGAGCGCAGATCTGAGAAAAGCAGAGGAGCACCCATGCCTTGTCATACAGGACATGGCCAGAGCAGCTAAACTGGCCTTATGCAAGAAATGGAGAGGCATGGGGAACATGGCAAGCTCCAGGCGCACAGAGTGTCCATTACCAACATGGGAGCCAGTAAAGGGCAGCAAGGAGCGCCTAATATAAGGTGCTCCATCCTGGGAGTCAGCACAAGCTACTCCCGATATACAGCGTACAGAACAATAAACCTTAGAACCAGTTACGCTCCCCAGTCTGTAATCCTGCAGACATTACCTGTGGCAACCCTGGGACTTCTCACCTCTAACCCTCCCGGACCTTCTCCTGCAGCGCTAGAACTGTTCTTGTTATGCTGACATTTGTATTAAATAAAACCTTTAAATCTAAGAACTTGTCTCATTGCTTTTGTGTATAGAAAGATAGATGTATTTTGAAGTTACCTCTTTATTGTAGCAACATAGGGATGGGCCGGCAGATGTCATTAAACATAATTAATTAGTAACATAATGAAAAGATAGATAAGCAATGGTGGCAGGTGAGAAAGCGGGGAGATCGACATCAGAGTCATCTATCAACCCCTACGGTTCTTCAAAAAGCTAGGTAAGCAAAAAGGTGCGAGCTGTGGTCAGCCCATTGGCCTGGGAGTAACTCACTGCTGTCTGATTCCACCAATACCCCGGGAAGCCCTAAGGCCCAGGAGACACAGGATGCAGGCGGTCCTGGCCTTCATCCCAGAATAAATGCTACAAGCTCATAATACCAGACAGAAGAGACCTGGCGGCAAATGTACTAATGTGTAAGTTATTAGAAGTGAGACTTGTGGCCCATAGCAACCAATCAGATTCTAGTTATTATCCTCTAGATTAGTGGTTCCCAACCCTGGTCCTCAAGTACCCCCAACAGTGCATATTTTCCAGGTCACCCGGCAGGTGCACAGATTGTTCAGGCACATTTTAAAAGATCCACAGGTGGAGCTAATTATTTCACTGATTCTGTGTGGAGACCTGCAAAACGTGCACTGTGGGGGTACTTGAGGACCAGTGTTGGGAACCACTGCTCTAGATCTAATAGATGTAGAAGGTGCTAGATAAATAATAAGTAGAATCTGATTGGTAGCTATGTGCAACATTTCTCACTTCTAAAAATTCACACTTCAATAAATGTACCCCCATGATAAGATATCAGAAATCTAGATGATCAGTAACATTTTCAGTGCAATAAACACATATATGGGTAGTGGAAGAGATACTCTTCCTCACCTAATTCCCCACAGGATCTATGGATAACGCCTCCTCTTTCTCACCTCCTACCGCCATCCACTAAGGATAATGCATACTAATCCTCACTTCCTGCCCCCCAACATCTATGGATAACGCCTCCTTTTTCTCACCTCCTACCGCCATCCACTAAGGATAATGCATCCTAATCCTCACTTCCTGCAGCCCAACATCTATGGATAACGACTCCTCTTTCTCATCTCCTACCCCCATCCACTAAGGATAATGCATCCTAATCCTCACTTCCTGCAGCCCAACATCTATGGATAACGCCTCCTCTTTCTCACCTCCTACCGCCATCCACTAAGGATAATGCATACTAATCCTCACTTCCTGCCCCCCAACATCTATGGATAACGCCTCCTTTTTCTCACCTCCTACCGCCATCCACTAAGGATAATGCATCCTAATCCTCACTTCCTGCAGCCCAACATCTATGGATAACGCCTCCTCTTTCTCATCTCCTACCCCCATCCACTAAGGATAATGCATCCTAATCCTCACTTCCTGCCCTCTGACATCTATGGGTAACGCCTCCTCTTCCTCAGTTGCTGCCCCGATTCCTTTCGATGAAGTCGAGTCTTCTTCACCTCCTGCCACGAGACCTATGGGTGATGCCTACTCTTCCTCATCTTCTGCCTCCAAACCTACAGGCAATAACTTAAATAATAAATAAATATATATATTAAATAAAAAATAAATAATGCCTCCTCTTGAGAACCAGCATTAAGGGCACTCCCCGCACCCCCTTTCTCTGTGTATCACCATATATACGGGCAACAAACAGAAAAATTATCGTGACCTGATCGCTGCTGGGCATTGTCCATGCACATTGTGGCCCATAATTAGCACCTGCCCAAATTTGCAACCATCTGATAAGGTCTGCATCAGGCCCTTAGTGACAAAAATGGGTACTTGTGTATTATCACGGCGCCCATACCTGCGGATCGCATGCCATATCGTATACCAAATCATATGCGATTTGCATACGATTCGATATGCGATACGATTTAGCACACCACCACTATCCACGTCAGCCCGAAGCGTGGCGAGCGCAGCGTGCCCAGCGAGGACCTCCCGACCTGTTCATACCCCCACTATCCACGTCGGTGTTGAGTTGATTTTATAAAGTGTGGCGAGCGCAGCGAGCCCCGCGAGGGGACACATAAAATCAGGCCGAAGCATGGCGAGCGCAGCGGATTACTTGACGTGTATTCCGCGTCCACTCGCCAAGCTTTGGACTCGTTGTGCGCATCCGCTCGCCACGCTTCATAAAAACAACTCCACGCCGACATTGCATACGATTCGATCTGCGATCATGGGCACCGTGATAATACACAAGTACCCAAAAATTTAACTCCCGAGGAGCAATTAATTCATAATGAGCCATAACTAACTAATAGGATACATGGCCGCAACCATACTATTCTTCTGTTCGTCACACTTCCGGAATTATTCACATAGTGACATATGAGAAATCTATCCAAGACATTCTGCACTAGAGAATTAATTTAATAAGCAGCCAGGATGCAGGTATTGTAAGGAGCAATACCCCCTTCCCGACATTGCCTTTTAAGGTAATTTTTTTTTTTTTTTTCCTCCTTGTGTTCAAATAAGCGTAACTTTTTTAATTTTCCGGCTATATAGACACATGAGGGCTTTTTTTTTGCGGGACAAGTTGTACTTTCTAATGGTACCATTTACTATACCGTATAATATTCTGGGGAATCAGGAAATAATTCAATGTGGGGTAAAAAAAAAAAAAAACGCAATTCCACAATTTTGCGCTGGTTACGGTTTTTTTGGAGTTCATAGTTCGTTTAAAATGATGGGTTATCTTTATTCTATGGGTCGTTACGATTCCGGTGATACCAAACTTATATAGTTTTCGTTACATTTTACCACTAAAAAAAAAAATAGAAAATGTTACGGTTTTTCGAATTTGCGTCGCGTCGCCATGTTCTGCGGCTTATAACTTTTTTATTTTTCCACCTACGGACCTGGGTGAGGGCTCATTTTTTGCGGGCTGAAGTGTACTTTTTAATTAATACCATTATGGGATATGGGCGACTTTCTGATCTCTTTTAGCTATTTTTTTTTGGGTAGGCGATGCGACCAAAAAGCGTAGTTTTGGCGTTGGGGATTATTTTCCGTTTACGCCTTTAACCGTGCGGGATAACTAATGTTATATTTTAATAGATCGGACTTTTAGGAACGCGGCGATACCAAATATGTTTATTTTTTTATTATTTATTTATTTTTATTTGGGAAATGGGGAAAGGGGGGTGATTTGAACTTTTAATATTTTATTATTTTTTTTTTATTTTTAAACTTTATTTTTTTTTTTTTTTTACTTTTACTACAAGGCCCCCTAGTGTACTTGACCACTAGGGGGCGCGATCGCCTGTACTAGGTTCAGCCATAGAGCTCTATGGCTGAACGTAGTGATTTTTTTCACTTCCTATTACATCCTGCCTGAGGCAGGATGTAATAGGTATGAATACACGGACAGCACAGGGGTCTACATTAGACCCCTGGCTACCATGGCAACCGATCGGCACCCTCCGATCGCGCTGCGGGGGGCCCCGATCGGCGCCGGAGGGGGGCGCCCCCCCTCCGATCAGCTATTTAAGCACTGCGGGCGCTTTGCCCGCGGTGCTTAAAGGGTTAAACGGCCGCGATCGGCGAACTCGCCGCTCGTGGCCGTGAGAGCAGGGACATGGCTGTAATATACAGCCATTACCTGCTCTCTATCAAGCCAGCTCACTCCGTGAGCTGGCTTGATTCACCCCCAACCGACATATGACGTATATATACGTCATATGTCGGGAAGGGGATACTCAGTAATACCGAACAGGGGGAATTGGGGAACCAATTCTAGGTAATACAATGGGTTAGCTGCACTAACAATCTGTCTAAAGCTGTGTACACACGGAGCAATAGGATATAAGCTCAGCAATCATATTGCTCAGTCTCCCGTATTTATCAGCGACCAGAGATGGTCGCTGATGAAAATGACACACTGCCGGGAGAAGAGGCAGGGGAAGTCACTGGTTGGAGGCGCATGCTCTTCCGACCAGCGACCATTAGGGGGCTGAAAACGGGAGCGCGCACACGGCGATCGCCGGTGCACACTCCAATCACTGGCAATATGGTCACTCAGCAACCATATTGCCAACCAATTGGAGATGATGCCATCTCCAAGCGCCAGCCCGTTTTCACTGCAGGTTGGCACAGTAGTGTAAACAGACCAAAATCCCAGATCTGACCTGGCTTGGAACCGTGTTCCAGATACCGGGTCGGATCTGAGATTTTGGTGTAAAAGGGGTATTATATAGCACTTGGGGATGCACGGGGGCTGGGGGCAGCCCAGCAAATCACCTTAGTGCTGGGCTTGCCCCCAGCGCAGCGGGTACGGGTCCCGGCGGCGGCGATCGGCGCTTGGAGAGGACGTCATCTGCAAGCGGCGGCGGGGGGCTTCAGGCGGTGTAAATGGCGCAAACGTCAGGTCACACCCGGCTTGAAGCAGGGATCAAAAACCCGAGTGCGACCTGGTGTTTTTGGTGTAAAAGGGGTATTACACAGCACTGTGACCCAGGTTAGACCTGGGTCTGCACCGTTTACACTGAACCTGGGTCAGCCCCGCTTTTCCCTATGGATGACATTAAAAATGGCAATTTTAGGATTGATAACCTGCCAGCCAACCTTCCCTCAATTATTTAAAATAAAAATTAAAAGACATGACAATTTAGCATTGAAAAAAGTTGGGTTTATTTTGTAATATATTTTTTCAAAAAAGTTGTATTCAGTGCTCAAGCACACATAGCAGTATAAAAGTGCGCTCCCATGTGCTCCCCCTAGCCCCCTTCCCTTGCCCCCTCCCAAAAAAAGAACATAAATGATATTGCAGCCATTATGATTTCTGTAGGTAGGGTACATATCCCTCAAAAAAAAATGGAGTCACTTGAGTGGGAGGCACATCATGCACCTTCCCCCATTAAGCTCTTGGTCCCGCTACTGCCTTCCTAGTGTGGGATAGGGCTGTGGCAGGTCTGCTCGAGGCGCATCCTTACCGGCTGCTGTCTTTAGCCGCTGCAAAGCACTGTGGAACATACTGTATGGCGCCAACTTCTGTAAAAGCGCATTGCATGCTTCTGGTATCCTTTCAGTGCTACCCGGATGTGCCAACCTGGGTTGGGACCATTTACACCGCCCACTACCCAGGTCCTACCAGTGTACCACCCTAGTGAGGACCTGGGTAGAATCCCAGTGTAAATGGACCTGGGTTGGCCAACGCTGACCTAGGTCCACGAGGCAAAAGCCAGAATTTTTGCCTCAGTGTAAAAGGGGTATAAGTGACCTACCATTACACCCCAAAGCAGTGATACAGTACTAGTAAAATACCTCCCCACCCCTCTACAGTGACACAGTACTAGTGCCATACTTCCACACCCCATAACAGTGATACAGTACTAGTGCCATACTTCCGCACCCCATAACAGTGACACAGTACTAGTGCCAGACTTCCGCACCCCATAACAGTGACACAGTACTAGTGCCATACTTCCGCACCCCATAACAGTGACACAGTACTAGTGCCATACTTCCGCACCCCATAACAGTGACACAGTACTAGTGCCATACCTCCACACCCCATAACAGTGACACAGTACTAGTGCCATACCTCCGCACCCCATAACAGTGACACAGTACTAGTGCCATACCTCCGCACCCCATAACAGTGATACAGTACTAGTGCCATACCTCCGCACCCCATAACAGTGATACAGTACTAGTGCCATACTTCCGCACCCCATAACAGTGATACAGTGCTAGTGCCATACTTCCGCACCCCATAACAGTGATACAGTACTAGCGCCATCCCTCTCCACCCCATAACAGTGACACAGTACTAGTGCCATACCTCCCCACCCCATAACAGTGACACAGTACTAGCGCCATACCTCCCCACCCCATAACAGTGACACAGTACTAGCGCCATCCCTCTCCACCCCATAACAGTGACACAGTACTAGTGCCATACCTCCCCACCCCATAACAGTGACACAGTACTAGTGCCATACCTCCCCACCCCATAACAGTGACACAGTACTAGTGCCATACCTCCCCACCCCATAACAGTGACACAGTACTAGTGCCATACCTCCGCACCCCATAACAGTGATACAGTACTAGTGCCATACTTCCGCACCCCATAACAGTGATACAGTACTAGTGCCATACTTCCGCACCCCATAACAGTGACACAGTACTAGTGCCATACTTCCGCACCCCATAACAGTGACACAGTACTAGTGCCATACTTCCGCACCCCATAACAGTGACACAGTACTAGTGCCATACCTCCGCACCCCAAAACAGTGACACAGTACTAGTGCCATACCTCCGCACCCCATAACAGTGATACAGTACTAGTGCCATACTTTCGCACCCCATAACAGTGATACAGTACTAGTGCCATACTTCCGCACCCCATAACAGTGACACAGTACTAGTGCCATACTTCCGCACCCCATAACAGTGACACAGTACTAGTGCCATACCTCCGCACCCCATAACAGTGACACAGTACTAGTGCCATACCTCCGCACCCCAAAACAGTGACACAGTACTAGTGCCATACCTCTGCACACCATAACATTAATGCAGTACAACAGACTAGCTGTTATCAATATAATCAGTGATCCAAATATTACTAGTACTACTAGTGGTAGAAGCGATCAGTACAATCATTAAGATGTGTGCATTCCTCCAACCACCAATATCTCTCAAACAATTAGTATGTAATGCTATGGTGCCTATATACTCAGTAATGCACAATAACACTATCATTATTTCCCCATTGCTGCTCCACTGAACAGGAATATACTAATACAGCTAATAATAAAATACTAATGATGAAAACCATCAGGATCCAGTTAACCCCTCAACTTCAATCCACAAATGTACAATAGTGTGATGCATCATCATGTAATACTGCACATTTTCATTTTCTGCAGCCACACTGACTTCATAGTGGAAAGAAATATGATGTCTCTACCCCATCTTACCTGGTCCAGGGACACCTTGTTGATTTGTACCCTCACAGGTCACCTGCAGCTTCCCAGCTGAATCTCACCAAATTGCTGTCCCTTCTCCTCTCCAGGCTCCGGTGCAGATGGCACTTTCACAACAACGAACCAGATCTTGCTGCTGCGCTCACAGCTCCAGTTACCCTGTGCTTCCGGGTCTGTGCTGCGGAGAAGGAGAGAGAAGGCAAACACTGGTGCGGCCTCCTCCAGACACCATAGAGAGCAGAGCACAGAGGAGACAGAGCGGCTTGATGATACTAGTAGTAGCGATAGATAGTACTCTGTGTAGAGAAGTGTACTGTAATACCTTCTGTTTAGTACTTAAGTGTGGTGTGAATACTCATAATTTTTATTTTACCATAATAATCTTCCTAATATCTTTCATCTTTTGTACATACAGTAGTTTTCTGCTCTTTTCCCAGTGATGCTTTGTTATAAGCACTTGTACAGTAAACACATAAGTTATGGATAGGCTGCTGGAGGGTAACTGTATAAATACCACCCCTCCACAAGGGGCAATTCAGTGCTATTCTATGCCGTGTGTCGCAGCCATGGCTGCTTGTGAAAATGTGTGAGAAATTAAAAAGATAATAGTGGGATGCTATGTGACTGTACACAGAGCAAAAGTGAATTGATTCCAATAAGTATGAACTATAAAGCTAATGGGATTAAATACATTTTGCAAAATATTCATATTAATGTCTTGTTGAGCCCTGCAGGCAGTACAAGTACAAAACCACAAAGCAAGAACATAGTAAAAGAGGTGAGGCAAAGTTCATAGTTCAAGTACATAGCAGGGTCTCTAGAAATAAACTCATTTAAGAGCACACCCAGGTTCTATATGGGGCAGGAGTCAGGACTGATCAGAGGCACAGGTGGATTATCAGGTTTAAGGAGTTTATATGCTAATGTTGCATACACACTGGGCTATTTTGCTGACTTTTTAAGCGATCTGTCTAGATCGCTAATGCTGTGTACACACGGGGGCGATAGGGGCTATAATCGCTGGGAATATGGTCGCTGGCGACCATATTGCCAGTGATTGGGAGTGTGCCCCGGCAATAAATCGCCGGGTGCGCGCTCCCGTTTTCAGCCCCTTTCTAATCGCTGGTCCTGCGACCAGCTAATTACCTCTGCGGCACTGCCAGCAGAGGTTCCTTTTCATCAGCGACCATCTCTGGTCGCTGATGCAAAGGAGACACTGGGCAATATATTGCTCAGGAATATATTGCTAGCAATATATTCCTGAGCAATATATCTCCCCCCATGTGTACGGGGCTTGTGTACACCCATAGCATTAGCAATACAGGCAAAATCTATTTAGATTGCCTAGCAAGTGCATATGAAATCTTAGTTAGCACAGAACGCTATGCACACATTGCTATGTGTGCATACCTCCCAACATGACCCTCTCAAGGAGGGACAAATTGCTCTGTTCCTGCACTTCCCCTCTTAATGTGTGATTGCCATCACCTGTATTGAAGCACCTTTCTTATCAATTAACCTGTTCAACACAGGTGATGGTAATCATACAGAGCAATGTGTCCCACCTGGAGAGGGTCATGTTGGGAGGTATGTGTGTGTATGGGCGATAGAGAAACTATAGAAGTTCAAGGGAAATCACATAGCCTAAATTGCTTAGAACACATCTCAATCTGTGTATGGGCCCAGTGGCGGAACTTGTGAGTAGCGAGCCCAGGTGCAAAATATATAACTTTGGCCTCCACCCTAACCCAAGTTCACAATATACAACAGGGCAGTGGGTGACAGGGAGAGGCCGATGGAGGCAGTGTGTGACAGTGAAAAACAGTGAGTGACGACAGCAGTGGGCTCAGTCCTCAGCACCTGCTGAATCTATGATAGTTCCACCTCTGTATGGGCCTTTAGCCTTGGCGAGATATACACTACCAGCCAATCAGCTCCTAACCAGTGGTGGCTGTTACATTTTGTAGGTAGGGAGCTGCCGCTATGCATGGCAATCAAGAGACTCCTGGGTCCCTGCACCTTCAAAATAGAGCTGGCAGGCGCCAGGACTCGTTGCATGCACACAAGCATTGACTTGAACATGCATGGGCAAACCCCTGGCTTCAATGGACTGCACCAGCTGCAGCCAATTGAAGCCGGTTATCGCTGCCAACTAGGCAGGGAGTGGCTTTCTACAGAAAGTCAGGTCTCTGACTATTGCCTGGTCTGGCAGTCCCAGAGGGAGGGAACACCTACTAATGGGTTTGTCATGCAGGAGACTGGCAGTTAGCACTACCAATACAAAGTCACTTCCAGTTACGATAAAGCCACTGAGCTAGTGCACTGCAACTGACTCAGCAGCTCACTAAAGTGTCAGATTTTACTTTGGGGGGGGGGGGGGGGGGGGTGAAATTCAGTAAAATTTGTCGCTGCTCCTGATTTTCATTTTTCAAACTGTGTAATGTGACAATTAGGAGCTGCTTGGCTGGTATATCACTCCACTTTATCACTCTTCAAGGTTTAGTACATCTACCCCAGTCTATCAGTATCTATTATTTATTTATTGTTTCTTATATAGTGCAGCAGATTCCATTGCACTTATCGGTACTTGTGTACTTTCACGGCTCCCATCGCATGCCAAATGTAGTGGCATGCGATGGGATGCGATTTTTGCAGTTTTTAAGCTTTTTCTTTTTAAAAATCGCATGCGATCTTTAACAGAAATGCATCCAAATGCATTTAAATTAGTATCAAACATGTTCAATGGCCCCCAAATGTCATTTTTCAGGCTGTACCACCCCCACTATCAACGCGAACCCGAAGCGTGGCGAGCGCAGTGGCGGTACGCGTCCTACGACCTTTTCATACCCCCACTATCCACGTCGGCGTGGAGTTGAGAATAGAAAGTGTGGCGAGCGCAGCGAGCCACCGAGCCCGAAGCGTGGCGAGCGGATGCGGACACCTGTGAAGCCCGCGAGGGGACGCGGATACCTGTGAAGGTATCCGTGTCCCCTCGCGGGGCTCGCTGCGCTCGCCACGCTTCGGGCTCGGTGGCTTGCTGCGCTCGCCACACTTTCTATTCTCAACTCCACGCCGACGTGGATAGTGGGGGTATGAAAAGGTAGTAGGACGCGTACCGCCGCCCCTCGCCACGCTTCGGGTTTGCGTTGATAGTGGGGGTGGTACAGCCTCAAAAATGACATTTGGGGGCCATTGAACATGTTTGATACTAATTTCAATGCATTTGGATGCATTTCTGTTAAAAATCGCATGCGATTTTTTGCTATGCGATGGACATCGTGGGAGCCGTGATTCTACACAAGTACCCACTTATCTAACTGCATACCTCCCAACTGTTTATTGGGGGCACTGTACTGTTGTCCCAACTGCAGGCAGCAGTTGGATGGCTCTATGTCATTCAGAACAGCACAGCGGTGAATAGATTATGTGCATAGTGTCTTTTTCATGGGAGAGAGGGACTGGGGGCATGGCCACCAGCTCACAAAGGGCTGGAATTGCCCCCCCAGGTGGGAGGCATGGTTTGTGATTGCGTTATTCCCATGGAGATATGCCACCTTTTCGGATGCATGCAGTGAAGAAAAACAGTGAGTCCTGATTGGAACATCCATAATATTGTGAGGTATAGAACTGCCATCTATTTAACTTCCTTGAACAAACGCCGTTACATACCTCCCAAAAAACTGCCTTGAAATATGAGTTACTGTACATACCTCCCAATAAAAAGGGCCTTAAACTCAGTATTACCCTGTGTGGCAAAGCCATGCATGTCTAAAAATTAGCTGTGGTCCATACAAAAGGGGCATGGCTTTATGGGAATGAAAAAATCACGAGCCACGCCTTCCAGTTTCGGCCTGTGGTGGCATGCCCAGAGCTCTGTGAGCTGCTGGCCATGTCCTCAACCCCTCTGCCTCACATTAATAAGTGCTGTGCACATGCCATAGCATCTATTGACCTCTGCTCTTAGCAGAGCAGCATGTGACAGGGGGACCCCAACTGCCTCCCCCCCCCCCCCATGGGACTGTTGAGCAAAAATACAGTATGGCTGGTATGCAGTTGTTAACTGGTTGGTTGTTAGTTTATCTCTCTCCATTTTGTCTGTCTATAAGACTTAGTACATAGACCTCTTAGGGATACATATATCAAGAAAGCTGCCATTTCTCAGCATGCATAACCCAAAAATGTAAAACAGAAAAGATACCAAAAGCAAAATAGGCCATATCGGCACAACTGTGAGTTACAGTATGCAGAGTTTGTCAGAAGTGTAAATACACCAGTTTCCAGATGTATTCTACTGGTGCAAGTATACACTAAAGGTGGGTATACATGGATAGATGTGTCCAACGATTCGATCTCGCTAACGATTCGGTCTGAACTCCTGAACCAACGATTTCATGTCAATGTGAAACGATTTACCTAACGATTTGTAGCAAACGACCGGTCGTTAGCGAGTCGATATCGTTGGTCGTTCCTCTTAAAACACAGACGATTGATCTAGTGTCCTTTGAATTATAAATAATGGGCGGAATAATGGGTGTGACTTAAAACAGGGTAGATAAGCATCCTCCATTCTACCTCACACCAGTATTGTTGTTGGAGAGGTTAGGTGTATACCGGATTTATCCAGCTACTGCAGTGCTTTTGTTAGCAAAGTGTGATTTTGGCCTGTTTTGCTCACATTAAGGATTCCTATCAATACCAGCTTGCGTTGTGCTACGCATATCTCATGCTGAAACGTAATAGGGATCCAGCCCGAAGGAGGAGGCAGCCGAGATCCTGTTGGACCCAAGGAGTGGCTACTGAGGAGGGACACTCAGTCCCACATGTCTCTCCTGGTGGAGATCCGAGGTACCCACCCCTGTGACTACCGCAATTTCCTGCGAATGGATGAGGACACGTTTCAGGAATTGCTACGTCTGGTCACTCCGATCATCCAGAAAGAGAGCACTAATATGAGGGCGGCAATTTCTGCGGAGGAGAGACTGGTCGTCACCCTGAGGTACCTTGCCACAGGAAGATCCCTGGCTGATCTGAAGTTTGGCTCCCTGATCTCACCTCAGGCATTGGGGAGGATTATCCCTGAAACTTGCCAGGCTATTGTGGAAGTCCTGAAGTCTCAGTACTTTAAGGTAAGCGTAAATAACACATACAATATACTCAGGTGCAACACTTTTTTATTTTAATTTGTACACCGGTGCACATAACGCAAAACATATTGCTGCTTTTGGAGTATAAATAATAAAATATAACATGTCACATGAGTTTTAAGTGCCAAAATAAATTAAAAGTGAGCCATGTATGTGAAAAAATGTTAAGGACCTCCATTTTCATTCACACACTATCCAAGAAGGTATGGAGTTGATGTTAAATAGTGTGGTGTGCGTAGCAAGCCACCGAGACAAAAGTGTGTCAAACACAGCCTATTATCCTGTGTGGGGTGGCCTTGCTTTGCTAGACATGCTTTTGTCTCAGGTGCTCGCTATGCTTGTCACGCTATTTAATATAAAGTACATGCATTGTTGGCTACATGGTGAATGAAAAGGGGGTCTATTTCCATCAGCCATGGTTCATTTTGTACATAAAAAAGAGACAGAGACCACCAGTGCAACAAGCACTGCAGCACACAGCAATAACTATGAAAGGGAAGCTGAATGTTTCATCAAAGATGGATGGTGGTATTCAAGTATCACATGGGTCATCAAACTGCGGCCCTCCAGATGTTGTGAAACTACAAATCCCAGCATGCCTTGCCACAGTTTTGCTATAAGGGAGTGTTAAAACTGTGACAAGGCATGCTGGGATTTGTAGTTTCACAACATCTGGAGGGCCGCAGTTTGAGGACCCATGAAGTATCATATTAAAGGCATTAGTTGAAACAACAAAAATGTTACAGTTTAACCAGATTTTTGCCGTCATCATTGCATTCCTGCAATGCACTATAGATGACGTCAAATGAGGTCGAGGGAAATGAGGTTGGAGGTTGATTCTGCTCTGGCCTGCCCATCACTGTGCGGGGATAGGTAGTGGGTGGGCTAGTAATGTGGAATGGGGCAGTGACCATTCCTGCATTGGACTGGTATGTTCTACCTGGTTCATGCAGGTCTGGCCCGGTGGCCATCACTGTGCGGGGATAGGTAGTGGGTGGGCTAGTAATGTGGAATGGGGCAGTGACCATTCCTGCATTGGACTGGTATGTTCTACCTGGTTCATGCAGTTCTGGGCCGGTGGCCGTCACTGTACGGGGATAGGTGGGGGGTGGGCTACTTATGTGTAATTTGGAGGCGACCATTCCAGCACTGGCTTGGTATGTTATACTGGGGTCATGGTGAACAGGCGTGGCGTTCAGCACCGCACATGGAGGTTCACCAATGTTTGGAGGGGTTAGGTATGAGCTTAAGTGGCCTACAATAGGCGGAGGCATAGTGTAATCGCAAACACTTGTTTCTGGTTTGAGGCGTTTGTTCCTGCCACGGTACAGCAAATCATATACAAGTCTTTCGAATTCAACCTGTTGGTCAGGATCCAGGTTGCGTAATGCACCCCCAACGTGAGTTGCAAAATTAGCAAAATAATCGGGTGCCTTGTTTAAAACTTGCTCTACTTTCTGTAGTAGAACAGCATTTTGATCAGTGGTAGCTTTGGCCGTTGCATCCTGACGTCTGTACCTTCTTCTGGTAGTTGAGCTATCACTTCCAGCATTGGAGGCGAGGCCTGTGGATGTTTCGGTAGGGCTGGAGACAACAGGGGGTGTGAGTTGTTCCAGATCCGGTGTGGAAGCCTGTTGAAAGTACAAAAATTATATTAATCAATTTTTATTTTTTTGTTTTGTTCACAGTTTCCATCAAGCACAGAGGACTGGACTTTAACCCCTTCATGACAGAGCCAGTTTGTGCCTTCATGACAGAGCCCTTTTTTTCAAATCTGACATGTCTCACTTAAGTGGGGATAACTTTTTTTTGCTTTTACTTATCCCAGTGATTTTGAGATTGTTTTCTCGTGACACATTGTACTTCAAGTTAGTGGTAAATTTTGGTCGATACAGTCTGTGTTTTTTTGTGAAAAATACCAAAATATCGTGAAAAAATGGAAAATTTAGCAATATGCAAAATGTCACATTTTCTGCTTGTGAGACAAATAATCATACCACTCAAAATAGTTAATAACTAACAAAGACCATATGTCTACTTTATGTTGCAATCATTATTTCAACCTCCTTTTCATTTTTTTGGACACTAGGAGGCTTCAAATATGACTAGCAAATTCTCAAATTTTCAAGAAAATTTCAAACACTGATTTTTTTAGGGACCAGTTCAGTTCTGATGTGACTTTGAGGGACTTGTATGTGAGACACCCCCATAAATGATGCCATTTCAAAAACTGCACCCCTCACAGTATTCAAAACAGCATTTTGGAAGTTTGTTAACCCTTTAGGTGTTTCACAGGAATTAAAACAAAGTGTAGGTGAAATTTCAAAATTTCATTTTTTTTGCAGAGTTTCAATTTTAATACATTTTTCTTACGAATACAGTAGATTTTACTAGAGAAATGTGACTAAAAATTGATTCCCCCAATTCTTTTGTTTTCAAAAATATCCTATATGTGGCCCTAGTGTGCACGTTGACCAAACCACAGGCTTCATAATAGAAGGAGCACCTACTTGATTTTGGAGCCTCCTTTTTATGAGATTTTTTTTTAGGCACCATGTAGGTTTCTAGGCACCATAAGTGCTAAAAGTTAGGAACCTTCCCCACAAGTCACCCCATTTTGCAATCTACACCCCTCAGGGAATTCATCTAGGGGTATAGTGTACATTTCAAACCCCCAGGGGTTTCACCAATTTTGGTACAACTGGGATGTGAAAATGGAAAATTACATTTTTTTACACAAACATGCAGTTCTGGCTCAAAATTTTTCATTTTCACAAGGAATGAAGGAGACAAAGCACCCCAAAGTCTGTGCCCCAATTTCTCCCGAGTACGGCAATGCCTCACATGTGACCAAAAAATACCAGTTGGGCGCATGGCAGGACTCAGAAGGGAAGGAGTGATTTTTGGATTTGGCAGCACAGATTTTGGTGGAATGAATAGTGGGTGCCATGTTGCATTAGCAAGACTCCCAAAGCACCAATACAGTGGAACCCCCCCACAAGTCACCCCATTTTGCAAAGTACACCCCTCAGGGAATTCATCTAGGGGTATAGTGTACATTTCAAACCCCCAGGGGTTTCACCAATTTTGGTACAACTGGGCTGTGAAAATGAAAAATTACATTTTTTTTTACACAAAAATGTACTTCTGGCTCAAAAATTTTCATTTTCACAAGGAATGAAGGAGACAAAGCACCCCAAAATCTGTGCCCCCATTTCTCCAGAGTACGGCAATGCCTCACATGTGACCAAAAAATACCAGTTGGGTGCATGGCAGGACTCAGAAGGGAAGGAGTGATTTTTGGATTTTGCAGCACAGATTTTGGTGGAATGAATGGTGGGTGCTATGTTGCACCAATACAGTGGAACCCCCCCACAAGTCACCCCATTTTGCAAAGTACACCCCTCAGGGAATTCATCTAGGGGTATAGTGTACATTTCAAACCCCCAGGGGTTTCACCAATTTTGATACAACTGGGCAGTGAAAATGAAAAATTACATTTTTTTACACAAAAATGCAGTTCTGGCTCAAAATGTGTCATTTTAACAAGGAATGAAGGAGAAAAAGCACCCCAAAATCTGTGGCCCAATTTCTCCCGAGTACGGCAATGCCTCACATGTGACCAAAAAATACCAGTTGGGTGCATGGCAGGACTCAGAAGGGAAGGAGTGATTTTTGGATTTGGCAGCACAGATTTTGGTGGAATGAATGGTGGGTGCCATGTTGCATTAGCAAGACTCCCAAAGCACCAATACAGTGGAACCCCCCCACAAGTCACCCCATTTTGCAAAGTACACCCCTCAGGGAATTCATCTAGGGGTATAGTGTACATTTCAAACCCCCAGGGGTTTCACCAATTTTGATACAACTGGGCAGTGAAAATGAAAAATTACATTTTTTTACACAAAAATGCAGTTCTGGCTCAAAATGTGTCATTTTAACAAGGAATGAAGGAGAAAAAGCACCCCAAAATCTGTGGCCCAATTTCTCCCGAGTACGGCAATGCCTCACATGTGACCAAAAAATACCAGTTGGGTGCATGGCAGGACTCAGAAGGGAAGGAGTGATTTTTGGATTTTGCAGCTCAGATTCTGGTGGAATGTTGGTGGGTGCTATGTCGCATTAGCAAGACCCCCGAAGCACCAATACAGTGGAACCCCCCCACAAGTGACCCCATTTTGCAAACTACACCCCTCAGGGAATTCATCTATGGGTATAGTGAGTACTTTGACCCCACTGGTGTTTTGTCAAATTGTTAGGCATCGATACGTGAAAATGAAAAATGTCATTTTTTCCATTAATTTGTAGATTCACCCCATAATTTTATACTTCCACAAAGGGCAATAGTAGAAAAAGCACCCCAAAATTTGTTACACAATTTCTCCTGAGTATGGCAATACCCCATATATGGTTGTAAAACGCTATTTGGGCAGACAGCAGGCTTCAGATGGGAAGGTGCACCATTTGGCGTTTTTGGCGCAGATTTTGCTGGAATGGTTTTCATGCGCCATGTTGCATTTGCAGAACCCCTGTTGTATCAGAGCAGTCAAAAACCCCAACAAGTGATACCATTTTGTAAACTACACCCCTCAAGGAACTCATCTATGGGTATAGTGAGTACTTTGACCCCACTGGTGTTTTGTCAAATTGTTAGGCATCGATACGTGAAAATGAAAAATGTAATTTTTTCCATTAATTTGTAGAATCACCCCATAATTTTATACTTCCACAAAGGGCAATAGTAGAAAAAGCACCCCAAAATTTGTTACACAATTTCTCCTGAGTATGGCAATACCCCATATATGGTTGTAAAACGCTATTTGGGCAGACAGCAGGCTTCAGAAGGGAAGGAGTGACATTTTATCACAGAGTTTGCTGGAATGGTTTTCGGGCGCCATCTTGCATTTGCAGAGCCCATATTGTACCTGTGCAGTGGAAATCCCAAGCAAGTGATACCTTTTTGTTACTAGCCCCCCTCATGGAACTCACTTACGGCCGTAGTGAGCATTTTGACCCCACTGGTGTTTTGTCAAATTGTTATGGGCTGTGAAAATAAAAAAAAAACTAATTTTTTACATTAATATGTAACTTTAGATCAAAATGTGCCATTTTCACAAGGGTTAATAGGAGAAATTGTGTAACATATTATGGGGTGCTTTTTCTCCTGAGTATGGCAATAGCATATATGTGTTTGTAAATTTCTGTTTGGACACATGGCAAGACTCAGAAGGGAAGGTAATGGCATGCGGCTCTTTGTACAAGCTGTGTGGAGTACATTAAAATTCAAGGGAAGTGTGATATATCTTAAAACAATCTTTGATACACAAGCCTGGTTGTGTGGGGCAGGTTTCACAATGGTAAGTTGTGTCCTTTCTTATCCCCTTTTTGTAGCATACTCTACATCGTTTCTGGGACCTTCCTTTCTTTCCAGTGTGGGGGACTTCACTCGGAAAATGTTGCCCTGGTACAATTCGCGAGGCCTCGCTTCCAGAAGTACTAGGGCCCCCCTGTTCCTGGTTGCCAAAAATAAGGGCCTTTATTACTGCCTCTTGGTACTCCAGGAATGTCCCCCTTTGGCCTGCACATCGATGTAGTACAAATGCGTTGTACAGTGCCATTTGTACTATGTGTACAGCTAATTTTTTATACCAGAACCTTGTTTTTCTCATAGCACTGTAAGGCTTCAGCACTTGATCTGACAGGTCGACCCCCCCATGTACCTATTATAATCCAAAATGCAGTTGGGTTTTGTAGTTTCGGTACTTGTGCCCCGCACTGGGACAGGGGTGCTGCTATGGCCATGCACTGTTGTCAAGATAAGGACATCTCTCTTGTCCCTATACTTGACACACAGTACATTGTCGCTGCATAATGCCCTGCTCTCGCCCCTTCTAAGTGTTTGCCCAAGCAGCGACCTAGGGAGGCTTCTATTATTTTTACGTGCAGTGCCGCATGCCACAGTACTTCTGGAAGCGAGGCTTTTGAATAGTGGGACGCTGGTATAGAAATTATCCAGGTACAGGTGGTATCCCTGGTCCAGCAGTGGGTGCACCAAATCCCACACTATCTTCCCACTAATTCCGAGTAAGGGGGGGCATTGTGGGGGGTCTATTTTTGTGTCTCTACCTTCATATATCCTAAATTTGTGTGTGTACCCTGATGTACTCTCACACAGCTTGTACATCTTCACGCCATACCTTGCCCTCTTACTTGGCAGGTACTGGCGGAATTGGAGCCTCCCTTTGAAATGTACCAGGGACTCATCTATTGAAATGTGCTTCTCGGGGATGTATGCCTGGGCAAACTTGGTACTAAAATGGTCTATTGGGGGTCTAAGTTTATATAACCGGTCATAATTGGGGTCATCCCGGGGTGGGCACTGTGCATTATCCCTATAATGGAGAAACCTAAGGATCGCTTCGAAGCGGGTCCTTGACATAGCCACACGGAACATTGGTGTATTGTATAAGATGTCTGTGCTCCAGTAGGACCTAATCGTGGGCTTCTTCACTAGCCCCATGCACAGTACAAGGCCCCAAAATATAACCATTTCATTTTTATGTACAGGGGTCCACTTGCGGGGCTGGGCATAATTAGAGGTGGGGTTTTGCTCAATAAATTGTTGGGCATAAACATTAGTCTGGGTGACCATTAGATCAACTAAATCATCACTAAAAAAAAATTTAAAAAAGTCCAGCTCTCTGAACCCTGCTGAATTAAATTGTATTCCTGGATTCCCTGTGAACTCAGGGACCTGGGGTACGTAGTTTTCAGGGGTTGTCCATGTGGGGTCAGAGGACTCGACTACTGCAGTGGGAGTCCTGCGTTGCCTCCTCGGGGGTTCATCAGAGTCACTAGATGATGAAGAGGATGACAAACGGAAATTTGTCTCATCCTCGCTAGCAGACTCAGTTTCAGAGGCCAGAAACGCGTATGCCTCCTCGGCAGTATATGTTCGTTGGGCCATAGTTTTATTGGTGTATGTATTTATGAGGTGCTTCAACACGTGTGGGGTTTTGTAGCACTGACAATGTGCAAATGCACTGCAAAAATTATGGTGTGCGAATGCACTGAAAAATTATGGGGTACAAATGCACTGAAAAATTATGGTGTACAAGTAACGCACAGAAAAAATTATGGGGTACAAATGCACCGAAAAATTATGGGGTACGAATAACGCACAGAAAAAATTATGGGGTACAAATGCACCGAAAAATTATGGGGTACGAGTAACGCACAGAAAAAATTATGGGGTACAAATGCACCGAAAAATTATGGGGTACGAATAACGCACAGAAAAAATTAGGGGGTACAAATGCACAGAAAAATTATGGGGTACGAGTAACGCACATAAAAAATTATGGGGTACAAATGCACCGAAAAATTATGGGGTACGAATAACGCACAGAAAAATTATGGTGTACGGATAAGGTACAGAAAAATTATACGGATCACAACACACAAAATTAGGTGGTGACTACAGGGAGGGTGATCACAGCACAGATGACCACAGGGAGGGTGATCCCAGCACAGATGACCACAGGGAGGGTGATCACAGCACAGATGACCACAGGGAGGGTGATCCCTGCACAGATGACCACAGGGAGGGTGATATAGGCAGGGGTGACCACAGGGAGGGTGATCCCTGCACAGATGACCACAGGGAGGGTGATATAGGCAGGGGTGACCACAGGGAGGGTGATCCCTGCACAGATGACCACAGGGAGGGTGATATAGGCAGGGGTGACCACAGGGAGGGTGATCCCAGCACAGATGACCACAGGGAGGGTGATATAGGCAGGGGTGACCACAGGGAGGGTGATCCCTGCACAGATGACCACAGGGAGGGTGATATAGGCAGGGGTTACCACAGGGAGGGTGATCCCTGCACAGATGACCACAGGGAGGGTGATATAGGCAGGGGTGACCACAGGGAGGGTGATCCCTGCACAGATGACCACAGGGAGGGTGATATAGGCAGGGGTATTGTGGTGATCAGCGCAATTTTACACAGCCTAAACACAGCCTAAACTCTGACACAGCTCTGACACAGCTTCTCCTTCCAAGGCTCTAACACAGTGAGAGGGTTAGAGCCCGGGAAGAGAAGCAAAACACCCCTTTTACAATAGAAAGGCTGTGATTGGTGTAGTCAGGACTGACTGACCAATCACAGCGATCGGCGGGGCGGGACCACTCTGATTGGTCCGCGGGCGCACTGACACGATCGGCTGCTGTTGATGACAGCAGCCATCTATACTATGTCGCCTTGTCACTTGACAAGGCGACATGACACAGCGGGGTCGTACCTGTACGGCAAGGTGCGCGAACTACCCCGCTGCCGTGACATACAGGTACGTCCGCGGGCGGGAAGGGGTTAATTGCCAACGAGTTTGATCGGCGTTGGAACTTTCCAAACTGCGGGGGAGCAATAGATGGGAAGCACATTCGCATCACACCGCCTGCACACTCAGGATCTTATTATTTCAATTATAAAGGATACTTCAGTATTGTACTGATGGCGGTGGTAAATGCGAACTATGAATTTATTTTTGTGGATGTTGGGAAAAATGGACGCGCTTCGGATGGGGGATCCTTTAAAAGAACTGAGTTTTATGAGCGCATGATATCTAATAGGCTAAGGTTGCCAACTGTGCCTGATACCAAACATGGTTTAAATTATGTTTTTGTGGCTGATGAAGCATTTGCTCTACACGAACATCTGTTGAAGCCATATGCTCAAAGGGGGCTGACACCTCAACAGCGAATCTTTAATTATAGACTGTCGAGGGCTAGGCGTGTTGTTGAGAACACTTTTGGGATTCTGAGCAACCGCTTCCGTGTGCTACACACGGCAATTAACTTGCGGATTGATAAAATCGACTGGGTTGTGCTGGCATGTTGTGTGTTGCACAACTACTTGCGACGCAAAGCAATGCAACAACAAACTGCCATCAGCATGGTCGATGATCCCAATCAAGCAGAGGAAGTGTCGAATATTGCCTCTGTTGGAGCACCTGCCCTCCATGAGACAGGGAGTGCACGGGCTAAAGCTGTCCGCGAGCAGTACTTGGCATATTTTAATGGTGTTGGTGCAGTGCCATGGCAGGAGGAGTGCCTACACTAATAGAGCTGTGAATTGTGGCCTTTTGTTGCAGTCAACTTACCAAATCACTGGCTGAATTATCCCCATTATCTTCTGTGTCATCTGTTGGCACCTCCTCGACCAAAAGCATTCTTGATGGGTGCTCTGGATCCTGTTCTAGGACGAATTTTAATTGGTCGTAGTACCACAGATTGGTTAGGTACACGTCCTGGGCACCAGCACCTGAAGACCGCGATGCAGCAATTTTCTTGTGCTCCTTTAGAAAAACTGTGCGCACATTCTGGATTTTACGGCGCACCCATTTTGGGCAGGCTTCCTCGTGGAATTGGAGGCTGTAGGTCACGAGGTGCTGTATAGCGAGGTCTTTCTTATTTTTGGGTACTTGTTTCCTATCTGGGCGCCCACGATCATAATCGCGGTCATCGGGGGTAAAAATCGCGGTCATCGCGGTAATCGCGGGCATCGCGGGTAAATCGGGATGACCGCAATGCCCGCGATGACCGCGATCACCGCGATTTTCCCATAGGGAACAATGTTAAAACGGCAGATTGACCGCGATTTGACTGTTAAATGCCTCAATGGACCCGATTTGGGGCCAAAAAGGCCAAATTAACCCTTAAATGTCCCCCCAAATTTTTTACGCCACCCCACGATCCACGCCAACCCGAAGCGTGGCGAGCGCAGCGAGCCCGCGAGGGGCGGCGGTACGCGTCCTCCGACCTTTTCATGCCCTACTATCCACTAGGGCGTGGTGTGAGAATATAATAGTGTGGCGAGCGCAGCGAGCCACCGAGCCCGAAGCGTGGCGAGGGGACGCGGATACCTTCACAGGTAGACGCGTCCCCTCGCGGGCTTCACAGGTGTCCGCCTCGCCACGGACACCTGTGAAGCCCGCGAGGGGACGCGCATAACTGTGAAGGTATCCGCGTCCCCTCGCGGGGCTCGCTGCGCTCGCCACGCTTCGGGCTCGGTGGCTCGCTGCGCTCGCCACACTATTATATTCTCACACCACGCCCTAGTGGATAGTAGGGCATGAAAAGGTCGGAGGACGCGTACCGCCGCCGCTCGCCACGCTTCGGGTTGGCGTGGATCGTGGGGTGGCGTTAAAAATTTGGGGGGACATTTAAGGGTTAATGGGCTCTGTGGCCCATTTAACATTGATTCCTATGGCCAAATCGGGTGGATTGAGGCATTTAACAGTAAAATCGTGGCCATCGCGCCTTTTAACATTGATTCCTATGGGAAATCGGGAGCATCGCGTCGCGGGCATCGCGGGTACATTTATGGCCGGCCGCGACGCGACCGACACGATTTTCATGTTTAACATTGGTTTCAATGGGAAATCGCGGGCATCGCGTCGGTCGCGTCGCGGCCATACATAAATGTACCCGCGATGCCCGCGACGGGCGCCCAGATAGGAAACAAGTACCTATTTTTGTTTGCATAGTCGCGGGATTTGACCTTCCATAGGCATTCGTGTTCCTGATAGATAGCAAAAAAACCTGTAAGGAACTCCCGCTCCCGTTCACTGGTCATGTCTCTGTAATTAAAAAGTTATGTTTTCCGGTTATTTTTCACAAAAATATCTAGTTGTTAGACAATATCATGCTTTTGCTTACAAAATAAATGTTATTTTGCTGTTACTTCAGTTCAGTTTTAGTATTTTGGATTGTTCGCAATACAGGGGGTGCAGTGTGTACAACATTGGTGGGCAGCAGCAGCTACATACACAGGGGGTGCAGTGTGTACAACATTGGTGGGCAGCAGCAGCTACATACACAGGGGGTGCAGTGTGTACAACATTGGTGGGCAGCGGCAGCTACATACACATGGGGTGCAGTGTGTACAACATTGGTGGGCAGCAGCAGCTACATACACAGGGGGTGCAGTGTGCACAACATTGGTGGGCAGCAGCAGCTACATACACAGAGGGTGCAGTGTGTACAACATTGGTGGGCAGCAGCAGCTACATACACAGGGGGTGCAGTGTGTACAACATTGGTGGGCAGCGGCAGCTACATACACAGGGGGTGCAGTGTGTACAACATTGGTGGGCAGCAGCAGCTACATACACAGGGGGTGCAGTGTGTACAACATTGGTGGGCAGCAGCAGCTACATACACAGGGGGCGCAGTGTGTACAACATTGGTGGGCAGCAGCAGCTACATACACAGGGGGCGCAGTGTGTACAACATTGGTGGGCAGCAGCAGCTACATACACAGGGGGCGCAGTGTGTACAACATTGGTGGGCAGCAGCAGCTACATACACAGGGGGTGCAGTGTGTACAACATTGGTGGGCAGCAGCAGCTACATACACAGGGGGTGCAGTGTGTACAACATTGGTGGGCAGCAGCAGCTACATACACAGGGGGTGCAGTGTGTACAACATTGGTGGGCAGCGGCAGCTACATACACAGGGGGTGCAGTGTGTACAACATTGGTGGGCAGCGGCAGCTACATACACAGGGGGTGCAGTGTGTACAACATTGGTGGGCAGCGGCAGCTACATACACAGGGGGTGCAGTGTGTACAACATTGGTGGGCAGCAGCAGCTACATACATAGGGGGTGCAGTGTGTACAACATTGGTGGGCAGCAGCAGCTACATACACAGGGGGTGCAGTGTGTACAACATTGGTGGGCAGCGGCAGCTACATACACAGGGGCCGCAGTGTGTACAACATTGGTGGGCAGCGGCAGCTACATACACAGGGGGTGCAGTGTGTACAACATTGGTGGGCAGCAGCAGCTACATACACAGGGGGTGCAGTGTGTACAACATTGGTGGGCAGCGGCAGCTACATACACAGGGGGTGCAGTGTGTACAACATTGGTGGGCAGAAAGCTACATACACAGGGGGTGCAGTGTGTACAACATTGGTGGGCAGAAAGCTACATACACAGGGGGTGCAGTGTGTACATCATTGGTGGGCAGCGGCAGCTACATACACAGGGGCCGCAGTGTGTACAACATTGGTGGGCAGAAAGCTACTTACATCGCGGTGGTAAACAGTTTTTTACGCGCTGCTTCCTCCTTCACCATGCGGTGCTCCTCTCCACGCAGCCAGGGTGGGACAGGTTGACGTAATGGAGGAGGGGAGTGGTTTCCTAGTCGTCAGCCAAACCCAAATTGTACACTGAAGAAACGATTACCAAAACGATTGTGCACATCGTTAGCGATTGGTCGCTGATCTTTCTGCATGCAGGGAAGATCAGCGAGCTCTACTAACGACTGGCGGGTGCGCGCATCGCTGGCCATATCGTTCCAAAACACGGAACGATTTGAACGATTGGTCTTTACGATCGATCGGGAACGCCCAGATCTTTTCCCACATCTATCCGTGTATACCCACCTTTACACTCGTCCATAACTAGGTCTGGACAAAGCTGTGCACCACTCTGAACGCAGAGGCTCTGTGGGGGCACCGTTGCCTGCCCATTGCCCATTCTTCTGGCTTGCAGGGTGCATGGAACAGTACTCTGCAGCCAGTAACATAGTAACATTGTTTGTGAGGTCATTTTACTGTGGTGTATATGACCTAAATGAGGTTACCATCTATTCATTATAAACCAGATGACCCAAAGTGTCTGTCCGATCTGAGTCCACTATAGTACATTATAATTAATGATTATACCCCTGGATACAATTTTCTGTAAAAAATTAGTATAGCCCATTTTTTAACATATCAATTGAATCTGCTATCACAACCATCTCTGGAAGAGTATTCCATAGCTTAACTGCCCTTACTGTGAAGAAACCCTTCCTCATACCTCCAAACGTGACTGTCTCCAGGAGGGACAGAATGCTCTATTCCTGGACTTCCCTCTTAAATTTATGATTGCAATCACCTGTGGTGAAACATCTTTCTTATCAATTCACAAGCTCCAAACAGGTGATGGCAATCATATATTGAGAGGGAAGTCCAGGAACAGAGCACTGTGTCTGTGTACCTCCTGGAGAGGGTCATGTTGGGAGGAATGCTTCCTTCTTCAAGTTTGAAACTTCCTGAATTACACTGCGCTTATCTTATGAATGTTCTATACAATAAACAATATGAATTAGGTGTGGCCGTGTTATTAATAAATGAAAGCAGGTGTTTCTTTCAATAGAGGGATCACCACTCTGTCTTTAATAGACATATAAATACAATTTCCAATAGTAAAATATTTTATATATG
Organism: Crinia signifera; assembly: GCF_055691185.1. NCBI lineage: Eukaryota > Metazoa > Chordata > Amphibia > Anura > Myobatrachidae > Crinia > Crinia signifera. The sequence goes on from NC_139223.1 coordinate 129,322,940, forward strand.
TAAAACAATTATTGAATAGTGCCGGTACTACTGATATGCAATATATCAATAAACAATAAAAAATGTATATTAGCCAAATCCTGTCTGTGAAATCACTAAGATTCATTTCTGAGAGGTGGATTAAAAAAAATATAAAAATAACCATATGGTCAGTATTGACTTAAAATATAGTCCTCCTTTTGGATAAATTATTGTATATTGGTTTCATCCATTTAATAAGTTAGTAATTGTGAAAAAACAATGGTACTGGTTTGTGGCAAGGTATTTATTTACCTGTCTCCTCTCAGGGAGACGGTGTGGTGCTTGTGGTGTCCGGAGCTGATTTTCTGTGCAGGGAAATCATATAGGGTGTCCCACCGCCAGATGAAAAATGTCGGCTCGGGGCAAATGGCCCCGCTCCTCCCTCTCACCGGACGGCATGTAGATTTACTGCGGAAGGGAGGCGGCAGTCATGCGAAAGAGCCTAAAAGTCTGCGGCCCCAGCTGAAGAAAACAGATGAAGACGTTGAAACTCCAGGGGTGCGGCAGCCATGCAAAAGAGCACCCCCTCTGGGGGTGAAGACACTGCAGAAGGCCCAGGAGGACAGGGGCCCCCTGGGTGACGAAAGAAGATGCAGTTTAATAAAATATTTTAAAAACCAGTGTTTGGTTTTTTATTTTCATATTTCCCTTACAAGGAGGCTATAGGTACCAGCGGGCCTTTAATGCCCCACACGTGTACCTGGGATGACTAGTTAGAGTGGGTGATGTTTTGGCCACGAGGCCCCATCGAGTCTGTCTCTGGCAATGGCATTACACCCCCCCGTTAGTGGAGCCTGGTTCTGGTACCTAAAATACTGGGGACCCTTACTTGCTTTGTCCACTGTATTTTGGAAAGCATTGCTGGTTCAAGAGCCCGGTGCTGGACCCTAAATACTGGGGGCCCTCTTTCTCTTTTTCCCCTCTTATTTTGGAAACCAGGGCCGCCTCCAAAAGCCAGTGCTGGTTCTGAAAATACGGGGGACCCCTACTATTTTATTCCTGCCAAAAACTGCATCCTGCTAAACAGCTCCTGTTCGACTGCATCCTGCTAAAAGACGATGTTTAGACAAAGCCATAACTAATATTTAAATTAAATTCCACGAGTTTCCACAGTTTGCACATTTATTTTCAGAGATACATACAGTATATTATTATATACTGTATTATATTAGCATGGTATAATAGTCTTAGCATTTAAGGAAAATTACTGTGTTCTGCGATCCATCTGTAAGTTTGCATTTATGTGCAATTTCGATATGTTCTCTAAATACGTCTTTTAAAATCTTGTTTTTGCAGTTATGAATGATATTGTCTGGCTCTGTGTTCTCATCATTTATTAGAAAAGATCTGCATTATTTATACCATGCATGTGACTCTTTTCTGAATACTGTATTTGTCTCTATATTTCTATATATTTTTAGAAACATACTGACAAATTTTGTAAACAGGCTCACCCCTCTCTAAACTTGTAAATGAACGAGTTACGAGTACAGACAAATCCCCCATTCATTCATCATACGTGTGCTCTGACATTGAATGAAGTGCAGCAACCGCTTGGGGCTCAGTAGAGCGTTCAATCACTGGTAGATCAATAATTACACCAAGCAGAGATATTGATTTTCTGTAGTTCTGTCACTGTTTTGCCTATTCAGTCGCATACATATATTGTGCATTTTGCATAAGATAAATGGCTTAACTGTCTTTTTTTCCCTTGATAATTACATCAGTAGTTAGTTCAGAAATGGTAATATACTTGGTTTGAATTCCTGGTTTGTACTGACCTCAAGCGTATCCTATATCTTGCTAATGCAAGCGAGAGAGGGAACCATCTCACGTGTTAGTTTAGTTTCTAAAAACAGAACCCAGTGCTACGGACTATCACCATCTGACAATGGGTTGAGAAACGTCATGGAAATCCATGGACATAACCTGGGGACATGGATAACTCAATAGGACAGATGGGTAGGGACACACAGAGAAGATACAGATACCAGACAGAGAGGTTGGAGACAGCATCAGAACAGTTATACAGACTGTAATCAAAGCAAACCCTAAATGGTGGAAGTCATGGGAAGCAGGTAAATCTAGGGTGTATAAAGTTGGAAAACTATTAGCCTTTGTTAGTTTATATCCAAGCAATCATTCCAGTTCCACTAGGGAGAAATAGAGAGGGGATTGGGTAACTAGGGTTAGAGTAACGTGTGGGTTTGATGATCTTCTGATTGTGGGCAATATGTCTTGCACATTCATCTGGCTACAGGGTAGGTAAGAAAGGTCCACCTGGGATATGTGGGCATTCTGGGAGCAGTCAGACTTCTTCCCTTGTATCAATACATTTCTTTCAAGCACCTGACCCTTTTCCAGATTTGAAACTTTTTAATATATTGCAAAGATAGTTTCTCCAAACAGCCAGAGTAGGATACAGAACTTTACACTGGTTAAAGAAGCTCACAACACAGGCCTAGGAGAAGTAGGATGAGAACCATACAAGAAGGAGATGAGAGTGAAACAAAGGAGGAATCCACCAAAAGGGTGGGTAGAAAAGAGAGTTCTACCCGCAATATGAGAGACTCGGTGGGACATGAGGACTTCGAAGAATTTGTCTTGAATTTTGAAGATTATGATTTGTGGGAGTCGATAAAAACCCACCTCACCCATCCAGAGGGAGACAACATTTGTAAGTAATGCACTTTCCCTTAAATTGACTTGTAGGTTATGTGATACTTCTTTATGCTTATATAAATTATATAACATTTGAGAGTCTATCATTTGTGTCACATTTGCCTCAAAAACTTGAGTTTGTTATTGTTGCATACGGATAGATAATTGCTCAAGTTATGCCAAACAGACCCTTTTGGCGCACCATGACCTGTGAGACTCTGCTAGCTTCAAGTGGCCCTTTTTGCTTCTTTTTTGCTGAAAATGCATCTTAAGGCCCATACACACTGGGCGACTTTGAGCTGAAATCCTTCAGCTCAAAGCAACCCAGTGTGTATGCCCCGGCGATGAGCTGTGAGCGCTTCTGCGCGCTCATGAATCATCGCCGGGAAAGCCGTTCATCTGCTGGTATTACCAACAGATGAGCGGCTTTGAGGACGGCTTTGCATAGTACAGCTCAGCGCGTATGCACTGAGCAGCTTTCCCCCCAGCGATGATAGCGATCATCGCTGTCCATACACGCTGGGCATAGTCTCCCAGTGTGTATGGACCTTAAGTCACTGTACACCAAAGATTGTGCTCCTTAATTTGAGACTATGAATCAGTATACAAAGTGCTACAATGTAGCAGCGTGGCTTTTGTCCATGCCAAATTTCAATGTGCTTGCTATACAGACAATTTATAGGCTGAATATTGGATTGCCTCAAAAAACAGTTGCATCCCCCTATGCATCACAAAATTGCTCATAAATCAGTTGACGTAGAGTTGAACATAACTGTTGCTTTATTCCACAAAATGTCGGCTTCCATTGTGTATAATTGGTATATGGGCTTTAACAAGCAAAACATTTGAACAACACAGTACTCTACTCTTTCGGTATGCAAAAACATAAAATAATGATGCAATTGAGTAATTTAAATGAATTACTGTGCATGAGAGTATGTTAGAACATGATAACTACCAATAATGACTAGAAAAGAGCATTGTTGTGTATTTACATGTTTTATGTTAGATGTAAATATATTTTACTGGAGTAGCATGTATATATATATATATATATATATATATATATATATATATATAGCGGCAAGGAACTTGGTATATAGGTATGTATGTTTCACTTGTTATTTTGCTTTAAAACAGTTTGTATTAAACTGAAACTTTGCTGCTATTGCCTCGCCTGATCAGCTAATTATTTCCTAGTGCCGCACCCCTGCCATACAGTATATTATACTTATTGGTAGTGACGGACCCCAGGACCTATCTATCTATCTATCTATCTATCAATCTATCTAGTATTCCACTCTTTTATTAACTTTAAAGTACACAATATGAATTTTCTGTGGAGTTTTGGCTAGGTGGCTTCAGCTAACACTTGGTTGTCTGACTGCCATAGTTTTGGACTTGGAAGACCCTCCGGTACTCCGTAGGCAGCTGATAAAAAACCGTGGAAACAGAAAAGAAGCCACCATTGTCCCCCCACAAATGAACTGGACTAAAAAAAAATCTGATCGGAAAGGACCCCATGAGGTGAGTCCATTACATTTCATACATTATTCACTGTCTTCTTCACCTCTAGGAAGATCCAAACCATTTTGCTGCACTGATATGTCAAGTAAAGTAAAGAAATAACTAACCATTATGATCAATATTTTAATTCACTAGCAGGTTACAAAGAGTATATATAAAATGTCATCAGTAAGAAAAAACAATGAGGGACATGTAGAGTAGGTAATGTCACAACCAGTGGCATAAGTTCATTCCAGTTGCCCAGTTGCCGGAGGCAAGCTAAATATTGGTGCTCCCCACACACAGCACCTAATCGTCTATGTATGTATGTGTATATATATATATATATATATATATATATATATATATATATGAAGCAGAGGTCTGGCACTCCCGTGGGACAGCTTTTTAGCTGCAGCCGGTGCCCTCTCAAGGGTGATACATACGGAGACTGGAGGAGCGGCACTCGTGGCTTAGATGTTGATAAATCAATAAACACACCGTGACACGGTAGTAGTGATCAACGTTTCAAATAACTTTGTATTTTTCTTCAGGATAAAGGTCCATGACCTTTATCCTGAAGAAAAATACAAAGTTATTTGAAACGTTGATCACTACTACCGTGTCACGGTGTGTTTATTGATTTATCAACATCTAAGCCACGAGTGCCGCTCCTCCAGTCTCCGTATATATATATATATATATATATATTTAGTCTAGTGTCTAATATAGTCTATATAGATATATATATAAAGAGAGAGGAGATAGGGGTGCGCTAGATATACCACACTGTGGCTTTACATACAATGAATCAAATAAAACTTAGAATAAAAGCAAATAACATTTATTATAAGGTCAAATCCAGCATTCAGTTTTTATTTCGCAGTTTTTACATAAATGCCACATATAGTTCAGATCCGCTGCCCAACGCGTTTCGTCCCTTGGGACTTCATCAGGGGCGATGAACCAATCGAAGCAAAAATATGGAGATATTTCCTTTATGAATTAAGGTCTCAGAATATTTAATAGGGTAACCACCAGCAGTTTGGCGGAGAAGAACTATCTCAGGTAATAATTGATCTAATTGATTTATACAGAAGTTCTGTTATATCCCACCACGTTTGAGTGATCTTAGTCTCTCGGACTTGATAAATGTGGATTCACACAGAGGAATGGGTGTTCTACCCGTGGTCTCTCCTATCACAGTAGGAGGTATGCAGCTTCAATTTTTAAGGGAAGAATCTCTCCAATCAGGGAGAAGGATAGTCCTCAGCAGACCCAAATCAAATGCAAAGAAAACTGTTTTAACAGTTTCAGCAGCCTCTGAATGTGAACTGTGCCAAGCATCACTGGCTCCTAGAGATCCTGTGATGCTTGGCACAGTTCACATTCAGAGGCTGCTGAAACTGTTAAAACAGTTTTCTTTGCATTTGATTTGGGTCTGCTGAGGACTATCCTCATTGAAATTACATTTCAAAATAAAAAAAATTGGTTTACACGCAATATCTCTGGAACCAATTGACCGATATGAATTGACGGGTCCCATATTATCCTATGGGGAAAAAACATTACAGCTTTGCCAGGCGAAATATACGTTCCCGGGGGGCTAGAGACACAGGACTGGGCTCGTTGGAAAGACCTGGTCCTCAGCTACAAAATTAAATGACAAGTGGGGCACGTGCCCAGGTGCCCCGCCCACCCCTTAATCACCCACTGCAGAAATTATAACATTTCTGTGTTCAGTGATCAATAACAGAATAGCCCTTTAAATTCCACTGTTGAGGGTACACTCTACAAATACCTGTTGTTGTTGTTGTTGTTATTATTATTATTAATGATCATTTTATTTATAGCCCTCTTTCTTCAGTAGGAGTCTGACTTATTGTGCTTACAAGAAATAACATAATACAGAACAGAAACAATGAAGTACAGAAAAGCTTTTTATAAAATACAGAGAAAATGGACATAGTAAAGGGACAATGATGGAATTGCTAGAATAAACAAAAAAGTCTTCAGTATTTTTTTAGGATTCTAGAGTAGAAGCCTCTCAATTTGTACAGGGGAGTGAGTTTCATACAGTTGGAGCCACATGTCTAGAAACTTGTCCACCATATTAATTACAGAAGATTCTAGGCACTGCTAAAAGTCTTTCATCTGCAGATCATAGTAATTGATCAAGTAGTCTGAAATCAAGCAGCTGCTTTAGGTACCTTGGGCTCTGGTCACCTATTGCTTTGAAAGTCAGTAAGTCAATCATGAAGATGATTCACCATCAAAGGTAGCCAGTGTATAGAATGGGTGTTATGTGGTTGGAACTGGGCTGGTTGGTTAACAGCCTGGCAGCTGTGTTTTGTATCAGCTGTAAGTGGAGCAATTATTTTGCTTGGAGACCAATTAGAGGGCATTGCATTAGTCTAATCAAGATGATACAAATGCTTGTATGACTTTTGGCAGATATTCAGAAGGAAATTACGGGGCTGCCTCAGGTTAGAATACAGGGCTGGCGATTATCAATAGAACACGCATGTGAACAGTATGCTTTGCGCATGCATGAGGGCCCTTTGCAAACAAAACCAGCGATGGCTAGCGTTTGCTAGATAACTGACAGGTTCCAGTCATTTGTGGGTGGCACCCTGGTGTGGTTTAAGGTAGTGCCGCCGAAAAACACATATGGATCCCGGCCCTTAGGAGCGAGGGATGCTGAATGTACTGTAACTCAGGGTCACCTAACTAGTCCTGATCATCTAGATGTTGTTCCTCATTGGCTAAGTAATCCTGGACTAGTCTGACAGTGCCACAATGATGGCTTACCTTAACTATAAGTGAAGCTCAAATAGCCACTAGGTCACTTACGTGGTGAAGGCAACGAGCAGATAGAACTGAGATGTCTATACCTATAGAAGTGTGTGCTCCCTCCATGATCATTTTGGGACTATGTGAAGATATTATTTGCAGTTGACACTATTGTTTATAATTGATGCTCAGAATGATACTGGGCTGTCCATCTGGTTTATCTAGCTGCTGCTCCTCCTGCCTCCACTGGTTCTTTGGAGACCTTGATGTAAAAGGTGGTTGTTGGGTACAACGAATCTGAGCATAAAAGTCGTTATTGAGACTTATTGACTTTGAATCAAGGTTTTTCCATGTGGCTTCTTTTGCTTAAAATTGGGGTACTTGTACTTCTGTAGCTGGGGGATTGTGTTTTCTCCAGATGGTACATATCTTCTTCAACTGTGAGGTCTGAGTATTGATTATGGTTGCCCTGTCACCTACAGACAGTTGAAGAAGCAATTTGTATTTGAAGTAAAATGCATCTAGTGACATCACTGATTGATACAAATTAGAAAGTTAATATCAATAAGCCAGTTTGCTGAGTCACTCTTATCAAATGTGGGTTGTCTAGTAGGGGGCACTTTTCGATGATCTCATTCAGTTTACATTTTATATTTCCAGGTGTTTGTGGAGCTGAATGAGCTGATCACTGAGGGTGTACATGAAATGCAGTGGAAGGAGACAGCTCGATGGATAAAATTCGAGGAGGATGTGGAGCAGGACACAGCTCGGTGGGGCAAACCTCATGTAGCCTCACTGTCATTCCGAAGCCTGCTGGAACTCAGGAAGACCATTGCTCATGGTGGGCATTACAGGAAAACACAGTGCTGGCAGTTTGTGAATTACTGTTTAATCTATTGTGGAAAATATAAGTATAAAATTGTATAGCTAGCTCATACTTGTCAGGGGGGGTGGGACGAAGTGGACGTCACCAAGCCCCGACCCCATAGCAGGCAAAGGAGGCAATTTGTGGATCTAAACGAAACCTAAAGCACAATCTTTTACTAATTAGGTAACTACTAAGTATACTCTCAAATAAGTATGTAAAACATTCCATACATTTATATTAACGTTTTGCTGTGTGGTTATGTTAAGTGCAAGCAGTTGCTCTTTGTTATTAGACATTTCAGGTTGGTGAGATGTGATTTTAGTTATTGTCAAAGGGTTTCTTGTCAGTGTACTGAACACAAGCTCCCCCCCCCCCTCCCAGTTTATATTTTAACTGTAGTAGCACTTTAAAGTAGGTTTAAATATGTTTGTGAGTAAATCCTGACTTATAATAGTAAATTTAGGGAAATTACATTTACTATATTTACCAGAGTCCAGGAACTTGCTGATAGGAAGAGAAGTATCAGTATCGAATTCATGTTCAATGCATTGGATTTCTCTGGCAGTGGCCTCATCTATAGATAAGTGTTGGTACTCATAGTGGGGTTCCAAGCTGAGACACCCCAGCAATATATACATTATTATCAGGAAAGGCATTGATTACTAAAATGCATACAATATTGTTTAGTTTCATTCAAGTTGTAGAAATCTTTTTGCTGCCATTGCTGCCAAAAATTATTTTAAAGTAAGAATTGTTTGTTTAAAAACATCCTTTAAGAGGGTTGCGCCACACCACCCCATCATCTTTTTTGGTTAAGAATAGAGTCTGTAATACTTTATTTACACCAGTAGTGTAAATTGTACTGGATGGCTCCAAATTCGTTAGTAAGCAAGTACCTATTTACACGCATGCATTAAATCTAAAGAATAAGCCTCCAACGCATGAGGTTCATACCTCGCATATTTAATTTTTTATTAAGATGTCATGCTAAGTTTATTAGAACCACATGATAAGTGGGTAGTCAGCTTCCCTTAATGTTGCATGCAAATGATATGATAGGCAAAGAAGGTAGCAGAGGCCTCTTTCACATTTGATTTCTCATTATAGGAACTGTCCTTCTGGACTTGGATCAGACGACCATGCCAGGAATTGCCCAAATGATTGTAGAGACAATGGCTGCTTCTGAGCAGATCAGAGCTATTGATCGTGCCAATATTCTCCGATCACTTATGTTAAAACACAGGTAATCAGAGTGCTGGGAAGATGGATTCTGTGTGTTGGATACCTAATATAGAACATTAGATACACTTTCCAGAGCCACAAAGTCACTTCTTTTCTCCTGAGAAATAAGTTGACTAACTGGTTTTGAATAAGTCAGACTATGGTACATTGTCATCAATGCATTTCTTTTTGCTAGCCACCCCAATGATGGAAGAGATTCCCACCATCCTCGTAACAGTACCACTTCTGTTGTCGGCAACCATGTCATCACCAACAGCCCATCCAAAGAAACCACCACCCATAATGCTCATAATGACCCAGACAGCAAGCAGGTGAGATGTGGATCCTTAGGAACTAATATTACTTCTTGCAAAGGGGGTTAAAATATTTTTGACTTTTATGGCTCCCGAGAATAACCCAAAAATTATAGATTTTATATATTTGTGTGTTCTAAGTTATGCTAATAAATGTATAAGTCATTTTTTTTTTTTCAATTACATTGTGAAGTCATGAACGCCATATAAATTGACTTCTGATGTCATCACTTCAGTATTCATTAATAAAACATGTACAATAAGAAAGTAAGAGATGTATATTATTTGTTATTACCAGTTATTTACATAGCTCACACAGAATCCACAGTTCTTTACAGAGAACATTTGACCACTCACAGCAGTCCCTGCCCCAGTGGAACTTAAAATCTATGCTCCCTAATACACGTATTCACACAAGGGTTAATTCTGTTGGGAGCCAATTAACCTGCCAGTATATTTTTGGATTGTTGGATGAAACCAGAATACCCAGAGAAAGCCTAAGCAAGCATAGAGAGAATACAAACTCTGCATAGTTAGGGCTATGGTGGGCATCGAATCCATGCCCCCAGTGTTTGGGGGGAGTAATTCTAACCATTACACCTTGACATTCTGTGACAATGTAAAAAGCAACCAGTCCGAGATTTCATGGTTACAGTACACTTTGTGATATCTATATCCTATGAAGTGTATTATTCCCTACATAACTTGGCTGTTTGTTAATAATTACTCATTAAGTGCTTGTGTCGTTAATTTCAGCCAAGTTAACTTACCACTGCCAATGGATCCCCAGGGGCTATCTAGTTAGCCCCAAAAGTCAGCACTCATTGGGATTTTTTGTCGGTTACCATAGGCGATAACATACCATCTTTCGTGGCCACAATCAAAACATATATGGCTGTGACTGTGACCTTCTCAAGGATAATAATATCAAACATAAAAAAGTGTAATTGAATTGCCCAATTAAAACATCATGGAAAATGTTGTGAAAACACCTCATTTTTAAACCCTGAAAATATTTCACTGCTAATTGAATTCCCACCCTTAGAGTGTTTCATAGAACCCAGTGAAGAAAAAAACAAAACATGGGTATGGCATGGAAACCTTCACACAGGTACTTATTGTTGTCTTCACTTATGCTCTGATCCAGAAAACTCTGAATGGTCCAGATGGTCATCGTTTAAAGCACTGGAAACTCATGGAGAAGATCCCAGAGAATGCAGAAGCCACTGTTGTTCTAGTGGGTTAGTAACTATATAATTCCCTATTAGAATGTTCCTAGGTCTTACTATTGCTTTTATGGGGTGAAATATTTGGGCAGTTGCTAGACTGAAATGTAAGATTTAGAGGCTAGTGCTATGTTTGCTTTAAATTCATTAAAGCTACATTAGGATAAATTAGATTAAAAAAAAAGGCTAGGTTACGGATATCATAATATTAAAATTGGAAATTGGAATTTGAGAAATAGTCTATAGCACAGGTCTTCAACCTGTGGCCCTCCAGATGTTGTGGAACTACATTTCCCATCATGCCCTGACAGTTTTGGCATGCTCTTATAGGAAAAAATGTGGCAATGCATGTTGGAACATGTAGTTTCACAACATCTGGAGGGCCATAGGTTGAAGACCCGAAGCTCTTAATGGACTGTCCATTAACTAATACACTTTTAAGATCAAACAATTGCTCAGTAATTCATTTGATTTCAGCAAGTGTCCACAAATCCTCCTGTTGTTGATGGTCAGCTTCAAACATATTTGTAGTTCTATAACATATATATGCATTTTGATTGAATAAATATACATTATGCAGTGTCAGAAAATGTGTCAGCCCGCTCCTACACATAATATTATTATTTTTTTAATCACTGGCTGTATGCAAGTTGATTGACAGGAAGCCGGACACTTTCTTTGTCTGAGAAAATGCAGGCGTGACCAAGTGATTTCAGGGAGGGTGTGTGACATCATTGCAGCCCCACACTGGAAAAAAATTATATGGTGAATGAATTGCCAATGTATTTGCAGCTAATCGCAGGGCTGCAATATTTAAACAAGCTTTCACAGGGAAGAATTTCACTCTTCTTGATCAGAGGGCCCTTCCAGCCGAGTGATTAGGTCTGTATAACCCCCCTTAGTCCCAACCTTGTGGGTCTATGTACTAAGCCTTGGAGAAAGTAAAAGTGAATGGAGATAAAGTATAAGCTAATCAGCTTCTATAGGCTATAGGAAAATGGCATTTAGGAGCTGGTTGGTTGGTACTTTATTTCTATCCACTTTATCTCTCTCTCCAAGGGGGAGATTCAATCGCCGTCGAGCATCTCCCGTGGGGGAGATGCTCGACGGGCCCTATTCAATGCTGTCTTCCCCGACAGCATTGAACAGGGTTTCCTGTCAGAACGAGCCCGACATCTCTAGCTGTCGGGCTCGTTCTGCCGAGAACAGCCGGGAAGTGACGAGCTGCCGGCTGCAGCTCGTCACTTCCCTGCCGCAACTCGCGGCCACGCCCCCTTCTCGCCGCTCGGCGGCCGGGACATTGAATCCCGACTGCCGAGCTCCAGGCGAGCTCACTGAGAACGGGACAGGGGCACGGCTGTCGCGCTAGCTCGACAGCCGTGCCCCTGACATTGAATACCCCCCCAAGTCTTAGTACATAGACCACTAAATCAGTTAATTTACATCAGTAGCAACAGTGACAACTGCAATTTATTACTCGAATAGAAAACCTGGGTTATTGCCGGGTTGCTGCCTGGTTAACCCTGGTGAAGGTGCAGTGTGAAAGCACCAAACTAAATAACCTGGGTCGACCAACTCGGCAATTCAACCCAGGTTAAAAGGGCGGGTAAACCTTGGTCGCCTTGTGTAGAATGGGCGAACCGGGTTTAGTGTGAAAGTGCTGGACCAGGATCGGACAGGTCGGACCAATAATCGAGAGCCAGTGTACAACCTGGCAAAGCAATGTGAAAGCGGTATATGAAAGTAAATTAGCCAAAATGAGAAGTTTGAACAAATCACTAAATACATTTAAAAAAATGTGAGATTATTTTGTGTAGAGAACAAGATGAAGTTGAGTCGAGATTTAACTATGTTGTCCTAGGAAATTATACTCACAAAAAGTTCTGTAATAGTTATTTCCTGTAGACGTAATAACTAATATAAACAGACAGAGATAGGCATGTTACTAGACAGTGAATGTAGCTCCATATAAGTGGATAATGATGCCATACAATATAACAACGTCTGTGTACTCCGCAGGTTGCGTGGAGTTTCTGGCTAATCCAGCTATGGCATTTGTGCGGCTTAGCGAGGCGGTGCTGCTGGAGTCTGTGCTAGAAGTACCAGTTCCAGTGCGTTTCCTGTTTGTTTTACTTGGTCCCATGCAGTCTAACATGGATTACCATGAGATTGGGCGTTCCATTTCTACCCTTATGTCTGACACAGTAAGTACACCTGGCTCACATGCATTGTGTCTATTGTCTTGTCATTTTCTATATGCAGCAATTATACAGTGTATCCGGAAAGTATTCACAGCGGTTCACTTTTTTACACATTTTGTTATGTTCCAGCCTTATTCCAATATAGAATAAATGTATTTTATCCCTAAAAATTCTACGCACAATACCCCATAATGACAATAGGAAAAAAAGTTTTTGGGAGATTTTTGCAAATTTATTAAAGATAAAAAACTAAGAAATCACTTGTATATAAGTATTCACAGCCTTTGCTCAATACTTTCTTGATGCACTTTTGCCAGCAATTACAGCTTCAAGTCTTTTTGAATATGACGCCATGAGCTTGGCACACCTATCTTTATGCAGTTTAGCCCATTACTCTTTGCAGCACCTCTCAAACTCCATTAGGTTGGATGGGATGCATAAGTGTACAGTCATATTTAGACCGCTCCAGAGATGTTCAATCGTATTCAAGTCAGTGTTCTGGCCACTCAAGAACATTCACAGAGTTGTCCTGAAGCCACTCTTTTGATATTTTGGCTGTGTGCTTAGGTTTGTTGTCCTGTTGAAAGAACCGTCACCCCAGTCTGTGGTCAGGAGGGCTCTGGAGCAGCGGCAATTATCTTTCCCTCTATCCTGACTAGTCTCCCAGTTCCTGAATGTACCTTAAATTATATCCTGTATCCATTCCTTTAAATCTCCATTTGTAAATGACTCTTTATGGGGGTTATTCAGTAAGGAACTCAAAAGCAAAATGTTTCTCTAATGGGCAAAACCATGTGCACTGCAGATGAGGCAAATGTAAGCCCCAAAATAGACGACCCAGACAATGCGGTTAACTATATCAGCCGCGGGCTACCAATATTGATTGTACACACTGACATATCGACCAACAATTTTGTTCAGTGCAACTTATCGGGCGCTTGGGATCTTTGAAGACAACAAGATCCCACCCGAGCAATGTATCATAGAAGATAGATCTTTAGACTGAAAAGGACTGGAAATTACCAGGTAAGTGGGAACTGTCAATCAAGCAGTACCAAAAAATCACATCACACTGGTGAGCTCCGTTGATGGCGTTTCGGTCAGGATTCATGCTTTTTTGGGACTGCTTGATTGACAATTCCCACTTACACAGTAATTTCCAGTCCTTTTTCAGTCTAAAGAGCTGCATAGGCACCGGCCATTGAGTGCTTATATGTGGGAATTGTCCATTTTTAAAGTGTCTAATTTTATTATCTTTATGTGTGTTTTTACTTGTCATTAAATTAAGTTGTTTGAAAAAAACATACTTCACCCTTATATGCATTTTTTACTATCTTCTATGATACATTGCTTGGGAGGAATCCTGTTGTCTTCAAAGATCCCAAGTGCCCGATAAGTTGCATTCCAATTTTGTTTTTATGGTGTTGGTGGAGGTTTCTTGAGGGACCTATATGAATTACTGACTGTTGGGCTGCTGGATGCGCAATAGATTGATCTACTTAACTCCTTTGTATCACACTTTTGTTCAGTGACTTCAACGGGATCAGCTAGCCTCTCAGGTCGTTTGGCTATATAGCCCTCACCCAAATCTAAATCTCTCTGCACATGTTACATCTGCCTCACCTGCAGTGCAACATGGTTTTGTCCACTTGGGAATGATTTTGCTTTTGAGATCCATGCTGAATAATCCCCTCTATACATTTATATGACAGCTATCAATTTAATAATATTTGCCAATATATATCATTACAGTAAAGGGAACGGTTATATTGTATATTTTTTTGAACCAACATTTCAGACAAAACTATGGGCAAGTGTCCATCCTGATGTTTCGCAGTTAGAACTACCTAATGAATGTTGGAAAATAATCTATGTTAAACATTTCTGCTGACAAAAAGAAGATTGTTTTGGGAAAATGTGACACAAAGGCTCTAATTCAGATCTGATTGCAGTAAAAATTTGTTATCAAAATGGGCAAAACCATGTGAACTGCAGGTGGGGCAGGTGTAACATGTATAGGGAAAGTTAGATTTGTGTGAGTTATTTTATTTCTGTGCAGGGTAAATACTGACTGCATTATTTTTACACTGTAATTTTGATTTCAGTTTCACCCCACCCCACCCAAATTGAACTCTCTATACATGTTACAACCGCCCCACCTGCAGTGCATGTGGTTTTTCCCATTTTGAGAACAAATTTGTACTGCAATCAGATCTGAATAAGGGCCAAAATGTATTGCTAATTCCGCATTCCAGTGAAATAATGAATGTTTGTTACACAATTGTCAGTTTCAGACAGTTGTGGACGGACGTTCCAGATATATTAACTTGACTTACATGTGTAGTGAAATTGATCCATAACCTTGTCTCCCATTTCTGTAGGTTTGGCTCATGTCTGCCAACATTTAGTGGACATGAGAGCTGACTTTTAGCAGGATATTATGAAAACATTGTGGTTGTGTTGGGTTGCGCAGTGTAACGTATTAATTATCTTTATATACAGTACATTTGTGATGTCCCCCTTAAGGTGCTGATACAGATGGTGTTATTGGTCATTGGATGGAGTTAATGCAATCAAACCACAAAATGAATAACCTGTTCTAGGCTGCTTATTCCATTTCACTTACAGTATGGCAATTAAAAAGGCTTATCGAGGGGATAAAACAGACATAGGGCAGTATTCAATGAAAAAAGTTCTCTGTGCATGGCGAGAGATTTTTTCTCTCGCCATGCACTCTCCGTGTTCCGGAGCCTCCTGCTCCCACTATTCAATGTATTTAAGAGTCGCCGCCACTCGCGGCGAGTCTTAACCCCTGCAGCGGACGAGCGTCCACGGCAGGGAGCTGACAGGGAGCCATGGGACGGTGGCATCCAGGGAGATTAAAGTCTCCCTGGATGCCCCAGAACATATGTGGAGTGGAGGGGGCTCCCCGGGACCCAGGCAGCACAGGCTGCCCCCCCCTATAGCCAGCGGCGGACCCAGTATTCACTGCACCCGATCGTGCATATTAACGATCGGGTGCAGTGAATATATGAATATCTAATGAGCGGCTCGAGCGCTCCGGCCCCCTGCTGGCTGCACTGTGTAAAAAAAAATATATATTTTTTTTTTATTAAAAATATATTCATGTGCTATAAGCACATGAATAAAAATAACATGCCCCTTCACAGAAAAATATCTGATTTTTTGACACCAAAATTAAAAAAAAAAACCTTTTAGTTTAAAAGTTCACATTCCAGCTCTCCATCAAAAGATGGAGAATGAGAGATGGCGAAAATCACTTAGAAAGACGGCGAATATTTCACATTGAATAGGGTGGTTCACGAAAAAAGCAAAAATTCTCCATAAAACACGGAGAATTTTTCTCATTGAATACTGCCCTTAGTAACATTTAAATTAAGGTTGAAAAAAGGCATCAAGTTCAACCTATTTGACTTGAGTAAGTCATATCTATAGGATTGCCTTAGTGGCCAAAAATGTATCCAGTTTATATTTAAATTCATTAACAGTGGTTGTTGTAATCACCCCCGTCAGCAATGAGTTACAGAATTCTACTGCTCTAATGATGAAGAATCCTCTTCTTAATTCAGAACCAAATTTCTTTTCCTTGAGCCTCAGTACATGCCCACGTGTCCTAAATATAGGCCTGTTAGTGAACAAATCATCTCCCAGTTCCATATGATTCCCACTCCTGTATTTTTAACATGCTAATCATATTACCTCTCAACCTTTTTGCCCACCATTCCAGTTTAATTTAAGTTTAAAGTCACTTTGTAGAGGGATGCGGTCATTGGGTATACAGCATGTTGGTCGACAAGCATTGGGTCGACACCGTTATGTCAACACGGGGATCGGTTGACATGGGTGTAGGTTGACAGGTCATTAGGTCGACAGAAGCGTTTTTTGAGCCGACCTGTGCCGACAGGTGGTATTTCATGCCCTACCATCCACTAGGGCAGTGGTTCCCAAACTTTTTTGAATCATGGCACCCTAGAGCTTAAAAATATTTTCAAGGCACCCCTAGGCCAATTGCTTCTTATCGAGAGATTCTGAAAAAAATATTAAATTAAGTACATTGTGTTTATATGTCACAGTTATCTGCTGAGGGAGAGGATTTGCTTCTGTTTGTCCACATACATTATGATTGGCAGCCACAAGCACTGGTTTTGCCTGGTACATTGGCCATAAATAATATGAATTGATCCTGGTCCACCAACCCAAGGCACCCCCTGCAAGTGTCCTGAGGCCCCCCAGGGTGCCTAGGCACACAGTTTGGGAACCACTGCACTAGGGTGTGGTAGGAGAATAAAATAGTGTGTCGAGCGCAGCGAGGCACCGTGCCCGAAGCATAGCGAGCAAAGCGAGTGTTTCCGAAACTGAGTGTTTCCAGTGCAGTGGAAACTGAGTCCATGTCGGCTGTGTCCACATTCGGGTAAAATTTAAAAAAAAAACCCATGTTAACCTAACACTGTAGACCTAACACTTGTGTCAGCCTATTGACCTGTCGACCTAGACCCATGTCGACCTTGTCCCATGTTGACCTAGAACCATGTCGAAGTAGAACCATGTCGACCATTCCCCATGTCGACCTAACGGTGTCGACCTAATGCTTGTCAACCAATGTGCTGTAGACCAAACGATCCCAACCCCTATGTAGTGTATCCACATCAGCTCCTGAGTTAATTTCTTTGCAATTTTACTCACTATGTCACTTCCTATATCATTAATGAATATATTAAACAAGGTGGGTCCCAATATTGAAGCTTGTGGGACTCCACTTTGGACCTTACCCCAGCTGGAATGTATGCCATTTACCACCACTCTCTGACCCCGATTGTGCAACCAGTTTTTAATCCAATTACAAATTTTATCTTCTAACCCTAAATTACCTAAATTTATGTGTCAAAAACTTTAGCGAAATCAAGTATTACTTCAACAGATTTCCTTAAGTCCAGCCCCTACTGACTTCCTCATACTCCTGTTCTAAGAAATTTTGGTTACTATCTCTTATTATTCCTTCTAATTTCCCTGCAATGGATGTAAGGCTGACCGGTCTATAATTTTTAGGGTTGGTTTTGTTACCTTGCTTCCATATTGGCACTACATTAGCTATGCACCAGTCCCTTGGTACCGTCCCCGAGTTTATTGATTCTTCGAATATGACAGCACTCAACTATTTTAGGATTCTAGGATGTATTTCGTCCAGGCCAGGAGATTTGTTACTATTTAGGTTCACAGTAGTGGTAAGAAAATCCTCCAGGACCTGAAGCAGATTTCATGGATTTTATTATCTGTACGGTTTTTCTTCTGTTATATGGGCATTATGAAACTGTAGTAACAGATGATTTTGGAAAATTACAGTCATCCAAATGATCACCAATTTTACCTTAAAAACTAATAAAGAGGAAGCCTTTTATGGCAAATTGTTAAGACCACTGTAACACAATTCTTCCAGGGTTCTGAAGTTGAGCAACCTTGGGTTTGATTCTTAATGGCATTGCGTGCTTGACCCTAACACAATCCACTTGTTAGTAAAGAGTCAACTTCATGGTTCAGACACTTCAAGTATAAGGGGGCTATTCAATCTGTGGGTCACGGCTGGCGAGCTGGCTCGATAGCCGTGACCCAGTCCCGTTCTCGGTCAGCTCCACAGAGAACAAGCAGGCGGGATTCAATGTCCCGCCTGCCGTGGGGCGAGAAGAGGTCGTGGCCGCGAGAAGTGGCCGGGAATAGTCAAGCTGTGGCCTTGAGCTCGGCAATTCCCGGCCTTTCTCGGCAGAACAATCCCGACAGCTGGTGAAGTTCGGCTCGTTCTGACGAGCTACCCTGTTCAATGCTGTCGGGGAAGACAGCATTGAATAGGGCCCGGCGGCCATCTCCCCCGATGGGAGATGCTCGCCGGTGATTGAATATCCCCCTTAAACTGCTTTTTAATAATTATATGCGGCTCAGACTATATGGAACTAACTCTATGGAACCCACTTCCCCACATAGTTCGAGAGACCCTCACTCTAAAATCCTTCAAAAACAGACTCAAGACTTTCCTGTTCTGTGTTCTGTGACGCGCTTTGAGTCCTATTGGAGAAAGAGCGCTATATAAATAAAATCTAAAATTATTACTAAAATCATTATTATTATTATTATTATTTTTATTATTATTACATTGTATTACAATGACAGCAAGTATTCATGTCACTCTGTTTTTGGTTGTGTAACTGACTGACTTACTGACTGACCATAATCAAAAGTTATATCGCTGCTGTTCTAAGAAGCAAATGAAAAATTATAATACAGTGAAATAGTATTTAAAACACTATACTATCTTTACAATAGAATCCAGAAGTATAGTAATCCGTATGAGCAATTGTGAATAGATCTCTTGCCTGCTACAAAATTACTAGTCAGAACCCTTGAAATAAAGCTGTATATACTGTATGTCCAACAAAGAAATAACTTAAATGATCATGTTAAATGATCATGTTAGCTAAGAATGATAATAGAATATCATTAAGGTGCTGACATGATTGGGAAAGGTGAATAGAATTGCATCAGGAGGTCTTATGGGAGAACTGTAAATTTCAGAGCCTATAAAAGGGAAATGTGACAGTATGTGATTATTGCTCCTCGCTGGGTTTATTTTTTTTTCAATTAATAGTTTTAATTATAGTTATTTTACAAGCACCGGAAATATATCCGCTTGTAAGGAAATGAGAAGCATCCAGCAATTATTGGGTGATTATTAGGCTGCGCTGACAGATATAGTTCTGCAGGATTGAAGACTTAAAACGTTTGCAGTTTAATGAAGATATAGGATGGAATGATTCTGCTCTTAGAACTGTAATGTTGCACTTATACCAAACTGGTCAGCTTTGCCTATGCCACATACTGTAATCATGCCCATGTAACCCAATGGCAAACAGACAATTCTGATTTATTCTGTATAGTAAGTATGTACAGTAGTTACCCAAGACTGATATTTTTGTTAATTAATAGGTAATCAGCTAACATTACTACATGCACAGTAACTACATCACACTAGACCAGGGCTGGGCAATTGCGGCCCTCCAGATGTTGATGAACTACACATCCCAGCATGCCTTGCATCAGTTTCAGCATGGCCACATAGCAAAACTAATGCAAAGCATCCTGGGATGTGTAGTTCATCAACATCTGGAGGGCCGTAACATATACTCTAATTATCCATATTATATTACAATAGATAATATGGGCCAGTATATTTTATATAGTTCATCATGTATAGTGATATATAGCTGTATATAACACGTCGCTGCATTACTGAAATAAACTGGTTCCTTTGCCAATTACAATACCTTATACCTGTTATTTTAGTGGGTTGGTATTATTTTCTGGGCAACCAGCTAAAATGTAGCCAGCTAGGGGTGCCGGACGAGGTCCCAATAGTCGGTATTCCGACAGGCATTCACCCGACATCGGGATCCTGACTGTCGAAACACCGACAGCCGGGTTCCCGACAGCCAGCTGCTATTTTCCCTCGTGGGGGTCCACAACCCCCATAGAGGGAGAATAGAATAGGTGGCTCATGTAGCAGTAGCGTGGTGTGCGCAGAGAGCCCGCAAGGGGCTCACCATGCTGTCTCGGTCCGGCCAGTCGGGATCCCGACGTCGGGATAATGATTGTCGGGATCCCGACGTCGGGATAATGATTGTCGGGGTCCCGACTGTCGGACCCTGATACCACACCCGCCAGCTAGGTCACATGCAGCTCTAAATCAGAAGTTATTGGTGGCCATACTATTGTGGATGCTTTGGGATGCGGTCATCAGGTCAACACTTGCGGTGGCCACAGTGTGTTGTCACACAGAGTGTGCATTTCTATTTATTATAATTGTGTACATTCAGTATGTCTGCTTATGCAGTGATATGAGTTATCAGTCACTCAGGAGTCACCCACTGTCTGGAACATATGTTGTTGGGGCACTGATGTTATACATTCCAAAGTCAGTCTATTGAACATAGGCCCTTATTCAGGTTCACTTGCAAAGGCAAATTCCTGTCGGCATGCCCCATGAAACGCTGAATGTCTACCCCGGAACACCCCCTGGCTGCCAATCAATGGGTGAATGCCCCGACGAGCAAAAATCTTGCTGAAGGCATTCGCTGTGGGGGTTTGCACTTATGCACATGCCCCCACCATCGGAGACCTTATTGAGCAGGTCTGAATCGGCCTCAGTGGCCAATCCCATAACTTGGGCCAAGACCTAAGTGAGAGGATATGTGGACATTTCAGCCAGTTAGGAGAACTAGCCATTTAGTACATGGGCCGAGCACTTGAGTATATTTGGCCTTGTGTGCTTGAAGGGTGTGGTATATGGTTCCGACAGTTGGGATCCCATCAGGTCGGACTCAGACAGCATGGCGAGTGCAACAAAGCCCCTTGCGGGCACGGTGGCTCGCTACGCTCGCCACCTATTCTCCCTCTATGGACCCCCACGAGGGAGAATAGCTGGTGCCCGTCGGGAACCTGGCTGTGGGTGTTTTAACAGGTGGGATCCCGACGTCGGGTAAATGACTGTCAGGATCCTGACTGTCGGGCCCCCTGTCTGGCACCCGTGCTTGAAAGCTGATTGAATGGTGACTTTATTATACAAAGGC
Source organism: Crinia signifera (assembly GCF_055691185.1). NCBI lineage: Eukaryota > Metazoa > Chordata > Amphibia > Anura > Myobatrachidae > Crinia > Crinia signifera. Next base: position 129,344,384 of record NC_139223.1, read on the forward strand.
CAATAGTGGTCATCTTCAACCTAGTTCAAATTGAAAATGTGCTGGGCAATGATCTGTATAATTTGCATTAAAATATTTTTGTAAGGCAACATGTAATGCAATATGTAAATAATGAATCTGATAAAGTTTCCACAAATGTTAGTATATAATACCTAATGTTATTTCCCCATTGTCAGATAACTTCCATATAACAAGTATTAATTCAGTTATGCAATATTGATAACTTCTTATACCCATCCATGAAGGTATTTCATGAAGCTGCATACATGGCAGCTGAACGCCAGGACCTCCTGAATGCCATCAATGAGTTTCTTGATAGCAGTATGGTCCTTCCCCCATGCGAGATGCAGGGGAAGGACCTTCTCCGTTCTATTGCCACCTTCCAGAAGGACCTCCTCCGGAAAAGAAAGGAACGGGAACAGCGACGTTCAGCCAGGGAGAATGTAGCTCCCAAACTTAAGGGACAACAGACAGGTAAGAATACCAAGCTTTATATGTGCTTTTCTTAAGTTGCATTTGCATGTTTTTATCTGTTCTTGAATTATATCTGGTTCTTACAGGACTCAGTGAGGTTTCTATTTTTTTTATGCATTTGGATCCTTATATGAGGATGTCAGTACTTATACTTTATATATTAGCATGAGAATATTAAATATGTCGATCTGCATATTGTAGAATTCCATCCACATCATACTTTCTATTCTCAGAGGCCAATCTAATAAAACCTGATAATGAGGATGATGAAGATGATGATGAAGAGAGCGAGTTGGATCCATTGAAACGCTCAGGTTTTCTGTTTGGAGGTCTAGTACGGGATATACGCCGACGATATGTAAGATACTGGAGTGATATCAAAGATGGTCTCAACAGCCAGTGTCTTGCAGCAGCTCTGTTCATCTACTTTGCAGCTCTGTCTCCAGCCATCACCTTTGGTGGTCTCTTAGGTAACAGTGTATTTTCTATTCTATTGGTGGACTCTTGATTGGGGATTTCAACCTGCTTGGCGTCCCACAAAAGCGAAGAAGGCCAAAGAGCACTAACAATTATGTATTCAGTATGCTTCTTGCAATATATGGCCCCATTTAGACCAGTCTGTTGAGCTACGAATTTGCAGCCCGAACGATTATTAAACAACCGTGCATGCGCATGGTCCGCAATGTGCATGCTCGAGCCATCTGTACAAAGACAGCCAGCCATGGCTAGACCTCGCTGGCGGCTCGCAGCATGATTGACACCATGGGCGAAATGTAATAGGGTGCGATTTTTAGAGTAAAAAAAAATCGCACCTTTAAAAATCGCATTTTTTGCCGCGAATTCGCATATGTAATAAGATGCGAACTTGCGGCAAAAAAATGCGATTTGCCGCGATTTCGGGCGATTTTTAGTCATGAAAATGTGCGCATTTTCATAAATGCGATTTTGTGCTAAAAAAAAAAGTTAAAAAAAAAACGGCGTGGGGTCCCCCCTCCTAAGCATAACCAGCCCCGGGCTCAATGAGCCGGTCCTGGTTCCAAAAATACGGGGGACAAAAAATCTGGGGGTCCCCCGTATTTTGAAACCAGCACCGGGCTCCAACAGCCCGCGGTGTCATGCCACAGCCGGGGGACACTTTTTACACAAGGTCCCCCGGCCGTACCATGAGCACCGTGGCTGGTCAGTCTTGGACGGGGTACCTGGAGGAGTGGGGACCCCCCCAATAAAGGGGTCCCCCCCCCAGGCTTCACCCGTCCAGGGCTGAAGCCCGGGGCTGTCATCGGCGTCCGTGGCCAGTGGACGCCGGCCTGATAGGGTTAAATCGATCATACGTTACATTGCTTTATACCGGAGAACTACAAGTGCCAGCAGACCTCCCCCGCATGCTGGGACTTGGAGAACCACAAGTCCCAGCATGCGGGGCATTAATGGGCCCGCTGGGACTTGTAGTCCACCTGTAAAAAGAATGTTTATAAAAAACACACACACAGAGAAGTAAAAGTTTATTACACACACATCCACACACCTCACTTTTACACCAGCGTTACTTACCATTCCTGGATCCAGCGCTGGTCTGGCTGCTTCACAGCCGGCTCCCCCCGCACTGACAGGCAGCGGGGAGAACCGGCTTTCTCCGTTGCCTCTAACAGCTTCTGTAGCGCTGTCCCAGTGCTACAGAGGCTGAGAGCGCGATTGGCCGATATGTCTCCATGGAGACGCATAGCTCAGTCCTGATTGGCTGAGCTATGCGTCTCCATGGAGACGCATAGCTCAGCCAATCGCGCTCTCAGCCTCTGTAGCGCTGGAACAGCGCTACAGAAGCTGTTAGAGGCAACGGAGAAAGCCGGTTCTCCCCGCTGCCTGTCAGTGCGGGGGGAGCCGGCTGTGAAGCAGCCAGACCAGCGCTGGATCCAGGAATGGTAAGTAACGCTGGTGTAAAAGTGAGGTGTGTGGATGTGTGTGTAATAAACTTTTACTTCTCTGTGTGTGTGTTTTTTAAACATTCTTTTTACGGGTGGACTACAAGTCCCAGCGGGCCCATTAATGCCCCGCATGCTGGGACTTGTGGTTCTCCAAGTCCCAGCATGCGGGGGAGGTCTGCTGGCACTTGTAGTTCTCCGGTATAAAGCAATGTAACGTATGATCGATTTAACCCTATCAGGCCGGCGTCCACTGGCCACGGACGCCGGTGACAGCCCCGGGCTTCAGCCCTGGACGGGTGAAGCCTGGGGGGGGGGACCCCTTTATTGGGGGGGTCCCCACTCCTCCAGGTACCCCGTCCAAGGCTGACCAGCCACGGTGCTCATGGTACGGCCGGCAGGGCCGTCTTTCCCATTGGGCTTAATGGGCAGTTGCCCAGGGGCCCAAGGAAAGTAGGGGCCCACCACAATGGAGAAGATGGTATTGTCCTAGGGAAAGGCGGCAGGCGGTGTGTAGCGGGGATCCTGGCAGCGGCGGGTGGAGGGGACCCAGGCAGCGGGCGAAGTGTGCAGGGGACCCGGGCAGCGGGTGGCGTGTGCAGGGGACACGGGCAGCGGGAGGCATGTGCAGGGGACCCAGGCAGCGGGCGAAGTGTACAGGGGACCCGGGCAGCGGGCGGCGTGTGCAGGGGACCCGGGCAGCGGGCAGCGTTTGCAGGGGACCCGGGCAGCAGCGTGTGGCAGGGTCCGTCCAGGAAGCGGAGACCTTGATGTAGTGCTGTCTGCCGCCGGGCAGGAAGCGCTGCTGTGCTGATTTTGAAAAGACTGGCCATATGCTGATTGGCCGGACGCTCAGCCAATCAACGCCCAGCCATTCTTTCCAAAATCTGCAGCGTTTCCCGCACGGCGGCAAAAAGCACTACATCAAGGTCTGAGTTGCCGCTTCCTGGACGGACCTTTCCACCCACCTCTGCCCGGATCCCAGCCACCTGCTGCTGCTGCACATAGGTGAGGGGAGGGGGGTTGTGAAAGGAGGGGGGTTGTGAGGGGAGGGGGGCCCTCAAATTATTTTGCCCAGGGGCCCATTATATTCTTAAGACGGCCCTGACGGCCGGGGGACCTTGTGTAAAAAGTGTCCCCCGGCTGTGGCATGACACCGCGGGCTGTTGGAGCCCGGTGCTGGTTTCAAAATACGGGGGACCCCCAGATTTTTTGTCCCCCGTATTTTTGGAACCAGGACCGGCTCATTGAGCCCGGGGCTGGTTATGCTTAGGAGGGGGGACCCCACGCTGTTTTTTTTTTATAAAAACACTTTTACACATTTTTATTAACAGGACCATGCACACATCTCAATGATCTGTGCATGGTTCTGTCAAATTCGCCTGTCAGAACCTGGTCTATTTTTTTTGCGATTTTTGGTAACATTTACCAAAAATCGCACCCTATTACATTTGCGAGTTGTATACTTTATAATGGGAAAACATCTGGATGCGATTTGAAATGTGACTAAAAATCGCCACTTTCAAAAGTGCGATTTCGCGGTAAAAAGTGTGATTTTTACCGCGATTTTCAACCTATTAAATGTGCGATTTTCGGAAAAAGTGCGATTTTGGCCGTTTTTGACCAAAAATCGCACATGTCTAAAAAATCCCACCCTATTACATTTCGCCCCATGTGGCCGTTTGAGGACGGTTATACAGCATTTTCTGGGAGTGCCCCAGAAAACGCAGACGTTGCCTGGCCATTGGGAGGGCCACAGACGTCATCAGCAGCCTCCTTCTCCCCACGGCCATTGCAACACTGAGTAAGTCCTGGCTTACTCAGCACTGCAGACACAGGGGAAAACCATCCGATGGTGAGTGATTCCGTATGGTTTTCCCTCACGGCTGCGAACACATTCATAGCCATACACATGGAGGAGATTTCACTGGAGCGGGGCAGCGTGGGGCGGCGTTTACCTGCTAGCTAGGCTCTGAAAATTCGCAGCCCAGTGAGCAGGTCTGAATTGGGCCCGCAGTTCTGGCTCTGTACATAAATACAATGAACTTACACCAGAACCAGATCATTTGCTCTCTTGTATAGGTGGACGAACAATCTTACCTTTTTATTTTACGAATTTCAGAACAACAATACTTCTGGGATAATCCTCCCCCATCCCAGGCTATTGACTGGTGTCAATCATTAAACTGCCTTTGTGGTGAACTGGTTTTTACTGCTTTTGGCTGCTTACACATCACACTAGACGAGACAGATAATCAGAGCAGAACATTTCATTAACTAGCTGAAGTTGTAAACCTCGTGTTTCGTTATTGTACTGCATAAAATTAACCCTTTCAGTGCCAACATCTCTGTGAGATGCACAAAAATATCATCTAAAAATACCAGCGTCACTCACTTTTGTTATATAAATTCAAATAAAAAATGTTGTGTAAAAAAAAAAAAGCTTTTGTTTCCTATGTAAGTAAACATTACAGGTCATTATGATGACCTGGACCATTTTCACTCCAATTTTGACAAATTCACACCGAGAATACACAAGGTAAATAGCTTTAATATGCATAGTGCTGCACTTAGGGGGTATTCAATGTCTGCCAGTATTCAAAGCGTCCATTTCTGACCACATTGAAGGCATGCCGATTGTTGAAAATGGCCCTTGGACTGTCGGATCTGCATCCTTTTCAACAAAATACACATCCTTAAATAAAGCTACAAGGTGAGAAATAACTTTTGTTTATGTTTTCAGGAGAGAAGACACAAGGGTTCATGGGAGTGTCTGAGCTGATAGTGTCCACCTCTGTGCTGGGAGTCATTTTTTCCCTTCTTGCTGCTCAGCCATTGCTTATCATCGGATTTTCTGGTCCTCTTCTTGTCTTTGAAGAAGCATTTTTTAAGGTGTGAAAGAATAAAATTCAAAACTCCTATGTAACAATATCTATAGATCACCCTTCTTGCTTCTTTCCCATGTCTTCTTCCTCCCATTCTCCTTCCTCCTCCCCTCTAAATAAATGTTTGTCAAGCATGTACAGTACTTCTATCGACATTATGAGGGGAGTAGTGTATAGCTAGGGACTGGAAAGGGATTAGCGCATAGCTATAGACTGTAGGGGAGTAGTGCATAGGTAGGAACAGGGAAGAAGAGAGTTGCGGTAAAAAATGGGCAGAACAGGGGGATGTGCACTGGTAGGGACTGGAGCCGGGAGTAGTGCATAGGTAGGAACTGGTAGTGGAGGGGGAGTTCTGCATAAGTAGGGACTGAACGGGGGAGTGGAACATAGGTAGGAACTGGAGGGGGGAGTAGTGCATAGGTAGGGACTCAGGGCCGGTGCTAGGGTGTCCGGCGCCCTCCTGCAAACCATACATTTTGCACCCTTTCACATTGCCATTGCAACAAGTTGCAGCCCGATTGTGGGAGTGTATGCAACATGCGATCCTATGGAGGATCTCGGGTGCATGTACATGTATGCATACACCATCTCAGTGCTGTGTCCGCAAAATGTTGCATATGTTATGGGCTAGATCGCATCGCATGGCATGCAAGAGGGGAGGAGATAGAGGTGGCGGAGTGTTGAGGACTGGCACTGGCACAGCGCACTGAGAAGTGGGAAGGAAGGGGAGGCGACGCTGCTGAATGTTCATCATTTGATTGACAGCTGACAGGCGCAGAGAGCAATGGGTAGAGGGCAGATCCGGACATGACATGTCATCCAGGCATTCACAGACAGAGCTACATGCCTCAGCATAAGTGTCCGTGAGGAAGAGGGGGCAGGTCACAGGAGGAGGACAGTGTGTGTGCGGTGCAGGGAGCTGCTCAGCCTCTCCATACTGCCGCTCGCTGTCAGACAGGCGCTGTGGGTGGTGTGCAGGAGGCAGTGACAGTGAGGGCTGAGGCAGCTTTAGCAGAGCAGGGAGGGAGACAGCGCCTTTTCAGCATGGCGCCTCCCTGCTTTGCAGGAGCTGCTGAGTGGGTAGCGCCGGCCCTGTAGGGACTGGAGGGGGTAGTAGTGCATAGGTAGGGGGGTTTATTAGAACAAGCATGAGGAGGAGTACTTTGAATGTTGTACTTTATAATGTCAAGTTGGCTGCTTGTCACATAAACTGTCATTACCTATATTGAGAGCCTTTATGTATAAATTGTGTACATACATATTTATAACAATTAGAGTAAACATGAATTAAAGCTGTTATATATTTTTTTTTCACATGCAAGGAGAGGTCCAGCTCTTTTATTGATGGAGGGGCTTCTCTCCAACATTTTGGAATGCCTGAAACATCGATTCTTATTGCTTGGATCTTTGCAGCTTCATAGCTAACAAAAATACTCTACAGAGCTTTGTGACGTCACATGGTACACAGGGGCATGGCTCATTCTCTCAATGCAATGATGAACATGAGCTACTGTATTATCAGTAGCTAGTATAGTCAGTGAGTTTAAGCTTTGGCAAATGTGTTTGGGTATTTGTGATGTAGAGAAAGAGATTTGTACATGGAGAACTTGGTCCTCATTTCCTACTTTCTTTGCTGCTGTATGTAGAATCTGCTCAGCTACTGTAACTACTGTATACAGGTCTATATTAGCCAATTCTCAAACTTCTCCAGGAATTCCAGGTTTCATAGTTACGTGTCGTCTTTGTATCAGTTCTGCCAGGCTCAGGACATAGAGTACCTAACTGGCCGGGTGTGGATTGGGTTCTGGCTGGTCCTTTTTGTCTTGGGGATGGTTGCAGCTGAGGGGAGTTTCCTGGTCCGTTACATCTCTCCATTCACACAAGAGATCTTTGCTTTCCTCATCTCTCTCATCTTTATCAATGAGACATTTTACAAGTTATATAAGGTATGTATGAAAATAAGGTATGTCAAAATGTGCGATTTTCGCGACAAAAGGTGCAATATTTACCGCAATTTGCATCCTATTAAATGTGTAACATGCAAATTCGGCCATTTTTTTTTACTAAAAAATCGGAAAAGTCAAAATATCTCATCCTATTAAATGTCACCCCATAGGTCTTCACAGATCACCCTTTGCTCAGAACGTACCCATCTGGGGGGTCAGGAAGCCGTACGGCTCAACTGGGTCCACGTATGCAACCAAACACGGCTCTGCTGTCACTTATTCTAATGTCTGGAACTTTTCTTATTGCCTTCTTCCTGCGGAAGTTCAAGAACAGTCGCTTTCTGGGAGGAAAGGTAATGACATCACCGTATTGTATGTATAATCTTCACTGTACAGTATGTATACTTTTCACAACAAGCTGGTTTACTGTCTGAGTATGCACTCTATCTGTAATGGTCTCTTTTTTCCAGGCACGGAGAGTCATTGGAGATTTTGGAATTCCTATATCAATTCTAGTAATGGTCCTTATTGATTATACAATAACTGACACATACACACAGGTATATCTTTATAATCTGGATTTATAAAAAAAAATCTGGTGTTCTTCATATTTATTTCAGTGTTAGAGGAACATTTACAATACATGGAACAATGGGCCTGATTCAGGCCTGATTACAGGGCTGCTTTTTTAGCAAATGGACAAAACCATACTGCACTGCAGGTGGGGCAGATGTAACATGTGCAGAGAGAGTTAGATTTGGGTGAGTTATTTTGTTTCTGTGCAAGGTAAATACTGGCTGCTTTATTTTTACACTGCAATTTAGATTTCAGTTTCAACACACCCCATCCAAATCTAACTCCACCTGCCCTGCAACATGACTTTGTCCATTTGCTAAGTCCTGCGATGAGGTCTGAACCAGACCGAATCCTTCATAAGAGATGCTCACTTCTCAAATTCTCCTCTTTTATTTCTAGAAACTTAATGTTCCATCGGGTCTGTCCGTCACCTCACCAGCGAAACGAGGCTGGTTTGTACATCCCATGGGGACATCGAGCCCATTTCCCCTCTGGATGATGTTTGCATCGGCTATTCCAGCACTTCTAGTTTTTATCCTCATCTTTATGGAGACTCAGATCACAACGTGAGTGAAGATGGTAGAATGCCACATGCCACTGTTTCTGTAGATGTGTCCTGGACAAGAAAGACTCCAGCGTTAAAGTTATAGCCATTTCGTTGCAAAAGAAAAGCTGGGTGCACACTTAATGATATATTGTTAACGAAATGTACTATATCGATATCGTTAAGGATATATAGTGCAAATCGTCCAGTGTGTACACTCAATGTCATTAATGATGCGTGCTCCCGCATATCATTAATGGCAACAACCCCCCCCCCCCTCCTGTTGTCTATATAAGCAGCTCAGTCTTGACTATCTAGTTAATGACTGCATGTATACGGCGCGTAGGGTGAGTGACGTCACTGACCGATATTGTTATAGATACCAATCAGTGTGTATGTACTATATCATTTATATCATTACTCTCGTGGCACCATCGATAAAGATAACAGTATCAGCAGTGACGGGAATCACCTAGTGTGTACACAGCTTTACTATCATTGCCTAGAGTGTGCCAAATGAAACAGATAAAAGCTACAGGGTACAGGGAAAAAAATTGCAGCTAAAAAACGAGCCTAAAGGTGCCCATATACAGCCTGCCGAGTCGCTGAGGGGAGCTTCACTTCACAAATGTTGGGTCACTCCCGGGACGGACCCATGTCCAAATTCACGGTGCGACACGGCATTTGCTATGTGCAAGGGGTATTGTGTAGTGTTCTCTGATGGGAATTTGTTTTAAATAAACTTGTTACATTTTACTATTTCTGTTTTTAAATTATTTGTAACTAGATACCAGACCGTCAAAATTATGTAACAACAAAACAGTAGTATCAGCGGTGGTGCCCATGTGCAGCAGAGCAACACTTGAATTGCCTGTCAGGCGCCATCTAGCGGCCACCGGCTCGCAGAACACTTGAATCCCCCCCTATAGAAGTGACGACCACCATTATTTTTTATTCTATAATAATAATAATCAGGTCATCTGTCTCCCACTTGTAATTGTTGTAATGAAATTACAGGACTGCGCTCTATGAAAAATTCAGTCTCAATCCCTAATATATACGAGGGTGGATCAATAAGTACCTGTGTTTGAAGACAGGTGGCGTCGCTGAGGAAAGTTGGTATTACTATCGTGTACTACAATCTTTCAAACAACGCCATACCAAATTACAGATTGATGCATAGGTTACTTTTTATTCCACCACAACAATGCACCAGCTCCCTCATCCGGAATTGTTGTGGCCAAATTGCATGATTTGCGCTATGAATTGTTGCCGCATGCACCGTACTCGCCAACTTGGCTCCCTGCTACTTCGTTCTGTTCCCTAACCTGAAAACGTGGCTTGCGGGGAAAAATTCAGCTCGAACGAGGTCACCGTCGATACAGAACCTACGTGAGTTTGACAAATCATATTTTTTAGAGGGTTTAAAGAAATGGTGGGGGCGTTGGGAAAAGTGTATTGCCGTGAAAGGAGATTATGTTGAAAAATAAATGAAACATTTTTGTCTTTATTCTTAACACAGGTTAACATTGATCCACCTTCGTATTGCACTCTAAAATGACATGACATCATACAACATAAATATGTTTTAGAAAACATTAATTTAGATACATGATAATTTAAGTTGTGAAATGAAATTGTCATACTTTGTGGTGCATCGAAGTACAACGTTTTACTTTAAAAGTGTTCTCTGTGCCCCTTCCCTCTGCTAGTCTCATTGTCAGCAGGAAGGAGAGGCATCTGCAGAAGGGCAGCGGGTTCCACCTGGATCTTCTCCTGATAGGCTTCCTGGGGGGATTTTGTGGTCTTTTAGGACTACCCTGGCTTACTGCCACCACAGTGCGCTCTGTAACTCATGTTAACGCCCTGACTCTAATGAGCAAAACGGCTCCAGGAGAGAGGCCGCGGATCGCTGAGGTCAAGGAGCAGCGAGTCACAGGAGTACTGATTGCAATTTTAGTCGGTGAGGATACAATGCTCACAGCTCTTCTATTATCAAATATAAATTGTGTATGTGTAAAAACTTTAAATAATTACACTGAGCTAATCATTTAGTTAGAAAATAAAGGACACTTTTTCTCATATGGAGTTATAAAAGCTTGGAGAGAGATAAACTGGGAGAGATATAGTGTCAACCAATCAGCTCCTGTAATTTTTCAAACACAGCAGGTAAAATGGCAGAAGCTGATTGGTTGGTACTTTTCCTCTTTCCAAATCTCCCCTAGAGTTTTGCTAATATGCAAATAATAGTTTTGCAGTACCTTATCCTAACCTCTTGGTGTCACTGTTGCTGTATATGTGGCTGATGGCTAGCTCTATATACACAGATGGAAAATGAATGACACCTACAGACTAATATACACAATTATTGTACAAAATATTGATTACATTGGGCTGGTAGAGACCTGAAAGTCATGACAGGATTTCTATTCTGTGATGTCCCTTGAGGCTAAATTGTCACTGTAAATAGATGTGCATTGACTCTTCCTCCAATACAGTTCAGTAACACTGTAGCTAAGTGGACCCATTATCCTCCATATTTCCATATTATATTGATATATACTGTATATTTGTTCTAGAAACTAAAAGTGTACTGTATTCTCAAAAGCTGAAAATCAAATCTATGTGTAATAATAGATTGTGTTTAAATCTTATTTGTGCCACAGCACAGGGAGGGTAGTACTTGTAGTACTTACAAATTGATGTTCATTATTGTTATAATAATATAAGGGAGACATATTTTGCCACCTTAAGTATTTGTTATATGATTAACTAGATTTTTTAATATAGTTTCTGTTATTTCTAGGAGTTATTTTATTGTTTCCATTACTATACTATTTTATTGCTCATGCTGTATTTTTGTTCATATCTTGTCCGCAGGACTCTCCATAGTCATGGGGGAGATGTTGCGGCAGATCCCACTGGCTGTTCTGTTTGGGATTTTTCTGTACATGGGGGTGACGTCCCTCACTGGGATCCAACTATTTGAGCGACTCCTCCTCATCCTTATGCACCCCAAACATCACCCGGAGCACCCCTATGTGGTGAAGGTGTGCCTGCCTGACAATATTCACTATGTATAAATGACTTTGCAGTCAGAAAGTGTCTCTACAGCAGCGGTTCTCAAACTGTAGGTCCTGACCCCAAAGTGGGACCCGACCTTCTCAGCATGGGGTCGCGACTCCAGGCTGATGACTTTTCTAATCTCAGTCTAAAAAATCTGTTGAATTGTCTATTATTTTATACTCCTCACATCATTTAGTGCCTCCACAATGCTGCCATGTACAGTATGTGCTTTCTGCTTACTCCACATATGATGTGAGGCCTTCTACGGTAACTTACTGGGGTCCTGTAATTATTTTTATTGTCTGATGGGTTCCCAGAGCAAAATAGTTTGAGGATCACTGCTCTACAGCATACTTACCTACCCTCCTGGACGCCCCTGGAAAAGAGGGCAAGTCCCTACAACCCCCCTCTGCGTGGGGTCCGTGGGGATCAAACTATGTCAGCAACAAAATTGTGTCATCGTAGCCCCACCCTCCCATTGTGCAAATTTGTGTAATACCAACATTGCATGGTGGGCGGGGCCACAGCGATGCAGTTATGCTGGCCACGCCCCCAATGCAGTCACAAAGTAGTGAAGTATGCTCGGCAGAGTGTACATTATTGCCTTTGTTATGAACCTTCCCATCTCAACACCATTTGGATAGACCAGTGTTAGCCAACCTGTGTCTCTCTTGCTATTGTTGAATTAAAAGTAACACAAACTAAGGGCATGATTCAAGGTTGATCACAAAAGCAAAACAGCTCATCGCCATCGTTGTACACACAGCAATCCGTGCTTCAATCCTATGTGATCTAATCAGATCGCTTAGAACTAGGGCTTAAATCGCCCTGTGTGTATGCCCCTTAAATTTCTCTGCATATGTTACATTTGACCCACCTGCAGTGCAGAATCTTTTTGGACATTTCAGAAAGGTTTTGGATGTATGATCAACTCTGAATCAGGCCTTAACTTAGTTGCACTTTCCCAGCACGCAAGTTAAAGATTGAAAATCTTTCTTTTAAATGTTTGGGAGGGGAGGTGGGGGAGAGATTTATCAAAGCTTGGAGTGAGCTAATGTGGAGTAAGTAAAAGTACCAACCAATCAACACCTGTCTTTCATTTTTCAAACACAGCCTGAAAAATTACAGTAGCTGGTTAGTAGTACTATTATTATTTTAATTTTATTTATAAGGTTTCACAAGTGTTTAGCAGTGCCATTCAAAGGAACAATACAGGGAGACAAAACTCAACATTACAGTAAGTAAATAACAAAAACAGAGTACGGGTAAAAAGAGCGCCACAGTTCAATACACATTACAGCGTAAGTGTAATTAGTGAGGACTTGATCAGTAGTGTAAGTAGTGAGGGGCTTGTGGCCAATGATGGAGATGAGAATGTGGACGAAGATGGTCACTGAGGGGGTTATTCTAGTTTACTCGCAAAGGCACAATCACTCTCTAATGGTCAAAACCATATGCTCTGCAAGTGGGGCTGATGTAATATGTGCAGAGAGAGCTAGATTTGGGTGTTTTAATGTTTCTGTGCAGGGTGACTACTGGCTGCTTTATTTTTACACTGCAAAATAGATAGTTTGAGGTACAAACCCCACCCAAATCTAACTCTCTCTGCACATGTTACATCAGCCCCACCTGCAGTGCATATGGTTTTGTCCATTAAAGAGTGATTGTGTCTTTGCGATTGAACTAGAATAACCCCCTGAGTGTGTGAGTATGGGAGAGCTGTGAGTCAAATGTGAAGAGAAGAGGGCTTTGACAACAAGTGGGAAGAGGGCCCTGCTCTCAGGAGCTTACAATCTAATAGTACTACAGTATGTCCACTATATCTCTCTCCAAGCTTTGATAAATCTCCACTATGTGTAAAATATCAAACATCGGAGTTAAAAGGCTAGAGTTGTCTAGTGTTCTATGAGCTTGGAATGCTATGTAAGTACTTATTACTAAATAATGTGTGTCTGTGTCTAGGTGTGCACGTGGCGGATGCATCTGTTCACCTGCGTCCAGCTTTCCTGCATTGTGCTATTGTGGGTAGTGAAGTCTTCTCCAGCATCACTAGCGTTCCCATTCCTCCTCATCCTCACCGTTCCTCTGAGACGTTTTGTCCTGCCAAGGTTTTTCCATGAGAGAGAACTTAAGGCTGTGAGTTACCCCTTATACATTTCAACTTTCTATAGCTCAGAGTCCTTAAAGCCCTGGCTAATGTGTGTCTTCTTCTCGAACCTCTATCTTTGTATGACATTTCATACTCTGAAAAGTCATACAAAGATATTCGTTATAATTGTACAGTAGTAGTATAAATATTGTGTGAAATTGTCCTTATTGATATAGAAAATAATTTATTGTCTGGAACGTTTAATACTGGTTTCAAATTGCAAACCTGCTTCCCACCCGTTTTTGTAAACGTGTCTTAAAACGGGTCAAAAGCCAGTTAAACCCCTTTCATATTGCATGTTGTAAATGGTATATTGCAGTTTCAATACCGTTTTTGTACCTTTCAGATTCAACCCGTTTCACCCATAGAAAGCCATAAAATGTCATTTTAATTGATTATTTCCTGCTTATGGGCAGGGATCATGCAGGGAGATAACCTATCACCCTTGTGTGGTTATCATTTGTAGCAAATACCGTTTCTGAGCTGTTCAGACTGCAGGGGAAATGGCTCAGAAACGTGTAGGATCCTGCTTTTAACACTTTTCAAAATACCGGTATTCTGTAACTGGTAAATTGACAATGGAGCTTTCACACTGCAGCTGTTCCCATTTTAAAACGGTATAAAAACGGCAATATACTGCGTTATAGCTGCAATGTGAAAGAGGTATTAGTTAAGTTCCCCCAAGCATAATATTTATTTTGGTACTTGTGTATTTTGGTGGCGCCCATCGCATCGCATACCATAACGCATACGATGGTATGCGATGCGACGCGATTTCGTTCGATAGTGTACGATGGCATACAATTTTCAAATTGTATGGCATTGTACATGGCATACAATGCCATATGATGCGATGCGTTGCGATTAAACATTGTATAAGCACCCTAATGGGTGCTTATACAATGTTAAGCACCCTAATGGGTGCTTACAATGTTAAATGCACCCCCACGCCACCCCCCCACTATAAACGTGAACCCGAAGTGTGGCAAGCGTCGGCGGTACGCGTCCTACGACCTTTTCATACCCCCACTATCCACGTCGGCGTGGAGTTGAGAATAGAACAGTGTGGCGAGCGCAGCGAGCCACCGAGCCCGAAGCGTGGCGAGGGGACGCGGATACCTGTGAAGCCAGCGAAGGGACGCGTTTACCTGTGAAGGTATCCGCGTTCCCTCGTGGGGCTCGCTGCGCTCGCCACGCTTCGGGCTCGGTGGCTCGCTGCGCTCGCCACACTATTCTATTCTCAACTCCACACTGACGTGGATAGTGGGGGTATGAAAAGGTTGTAGGACGCGTACCGCCGACCCTCGCGGGCTCGCTGCGCTCGCCACGCTTCGGGTTCACGTTTATAGTGGGGGGGGTGGCGTGGGGGTGCATTTAACATTGTAACATGGCATGCGATGCGATGCGAAGCGTTCATCGTACGATGTACATCGGGGGCGCCGCTATAATACACAAGTACCTTTTATTTTTAAAATATATCTTTGTTTTTGTTTGAATTGAGGCCATTAAAGAACATAATCTGAACAGTGCAATGTTATACTACCCCACAGGCCTGATTCCGAGTTGCATGCAGTGACTATCCGTATTTGGGTGAGAGTTGCACACCTCATATATACTTAGTGCTAGCTCTTAAGGTCCATACACACTGAGCGATTATGCCCAGCGTGTATGGACATGGATGATCACGTTCATTGCTGGGGGGAAAGCCGCTCAGTGCATACACACTGAGCCGCTATCCCCCTGCCCGGCACCGTCAGTGGGGGGAGGACGGCTTTGCAGAGCGCAGCACTATGCAAAGCCATCCTCAAAGCCGCTCATCTGCTGGTAATACCAGCAGATAAGCGGCTTTCCCGGCGATGATACGGGAGTGCACAGCAGCGATCACCGCTCATCACCGGGCCTTACACAAGGTCTGATATGGGTCTGATTATTGTTATCTGATTTTGGGCAATTATTGCTCACTGCAGTGTACATAAGATTCCAATGTACATTAGAAAAACCTTCCATGTGGATTAATGTGTGTCCCAGATATCTTCAATTCAGATCCTTTTTATGAATGCGGCTAGTAGCCATTGTGGCAAAGGAAGCTTACATGATAGTTTAGATGACCTATTACAGTACTACAGAAAATAACATCTTTGTCATACATGTGTTTCCTCTCTTCTTTCCGTATTAGCTAGATTCTGAAGATGTTGAACCAAACTTTGATGAAGACGGGCAAGATGAATACAATGAGCTGCATATGCCTGTCTGAGACATTGATGTCATATCTGTCTGTGTGTTCATTTCGTATTTCCATAGATCCAGCCGTCTCACCTCCCCATTTTACATCTGGGCTCTTGAAAATGATGAACCGGTTCTAAATCTATGTTCTTATTGGCACATATTTATTCAACATACTGTAACAAGCCATGTACTGTTCTCTGTGTTCCTCACTGCATGTACTGTATCTCCCAAGTTAAGATACATCAGTGTGTGCTGGGGTAACAAAGGAGATTAAAACAACTAAGTCTATGGGCCAGATGCACTAAAGGAGAGTACACACGGTGAGATTTAGCCAGGCCATTTTGACTAGATAGTCAAAATCTCCCAGCAATTGGCCAGAATCGCTCTGTGTGTACACTGCAAACTGCGATGTGTGCCCTGTAGCATTACTATCGCCCGGCAAAATAAAAAAAATGAAATAACTAGTCAAAATTTGCACTAAGCCAATATCTCACTGTGTGTGTACACGGCTTTAGCTTAAAAAAAAATGATAAAGTGGAGAGTAATAAACAAGTAGCCAATCAGCTGCTAACTGTCATGTTACAGGCTCTGGAGCAGTTGGATTAAGCCTTAACAAGAGATAAAGTGGAAGGTGATAAAGAGGGACAAAGGACCAACCAATCAGCTCCTAATGGCCAAGTTACAGGCTGTGCTTGAGAAATGACAGTTTGGAGCGATGGACTGGTCCTTTAGCTCTCTTTACCACCCTCCACTTTATCTCTTGCCAAGGCTTAATACATCTGTCATAGTGTTTTAAAAATGACAGTTAGGAGCGGAGTGTCTCCGCTTTATCACTTTTTGAAGCCTGGTGCATCTGGCTCGGAGTCTGTTAACGCTTTATCCACTTAATTTGTATCTATTACATAATGTATCCCTCATAATTCTAATCTCCAAAAAACGTGGCAAACAGGACTAGAGCTGGGTACACAATAGATGATACTGTATTTGAAACAAATTTGATGATAACGACCAATCTAGTGTGTACCCAGTACACTGCTGGCTATGTGTGTAGCTAGTGACATCCCATATCGTCTATATTTATTTATATATATGTATCTCAATTGGGGGATGTCATAAGATATGCTTTGATGCCGAATGCAGCATGGCCCCACTATTTATTTATTTATTATTACCAGTTTCTGGTAATAGCGCACACATATTCCGCAGTGCTTTACAGAGTATAGTTGAACATTCACATCAGTCCCTGCCTCAGTGGAGCTTACAGTCTATATTCCCTACCACATGTACACGCACACACAGACATTCTAGGATTAATTTTTGTTAGAAGCCAATTAACCTACAGGTATATTTTTGGATTGTGGGAGGAAACCGAAGTACCCGGAGTAAACCCACGCAAGCACGGGGAGAATATACAAACTCCGCACATTTAGGGCCATGGTGGAAATCGATCCCATGACCTCAGTGCTGTGAGGCAGTAATGCTAACCCTTACACTGTCCGTATGGCCTCTAAATCCCCCCCCTCCCGCCCCAGCCATCTCTCCCTTTACTGTCGGCATCGGCAAGTGTGCATGTACTTGCCGATACAGGCTCCACCACCAAGTCCTGTAGCTAACAAGGTCATAAGGCGCCTATTGAATTATTGTGATTAACATTTTTCCTTTAACTTAAACCTTGATTACCCTTCGAAATAAATCACACGGACACATGACCTGAAATAAATCACATGGACACATGACCTGAAATAACCACACGGACAACCACTGCGTAAGATTAAAAAAGGTCAACGGTATTTATTGTTGGTATGACCCTATTGAAAAGGGATGGCCTGGAGAGCGCTTGTCATAAAACGTTAACAATGGTGGCGACTACAACGCCCCAACTTGTAACCAGGGCGATGAACCGCCCCCCCCATTGGATTCAAAGCACAGCCCGCACCGCACCTCCTATTGCATGGTGAGGACAGTTCTAGTAAGTGGCCAACGTCCCCCCTCGGGGGCAGGACTCACCAGCCTTCCTGTCAGAGGGTGGCAATACCACACAGTGACCTCCTGTACTTCAAACTTGGCGGCTGATCGAGAGCGCCCTCCCGCCAATTATAATTGAAATTATTGTGAGCCAAATTTGGGTGAAGGCCAAAAGGCCAGGTGGTAGTTTAAGAAACAAGGGAGGGAGGGTGGGAATCCAGACTCAAGAGGAAGATGGATCACCTGACTACCCTTTATATACCTCTGCCTAAGCTACCACCCCTTCTACACCTGATTGGCTACACCTAACAACCCTGCACTTCTATGGGTAAGAGAAACTCTTATTCTGGCTTTTGTCATACCATCACAAAATTCACAGGCTCTTATATGCCCTCATGCCTATGCAGCCCTCGCTTTCTCTTCTGTGTACACAGCGTCTAGCATGTACCCAGCATTAGGGGAATTTTCAGGGAGCCATTAATGTTCTAACAATCCAATGTAATATTTTTTCCCCAAAAATGCTATTAGACCATTGGCAAAATGTTGTAAATAAATGCTTTCCTAACAAGGCTCACAGTCTATTTTCTTATATGTAAGGCAAAGGAGGATGATGCTGGGATTGGCTTTTGATGTCATGGTTTCAGGGCAAAATATATATATTTTTTAAGTTGACTTATTTCACTTTTATTTTACTTTCCAGTAAACAGATGAGCATAGATTCAGTGCTTACTTTAGTCTCTGTGTTGTTTCGATATATCGGACCTAATTCATAGATGAACGCAAACACCATGGTTATAATATCCACAATATATTTGTAAAGCATTCCAACCATAAGCCGCGCGATATATAGACATTATGCAGATGTCGGCATTTAACCATGTCAACATAAATGTTGACATTCTGGTGTACAGTATGGGTGTCAACATGCTGAAAGTCGACATACTGACTGCATACCCTCTGTGTGGTGTGCAGTGACTATTATGAATGGAAGCTGCAATGCTGCCTTATTGGCTAGGTTACAATGCACACTGGTAAAAGTCTTGCTTTACGCAAAACATCTCTCAGCTATGATATTAGTAATACCCCTTTCAGATCGCAAGGCTGGGTCGGACCCAGGTCTGGCGCAATCACATTAAACCCGGGTCGCCTATTATCTAGAGGGCAACCTGGGTTTAACCCTCCTTTCTTATAACCGGGGTTGAAATGCCAGATTGGTCCAGCCTGGGGTATTTGTGTGATGTGAAAGGGGTATAAGCTTGTTTTGTACAGGATGACAAGCACTGTCTGCTAAACATAACAGTTTTAAATATAAATTATGTTTCAGTAAATTGTTCAAAAAAGACAATTTTATACATGCAGTTCTTTCGTGAAGCATTATTCACCTACTGTCTACTATAACACGGATAAACAGACCTGGGATGTGCAAGAAAGATGTGCTGAAAGGGTTAACTAAGATTCTGCTGAGTGGCACTTCACCTTTTATCTTCAGGAGAGAAGACAGGAAGCAGATTTTCATCTGGTTTTATTGCTACATTCAGCTGTGGTTGCAGCATCAACATGCAAACATAAGTGCATAAGGGAGATATATGAGGTGTAGGCTAGAAACCGGAGCACAATTTAGTGGAAATTAGGATATCAATCCCTCCTTTAATATTTTTCTGTGGCTGCAGTCATTTCAATCAACTCCGCTATGTACAGATGTAGCCAGCCTCATACAAGCTCTGTCATGCCGGTGCGCACCCACTGCCAAGCGCACATCAGTTGCACCCGTGGCTCTTTGAAAATACATTAGCCAGCAGCTTGTGCAGTGTGGCACTCTGAGACATGGGTACTACTTGCTGCGCCAAACGGGCACTAGCGCTGACATCACAGCCACAATAAGAGTGATGTCTTCTATAGATTATACATTATAAATAGTATAAAACAATTAATGGGCGAGCAACATAAAGTCCTCCGTTGTGAATCAAGTACAGTAGTGTCACCGATGTGTTCTCATTTTACATAGACAAAAACAAGAGGTACTTGTATACTATCACGGCTCCCATTGCATGACATCGCATGCCATATGTAGTGGCCCGAAGCGTGGCGAGGGGACGCGGATACCTTCACAGGTATCCGCGTCCCCTCGCGGGCTTCACAGGTATCCGCGTCCCCTCGCGGGCTTCACAGGTATCCGCGTCCCCTCGCGGGGCTCGCTGCACTTGCCACACTTCGGGCGATAAACAGTCATTTAAATTTACAATACAGGTTGAGTATCCCATATCCGTAGATCCCTTATCCGAACTATTCCAAAAAACGTGTTTTTTTGGAAGAATTCATTTTTTTTTTCAGGCAGCATGGTGCGTGCAACAAAGCCCCTTGTGGGCCAGCGTGCCTGCCACGCTGCAGGCATGGTGGCTCTCTACGCTCGCCACCTATTCTAATCTCCCTCTATGGGGGTCGTGGACCCCCACGAGGGAAAATAGCGGGCACCCGTCTGTCGGCGTCTGGCCCCCCTGGATAGGGGCTCAGGATGCCCTAGCCTAATACACTTGTAGCAGCACAGAAGAATATGGTCATTGCTATGTGTGATGTGCTACTATGCTGTCCCATTTATCTATGCAACCTGTCAAAAGATATTTTTAAAGAAACGGCCAAGTGAATTGTTATCAGGATCAGATTCGCTTTGGGATCTGCCTAAATGCTATAATAGTGGAGACAATACACTCCTAATAATAGCATTGCTTCACCAATCCAAGATAATTAAAGATGTAATCATCATCATCAGAGGAATTGCAGGGAGAGACATGACACTTCCGCTAACTACGTATGCGCTAAGTGTCGCCAGCTTGAAGGATATATATATATATATATATATATACCCACAGTAGTGACTTCAGGGCCCTAGTTTTGTGATGTCCTTTAACATTAAAGCCATGTGTACTCCTAGGAGGCTGGCTGGACCGTAAGGAGTACACAGACCTAGGATAAGGACAGGGATTATTTCCCTTATATGATCTTTATCCAATTGATATACAGCTTTGAAATATTTTCTTGAACTTTTTTGGATGGAAATTTGTATTTTGAATGAATTTATTGGTACTGGATCCAATTCACATCATATGGGCCCTCAGTAATTAAGGCTCACTCAGCACTTAAGAGGTTTTTTCTTTGTCTAAATGCATTAAGGCACGTATACCATTGTTAGAGATTGGTCACATTATTTATCATCTTTTTGAGTGGTTCATAAATCAAGACTGCCAATCAATCAGAGCCAAAATAGCAAGATAGGCGTGTATACCATAGAGAATAAAACCCCTGATGAAGTCTACAAGAGAGACGAAGCGCGGTGGGTATTGATGTAAAGCATTTGAAAATAAAAGAAAATATTCTTCAAAAACTAAAGAAGCTTCTATTGTATTTTGAATTTATTTATGTTTTTATTCAATTCATTTTATTTAAATTAATGTTAAAGGAAAACACGAAACTAGGGCGCTGAAGACACTACTATGGGTGTATTTTGATGTGTTAATTCCTACTAGTGGGGAACTAAGTGTCAACAGCGACCAAATAGGTTTCCAATAGCGCAAGTTGGAGATTGTGTCATATATATATATATATATATATATATATATATATACGTGCAAAGAACTGGCGTCACTCAGGGGGCTTTTAGTCAGAAAAAATTTCTTTTATATATGCAGGTGAAAAAAAAGTCTACACCAACATGTCAACAAAGTCGACGTTTCAATGTCACTAGGACATTTTCCTCAAGACAAGACATGTAGGGTACATACACAGTGCATAGTGGTACTGATGTCTTAAATAAGCACTTACCAAACGCCGTCACGCCCCCACGATGAGGAGTCCCGGAGTACTGACGTCAGCGTCCTGCTCCCGTTGCCTGGGAGACACATGAAGCTAACGTCCCCAGCCGCCGGACGTCATCCCGCAATTACAGTTACATCTGTGTATGTACCCTACATGTCTTGTCTTGAGGAAAATGTCCTAGTGACATTGAAACGTCGACTTTGTTGACATGTTGGTGTAGACGTTTTTTTTACCTGCATATATAAAAGAATTTTTTTCTGACTAAAAGCCCCCTGAGTGACGCCAGTTCTTTGCACGTATCCAGTATTTGTTGGATGGCACCCGGGGCACGTTGTTATTGTTAAAGGAGTGCCGGCTCGCACACCACGTTATATATATATATATATATATATATATATATATATACATACTTTGGCTGTGTGAGTAGTGAGCACTATAAGCAATTCAGTTTGATTGCATTTCTCAAGTCCCTTTTCCATGTATTTTTGCTACTACCTGTCCGGAACCTTGACAGACAGATAGACAGATCGATTGATCTCTGCAGTGGTATATAATTAGCAATTAAGAGAGAACCTAATTTGGTATATATATGGATAGAATAGTACTGAGCAAGAAGAACATGGGAATCACTATAACCATTATAACATTTGTCTATGTTCTTAAAAATATATTTATTGTATAATGTTACCTGATGTTCAAATCTGATTGACTGGTGAGGGTATGGAACTTTCAGGTTCATGATTTAAATCAGATTATGCAAAAAAAAAGGTCAGCCTAAGGTTCTTAAGGTTCTTCACCCTCTCCTGCTCAACACCCTCCACTCCTTTGGCATCACTGGCACAGTCTTCTTCTGGTTCACCTCATACCTCTCCGATCACTCCTACTCTCCCGCAGCCAGTCGGTGTTCCCCAAGGGTCAGCCTCTCTGGGCACCCTCATCAGCTCATACGGCTTCCATTACCACTTTTATGCTGATACCCTAATCTATCTCTCCTCCCCTGACCTATCCCCATCACTCCTGTCCAAGGTCTCCGAATGCCTCACGGCCATCTCAGCCTGGATGACCCAACGCTTCCTGAAAGTAAACATGGCTAAAACTGAACTTCTAATCTTCCATCCCCCAAACATCCCCTTTTCTCCCACTATCTCCATCAGCATTGGTGAAACCGAGAAGATCACCTCCACCGACCAAACACGCTGCCTCTGTGTCATCATTGACTCCTCCCTCTCTTCCACCCCCCACATTCATGCTCTCTCACAGTCTTGCCACCTTAACCTCTGCAACATCTCGCGCATCAGACCATTCCTCTCCACTGACGCGACCAAAATTCTCATTCACTCTCTTGTCATCTCCCGCCTTGACTACTGCAACATCCTTCTCTCCGGGCTACCTCTCCCCCGCCTCGCCCCTCTCCAATCCATTCTTAATGCCGCTGCTAGGCTCATCTTCTTCTCCCGGTGCTCTACCTCCACCTCCCCCCTCTGTCTATCTCTTCACTGGCTCCCCATTCCTTTCCGAGTTCTCTTTAAACTCCTCACCACCACATACAAGGCTCTCTCCTCCTCCACCACTCCTTACCTCTCTTCACTGATCTCTATCCACACTCCCTCCTGTCCTCTTCGCTCCACCGTCGACCGCCGCCTGACCTCTCACCTAATCACCTCCTCCTACTCCCATGTCCAAGACTTCTCTCGCGCTGCCCCCCTGCACTGGAACAACCTCCCGCCTCCCATCAGGCTTTTTGATTCCCTTACCTCCTTCAAGCGCTCCCTCAAAACCCACTTCTTCTGACTAGCCTATCCCTCCTCCCCCTAACCTCTTTAGCTCCTCCCATCCTGCCTACCCTACCCCTCCATCCGTTCCCATCCGTTCCTACTTATCCTATTGTTTTTCGTTCGTCCACCCACCTCCTTTTAGTCTGTTATCTCTTATGAGTGGGGCCCTCCTTCCTCACGTAGTTACCCTACCTCTTTACCTAACCAGCGCTCCTGCCCTGTTATTCCCTTCCTCTATTTCATCTTCAGTCTCCTCGAAAATTTCAACACCTACTTCAGAACTGATGCTGATTTTAGCTCTACCAGCTATACCCCTATTTATGCTGTATTTTATCAACACACCCTGTACGTTACCGTGTAATTTGTTTTTTTGTTTGCTATGTACGGCGCTGCGAACACTTTGTGGCGCCTTATAAATAAACTAACTTCTACTACTACTAAGGCCTATACAAACTAGTAATTTTCATTTCGAAAGACTGCCAAAATCTCTGATAGATATATCGGTCACCAAAGTAGTGGGGACACACTGAACTATTTTCCTCAAAGAGACTGTGGGTAGTATTCAATGCCACTCACCGCGGCCGGTGAGGGGGTTAAACAGCGAGGATCGCAGAAAACCAATGCTGATGGCTTAGGAGCACCTGCATTTTCTGGCGAACTCCCACAAAATGTCAGTAGCCTGCCCCAAAACAGACTCCTGCTGTCCATCAGACAGACAACGACCAGCAATCCCAGGCGTTCGGCAGTAGCATATTATTACTGGCTAAAAAATAAACATTGCTGGGCAGGGGTACCCGTATATACATTGCTGGCCCGTGCCAGCAATGTGTATATTACTGGCTTTTGGTGGGCAGTTCTACCAGTAATATATACATTGCTGGCATGGGCCAGCAATTTATATATAACTGGCTAATATAGACATTGGTGGGCAGTGTTACATATTCGGGTGCTGCTGTGTGCTGGGGAGCTGGAGCTGCCGTGGGCAGGGGGAGCTGGAGCTGCTGCAGGCTGATGAGGAGAAGGTCAGGTCGGCGGATGGACTCAGCGCAGCGGCACACAGACTCCCTGCTCTATGTGGCAGCAGCGGCGGACAGGCACCCTGCGGACAGGCACCCTGCGGCCGGCGGACAGGCATCCTCCGGACGGCGGACAGGTAGTCTCCCGGCAGCAGATAGGCACCCTGCTCTGTGCAGTGTAAATATACAGAGCAGGGGGATCAGAGCAGAGGGAGGGAGAAGGGTAGGCAGCGGGGTGGTCCGCCGCACTGATAGTGTTAATCTTTCAGCCCGGCGGCCGTACACACCTAGCGATGATGGATGAAAAACCATCCATCATCGCTAGGCATGCTGGTAAAACCAGCCGACAAGAGACTTTGGTAGCTATGATGCGGTGGCCCATACAGACTGGCGATTTTCCTTGGAAAATCACTCAAAATGGCCAAAATGAGCGTTTTGCAGCTGAAAATCGTCTAGTGTGTATGGGCCTTTAGTATGTGCAAAGAAGTAGTCGTGCCCATGGGCCCAATTTAGACCTGATCACACGGCAACAAAATAGCAGCGGCCAGCGATCAAGTACATGCCGACCCTCTACAGCAAAATGCCACCTTGTGAATTAATCTGCTAACTGTGCAAAAAGATGTGTATGGCTGTAAATCTATTCAAATATTTAATAATCGAATACAGTATGTCCTAATCCATTCGTAAGTTGCGCTGTCCTGTGTGCTGTAATAAATAAAAATAAAGGTTCGCTGTCCTGTGTGCTGAGGAACTAAAGTGGAACTGCCCTGTGCTGTAAAAGTGTGCTGCCCTGTGTGCTGTAAAAATAAAGGGGCGCTGCCCTGTCCTGTGCTGTATAGAGGTGCTGTATAGAGGTGCTGTGAAGAGCTGCTGCACGGTGCAATGAAAAATATAAAGGGGTGCTGTCCTGTGAAATGGAGAATATTAAATTGGTGGAAAAATAGTGTAAGAACCATTTCCTAGTGGTGAAGCTTCTGCCACTAGTCATGACATTGATGCAATTCCATCAACATTCAAGGAAATTTACCAAGATGTGAGTTCTATTTCAGATGGGATGTTGCTATAAACAACCAATCAGATACTGTTTTATCTTCTAGAGGTGCTACAGTAAATAAATAAGTAGATTTGATTGCTTGCCTATAGCAACATCCGTATCCCTAAGAACTCCTATCTTAGTAAGTTTCCACCGTCGTCTGCTAAGGCTGATGTCCAATGTCATAGAGAGCATGTAAAGACCAAGAAGCTAAAATGAATAACCCCCCCAAAAATATAAACTATCTGATGAGAAATGTGAAATTGGTAATATGCCAAGCACGACACACAAGTGCCAGGGAAAGGATAAGGCCATGGCCCATGTTTAAAAAATGGTACTTGTTTCCTAGCACGGCCACAATCGCGGGCATCGGGTGTCATTTTTAGTGGTCTGCTACGCGACCGACGCGATGCCCCCGATTTTCCCATTGAAATGCATTGAAAACAGTCAATATCGCGTCGGTCGCGTCGTATGCGGCTAAAAAAGGCTTAAATGGTCCAGACGCGATGCCCCCGATTTCCCCATAGAGAACAATGTTAAATGCCTCAATGTACCCGCGATGCCCCCGATTTCCCATAGGAATCAATGTTAAATGGCTCAATTTAACCAAATCATCATAGGGAACAATGGTAAATGGGCCAGAAAACCCCAAAAAACACCCCTGAACCGTGAAATGTCCCCCCAAAAGTAGTTGACGCCACCCCACGATCAACGCGAACCCAAAGCGTGGCGAGCGCAGCGAGCCCGCGTGGGGCGGCGGTATGCGTCCTCCGACCTTTTCATACCCCCACTATCCACGTCGGCGTGGAGTTGAGAATAGAATAGTGTGGCGAGCGCAGCGAGCCCGAAGCGTGGCGAGCGGACGCGGATACCTTCACAGGTAAACGCGTCCCTTCGCGGGCTTCACATTGTTCCCTATGATGATTTGGGTAAATTGAGCCATTTAACATTGATTCCTATGGGAAATCGGGGGCATCGCGGGTAAATTGAGGCATTTAACATTGTTCCCTATGGGGAAATCGCGGGCAACCATCGCACCCGATTGTTTAGTGCATGCGATGGCCGCGATGCCCCCGATCATGATCGTTGTGGCCCGTGCTAGGAAACAAGTACCTAAAAAATAAAGTTGCGGTCGAGGCCTGGCCCTCCCAACAGTGAATGGGAAGAGGAGGCTCATTACACCATTTGCACGCCCTCTGCAAGTGCTAGGAGGAGCACCACCAGTCCAGTTGCTGATATTGACAATAAGGATGTCAGTATAGAAGTACACCAGGATGAGGATATTGGTGTAGCTGGCGCTAAGGAGGAAGTTGACGTAGAGGATACTGATGGTGCTGTGGTTTGTTTAAAAAAGGTACAGGTGGAGACAGTTGTTGTCCATGGGATGAAAAAGCCCATCGTCATGCCTGGGTAGAAGACCAAAAAATCCACCTCTTCAGTCTGGAATTATTTCTACCCAAATTCGGACAACTGTCTCTCCAAATGTAGGGGTAAGGATACTAACCACCTAGGAACATTCCCCCCTATACATCACCTGCAGCGCATTAATCATAAGTCAATGTCAACTTTAGAAACTTTGGATAAGAGCGTAACCAGTCCAGTGACACCTAAATCTTTTTTATCTGTTGCAGCCAAGTGCCTGCAATCCACACCACCAACTCCCAGCTCGTCACTCTTCTCCTCAATCCGGACCGGGCGTAGTCCTGCAGGCCATGTCATAGGCATATCTTACTTCTCTCCCATTCTGGATTCCTTGGGAGGATCCTTGAGTGCTAGGCCTACTGCTGCTCATAGGCGCCGATTCTGTGGGTGCTCAAGGGCTTGAGCACCCACGGAAATTCATGGGCACCCACTGGCGGCCACCCCGTGAGTCCCGCTGGCCGCTGCAGCAGTGCTGAATATTTAGCAGACAAAAAAAACATACCCGCCACTGCCGCCCTACTATAGGACACTTCCGCCCTTTGCTGTCCACACCCTGCGCACACTTACGCATCTTGCGTGCATCACGCTCCTGCGTGCATCACGCCAACTACCTCCCCCTCCCTCTCCTCCGTGCGCCATTAGTCACACAGCGCGCCTGGCCTGCCACCTACGGCTGATGTAGCAGAGCAGTGCGAGCCTGCGCAAGGAGGTCTGGACTCTGAGCGAGGCAGCTTACCCGGTCCCTGTCCCAGGCCCAGCATCTAACTAGTGAGTGAGTGACTGACTCTGTCAGGTGTTAAATATGTGCACACTGAGCACGCAGTGATGCACAGATAACTGTTGATATTGATACAAATATTTTTGTACTATGATGGAAGCAGGTGGCGTGCCAAGACCCCTGGAGAGGTGCTGCTCGCTTTTGGCCAGCATGGCAGTGTGGGCATCAAAGTTTGGGCTGAGCATCTTCTTGTGCCCAGGTGGTCCATAGTTGTGGAGGCTCTGCTGGGTGGATGGAGCCCAAACCATTGCCCAGGGGGCTGCCGGTCACGGGTGACAAGCTTTGGCCCATGCCAGTCATGTCCTTGTAGGGACTGTACAGGTTGTTCATGGCTTGGATGCCCCTGTCAGTTCTCATTAGGGTGAAGCTGCCACTGACATTGCCAGTCAACTAGTGGCATTGATTTCTTTCAATACAATTCATGGTGTGTATCGTTACATTGTGTTGTAAAAAGGGGGACTCTCATTTGAATATTGGAGACAACTGTGCTGCGTAATATAAATCTGTATTATTTTGTGACCACACTCCTTCCCCCTGAAGCCACTCCCCTATAGTTTTGACCCACCAGCAAAACGTACCAGTCTGCTTGTGCCCAGCGTAGGAGGAAAGCTGCTGTGAATAATGCTTTTGCCCAGTGTAGGAGGGAAGCTGCTGTTATGGCTGCTTGTGTCCAGCATAGGAGGGAAGCTGCTATGTTGGATGCTTGTGCCCAGCGTAGGAGGGAAGCTGCTATGATACTGCTTGTGCCCAGAGTAGGAGGGAAGCTGCTGTTATTGCTGCTTGTGCCCAGCATAGGAGGGAAGCTGCTCTGTTGGATGCTTGTGCCCAGCGTAGGAGGGAAGCTGCTGTGATACTGCTTGTGCCCAGAGTAGGAGGGAAGCTGCTGTGTTGGATGCTTGTGCCCAGCATAGGAGGGAAGCTGCTGTGATACTGCTTGTGCCCAGAGTATGAGGGAAGCTGCTGTTATTGCTGCTTGTGCCTAGCATAGGAGGGAAGCTGCTGTTATGGCTGCTTGTGCCCAGCGTACAAGGGAAGCTGCTGTGATGGCTGCTTGTGCACGGTGTAGGAGGGAAGCTGCTGTTATGGCTGCTTGTGCCCAGCGTAGGAGGGAAGCTGCTGTGATGGCTGCTTGTGCCCAGCGTAGGAGGGAAGCTGCTGTGATACTGCTTGTGCCCAGCGTAGGAGGGAAGATGTTTGTGCCCAGCATTGCAGAGCTGCTGCTGGGAAGCCTGCTTGTGGTCAGCGTCTCCCAGCATGTCTCCAGCGTCTTCAGCTGATGACATCATCTTCAGGTGCCCCTGAAGAACCAATGAACAGCTGCGCACAGACACGTGTCATTGCCGTGTTTTACCCTGGTAGATACCTGGGTAGAATTCCCTGGTCTCTCTACCCGTGTTTTAGAAGTCGGACTCGTTCACACTAGCAAAAAACCTGTGACGTGCGTGTCCCCGTGCAAAAACCTGGGTAGAATTTACTAGTGGAAAAGGGGTATAATTTATCAACAAACGCACCATTTCCTCTGCCCTCCCGGAGGCTGTAAATAGCTGTGAATCATGACTTCATGCTCTGTGTGTTGGCAAAGGGCCAGGCCAGGATCCCAGCTCACACGTACCAGTCTGAAAAAAGATATGAAAACAACCCTAATTGTACTTAATGAGCCGCAAAGATTCTGCAACTCTGACATAAAGGGAGCGATCAAAAGAGACAGAACACAAGATTCTGCATTAGTCCTAATGGTTTCTTCAAAGGCTGCAATGAAATACAGTAGTCAGGATTCTCTGACTTCCAGTAAAGCACATGAACTAACCAGGACACAGATGAAAAATCTACTTCTCTTTATTCAAGGACAGATTTAATATGCCAGGAGACAATGTTTTACTATATGTCGCAGAGAGTACATTGCATGATCTTGCCTACCTAAGGTTCTACAACCTCATTGTTTATTAAGGACATCATTTAGTCGCTCACCATTTATTTATTAATTAGCAGTTATCTCTATCATGCATTGATATTACACAGCACTTTCCAGAGAACATATCATACATTGACATCAGTCCCTGCTCCATTGTGAGAATTCTCTATAGAAGCCTATTGTGGGAACCATGGCATGATGTGGTTATCCACAAGGTCAATAGAGGTCAACCTTGTGGTCCCGCAGTCCCACTTGTAAAATACTTTAATTATTAGTTCAACTTAGGCCCCAGCCCTGGCGTGGGTGCCTAGAGGGGGAGAACATTTCATTGCCCCCACCCCCCCAGAGTACCTCAGCCGGGATAGGCTTGGGGGTGGGGTGTGGGGGGATGGGGTGTGTGGGGTAGGGGAGGGTAATGCTATAGCCTTGTCTCCAGTCTGTGGGATTACCTCCCTTGCTAGTGGAGCCCAATGCTGGTTGAAAAAATACGAGGGGCGTAAGTAATTTTTTCCCCTTTATTTTTGCAACTAGAACCCACTGAAAGAAGCAGGGACTGATTATGCTATGGGTATAGGGGGGCGCATGCAAAGTTTTTTTTTTTACTTTTTAACTATAAAGTCAAGTTTTACATACAGAAACAGCCTATTATCAGCCTATGGCAATTTTTTTTTTGTTATTGATGGTAGAGCATAGCTAAGTATCCTGGTGCACCTGCAAAACTCACCCCCAGAAAGGGTCTTTATAATATCTATGTTAACCACGGATGGTACTATTGATTGTAACCCGCTGATGGTCATCCCGCTGATGGTCATCCCTATGCAGGCCTGCTCATGCACCTTGCTATACAATATGTTTGACAACACTTCATTTAACAAAAAAGGGTGCCACAGTCACATATGTAATACACCCCTCTCCTAAGGACAGTGACTTGAAATCTAAAAACAAGGGGTGTCCGTGTCTACCTTTCTGGGGTGCCCCCCTTTACGTGTGTGTGGCACAGTACTTAACTTAGGGGTCATTTTACTAAGCCTTGGAGAGAGTTAAAATACCAACCAATCAGCTCCCAACTGCTATATTACGGTCTGTGTGTAAACAAATTGAACAAGTTGGGTGGTACATTATCCCCACTCACATTATCTCCATCCAAGGCTTAGTAAATAGACAGTCAATATATTTCACCTTTTTAATACATCTGCCCATATAAGAATGTGTTGGATAGATAGATAAAACATCGGGCGCTTTTTGCATTTTTTTCCCCCCAATGTTTTACCAAGGTTTTATTTGGGCTATCCAATTTGGATTGCCCAATATAAAGCATGAGCTCTCCCAAAAACACACAGGTTCATTGAAACCTGTGTGTTTTTGCTGGAAAAGGGGCTGCTCTCAGAGATTGTGCCTCACCTGCCCAAGGCAGGAAAAACAATATCCACGATAAGCCATGGCAAGCTCCGGATTTTCGGACTAATTAGATAGCCGCAAGCAAAACTATTACAAGTAATCAGCGATTCCAGGTAATAAGATATCAGCAAAAGTATACAGAAATATGTTGGAATATATCAGTATACTGTAGCTGACAGATATAGAGGATTTAACACAAGCATAATTTAATAATTACAATTTAATTAAAATAGATTTTTTTCACCTCTTTTTGGTTATCATAGGACCTAATAACCTCTTTCTAACTATTTATCGTATGTATCATATTTCCCATTACCTCTACTGTGATGCTAGTGATAAAGCTGCTTCCTAAAAATGACAAGTATTGTTATTTCAGCTGGTGTGTCATTTGGTGCTAAATGCCAACCACTTCTATATAACCATCATGTAGAGAGTATCATTATATCAGGTCAGAGGCAGAACTCTGGGAGGCAATGGAGTCATCTGCCTCCAGGCTTCTGCTCCCAAGGGGGCACCTCTCCTCCCTGCAAGTTTAAATCCATTAATTGAAAGCCATTGATATTACTTCTATGGCTGAATTTAGAAATATATATGTCTCTCTCTCTCTCTCTCTCTCTCTCTCTCTCTCTCTCTCTCTATATATATATATTTTATATAAGGTTGTTTGTCTGTTTGTGTGGGGGAGAGGCACCAGTATACACCTTGCCTCCGGGCAGCTGGGACCAACTTACGCCACTGTATCAGGTTCCTATAGTGTGCTAAAATACATAGGAGCAATGGCTTTGTAGCTATGCAGGCAGCATAAGGAATGAAGAGATATTGAACCAGCGCAGGCTGAAAAAATGATGATAAGAATGGTATCCTTTACAATAAAATTTATTTTGTTAGTAGGATTAATTCCTATAGCTGTAATTTAAAGAATTGGTAATAATAATAATAAAAAAGGGGGGTACAATAAAATATGTGGACATTCAATGTTATACAGGCACATCACAATTGCAATAAATGAATGGGCATATAAATATGCATATTACCACACGGACATCTTAGATTGGTCCCATAGTAGCAGATAACCAGGTGGCCAATTTAGTCCCAGAGCAGAGTCCAATGTTGGAATAGGTTCCTCTGACGGGATGGGATGGTATAACCTGGATGGTTTGGTCTCAGTCCAAATAGCTGCCTCGAATGGCTTATCCGGATGGGTTGGTGCTTCTGGGTGTCCTAATTGTGTGGATTTACTGTGGATTGCTGTGGTGTGCTTTAAAGGAATGTCCAATTAAAAGGAGCTCAACGCGTTTCTCTGGGAAAACCTCCCAGCTTCTTCAGGAGCAGGGTATCATAAGGAATGAGCTTGGGGGTATAAGGTAGCTGAAGCACAGCTTAACGGGATACGGCAGGGTTGTCTACCCTCCCGGAATGGCCGGGAAGGTCCCGAAAATCGGGTCCCTCCCAGCCCCCCGGAGAGGTGGGCAATCCTCCCGGAATCCTGGGCACCCCCGCTTAACCCCCTGATTGCCACTACCTCCAACTTGCCCTTAGCGTTTAAATAACCCTATCTGCCGATCTCTGCTGAGGGGGCGGGGCTTACGTGTCACAAATGTGTCATTATAGCCCCGCCCCTCCATAGAGATAGGCAAAACGGGTTATTTCCCATCCTGGGGGCGGGGCTAAATGATGTCACACTCAAGCCCCGCCCACGAAGTCATGCTGAAAGTCTCCTGTACGGGCTTCTCCCGGAGAGGCGACTTCAAAAGTCGGCAACCCTGGGATACGGTTACTCCACTAGGTCAACTTGACTGAAGGTCCACAAGCATCTCAATTTCTCAGACCAATGTTTCTAAATCAGGTAAATAAGAGTCCAAATTGCTCTAGTGTATGGGCACCTTAGCTCTTCACCTTAACAAACCATGTAGCATTACAAGGGGTGCAAATCCTTTTTCTTATTAGCATGCAGGGTAAATGAACAACTGTATTTTTTCACTGCAATTTAAATTTGAGTTTCGACACGCCTCTTCCACATTTAAAACTCACTCAGGGGCATCAATTCAGGAGACAATGGAAGGCAATTGTCTCCGGGCACCAGCCGTGATTTGGGGAACACTGCCTATTGCTCTAGGTTCTGCTTTATGAGCCATAGAACAGAAATAAGGAGGAAGCCCAGGGGGCATATGCAGGGGTGGATCCAGAGAAATATGACAGGGATGGAATCCTTATAGGGTAGTAGTACTGGGTACATTTGTGAGCAAGCAACATTGGTTTTATTTAAAACTGCATGGCAGAGGGACAAACACATGGTAACAGAGGGTGCATACATAAGGCAACAGAGGGTATACACAAGTTGACAGAGGGCATGTATTATGAGGTGACATACATTGGGCCAGATACACAGGGCAACATACATGGAGCTACAGGAGGCATGTAAAGGGGAAACAGAGGCCATGTACATGGAACCACAGTGGGACATACACAGTGGGACAGTAGGGCAGTGGGTCATGCTCAGGGTGACAATGCATGTTCCCACTTTGCACATGATCCCCTCCCCTTTAATCCAATTTTGCTAAATAAGCGGAGCTCCCATATTAATTTATCTCCCTCTCATTCTATAAGCCACGACCTGACTGTTCTTGCTGATTTTCTGGCTGTGTGGGCCAGGGTCCTTTTCTCTGTGTGTGTGCTAGTTGAGCTGGCCGGGCATTCTACCTTTCCCTAGCATGCAAGGACACACAGTCCCAGGCCCAGGTACTATTCAGGAGGCGTGACTTATGAATGGGAGACGTGGCCAGGCAACCTTAGAATAAAATACTGAAAAAAAATAGCACTTTAAGCACCACATTGGCTACACTACTGCCCAGCACACGGCAGCAAGTGTTGGGTTGAGAAGAGCTGCTGCCAGGTAACAGGGCCCCACTGCATACTTCCCAACATTCTAATGGCCCACCGCATCCGTTAATGATATGAGGGCAAGGCCGTTGGTGAAGGGGTGTGACTTCATGGGAAAGACCGCAATCACAAGGCCACGCGCCCGTTTCGATGCTGGGTTGGAATGACCAGTCCTCTGACAGCTGCTGGCCAAGCTCCATCCCTCTGACTTCCTAAATGGATGCTGTGTGCATGTGCACAGCATCTATTTCCTGATGCTCTGTTAAGCAGAGCAGCAAGTGGCAGGGGGGACTCACAACTGCCCCCTCCCCAAACCACAGGACACTGGCGGCCATGGGTGGGATGCGGGACAGTTTCAAAAAATGGGACCGTCCCACAAAAATAGAAACAGTTGGGAAGTGTACCACTGGGCCCCACCATCAGACCTGGGCCTGTGCAATTAGTACGTTCCTCCTCCTCTTAGCACCACGAACATGCGCAGAAGATTATGCCAGGGCTCATCTCCTGGTGCCCAGTGGCTGTCAGCTCCTCTCTTGGCCGGACTGCCTGCTGCTCGCCTTACATAAAAACTCACAGAAACAACATGGGGACATGGGCCCACTGGATCTGCATATGGGCTTGTGCTATGGTCCTTACTTTCCCTTGGTGCTGCTGGGGTGGTGGAAGTGAATGTGGAGGGTGAATATGAACTGCAGGAGGCACAGCAGCAGCCGAAAGCTATATATACAAAATTGCTGAAATCTTGACGGTGACTCAGAGGTGGCTATTACTTTATGCAGAAGTGGTCCATATTTTATGGGAGAGTCACACAGGAGTCCGTAGTCCGATGGAGCAGCTGCACCAGCCATGAGGCTGTTGCAGGTTTCAATGGTGCGACCAATGGTGGCATAAACATCGGTACTACAACAGCTTAGTCCTTGCACATTTGGGTGCACAGATGTACACAAGGGGCATAAAGTCGCCAATAGACATTGCTGCGTGACCTTCTGTGTCCACCTCCGATCAGGCCCATGATGCCAACATATGTTGTATCCTCGTAATCACGTTTCCTCTGTTAGTCTCTATCCATCAGTGGGGGGAGAAAACCTCAGATGAATACGTGGAACTCTGAGAAAAAACTGAGCTATCGTCCCAATCCGGGTCACTCAGCGCTCCTACAGACTCCTGGGAAGACTCATCGTGCCGCTCCTTACTAGGATTCAGTGAGGCCTCCAGTTGCGTGCAGCTCTCTCGGACCTGGAGCCACAAGAAACTTATTAAATCTCTTACCCATTTTCTTATGTCTTACTTTGGGGGTTATTCAGACCTGATTGCATGGCTGCCAATTCACAATAATCTATACATTGCGCATGTGTACAGCTTGAAGTTGGCATGGACGAGGCCATCCTGCGACAAAATCCTGCTGCTTTTTTGATCGCTGGGCATATGCAAGGTTATGGGCAGAAAGACGGCACTTGTTGGTGGTAACATGCCATTTTGTGGAATTATCAGGGAAAACACAGTCGTGCCCAAGTGTTTGAAGAGAAGTCATGTGACATCAGCTCTGGCCCCAAACAGCCTGTTTCTCTTGTAGCCACCGAGTAAGTCCTGTGTGTACATACAGACTGAACACACTAGAAAAATCCTTCGATGGTGAGTGATTGCAAATGGATTTGCAGCAAATCTCAGGACGGCATTATTTTCAGAGACTTATTGCAGCCTTCCACAGGGCAGGATTCCACTTTGATTGGCGGCGTATAACTGATGGCAGGACCCTGCAGAAAGCAGCCATGCGATCAGGTCTAAATAATCCCCTTTATACAGCTAATAGGAACAAATAAATCAGTAAAGGCCAGTTTGTAACATTGCATCAACTGTATTTATTTATGCCTATAGCAAGGCTGCTGCCATTTATCTGCTCGGCACAGGACTGATGAATGTGGCATTGAATAGTGTTATTTGCAAATAAGACTCTAGCATAACTCACTGCACCAAACAGTAACAGCCCAGGCTGCTAACGTTTGGTCAGATCAGAAATCTGCTGTGCTACATATGAAAATACCTGGGGGAACACTGGTGCACAGATAAAGTCAGAAAATGATGGGATTTCTCCTGTAAAATATAGAAAATGCAAGCAAATATTTGGTTGCTATGGGTAACAAGAACTTATTGCACGGTCACCTTTGCAGCAATGTTTAAATTTATCACCAGGTGATCCAACGATCGGTCCAAGATTGATCCTGGGAAGTGTAAGACAAATATATTTTTGTATGGATACGATGACTATATTTTACAGAAAAGTAAAAGATCAATTTCTAAGGGCCAGATGTATCAAGCTTCACAAAAAGTGATAAATTGGAGAGTGATAAGCAACCAGCCAATCAGCTCCTACCTATCATTTTTCAAACCAAGCCTGTAACATGAAAGGTAGGAGCTGAACATGAAAGGTAGGAGTTGATTGGCTGGTTGTTATCACTCTCCATTTTATCACGTTTTGAAGCTTGATACATCTGGTCCCTAAATATCAAGTTTTCTTGCTAAATGAACATTATTTCAATACATTTGAATTCTATATTTTTGCCACAAAGTACTTTTACTATAATAGCTTTGGTATGTTATATGCAGTATGCTATAGTCAATTATATACATTTATACAATTTGAAGAGAAAAGAAAAGACTGTCATGAATGTGGCGCACTCGAAATAAAGAAGATTGTTAGTCATAAAAATTAACTTTTAATTTTCATTTTTAAAATGGCGACATATAAAAACACAACATACAGGGGTAGAAATGGGGATAAGAGTAAAAAGGAAAAAGAATTTTTCCTACTTAGTGAACCCCGCTATCCCTTGATTCACTGGTAGGTCTATTATCAATTGGATAGTGTGCACGTTACGTATCTTTTATTATTCTCACTATGGAGTGATTGTGTACGTGCATTGATATCACAGTCCTTATTAATTCATAAGGTAAGTGAATCCCCTTGAAATTGAATCACATCCAATTTGATGCGTTATTTTTTCCTTCAGAATCTCCTGGTGTGTATCAAGTATTTCACAATAAATTGGTTACACCCATCATTTGCTGTGGTATTTTCTAGATAACAAATAAATGGTATTACTGTAGGTCTACACAGAGACCGTGTCAACAAGAAAAATTGCCTTATTGTGTACCGGATGCGTTAAATTATCGCATTAGAGACATATGGGTTTGTAGGTTCAAAAGATCCTTAATTGTATGAGGTATCACTGCTCAAAGAGTCTCCTTCCAAATTGTCTATATGACCCAATGTGTCTTGGTGAAATCACCTAGTGTGTACATACCGGGGCAGATAACTTGAAGATGAGTGTTACAATTTTATAGTTCGTTTGAATGAAAACACAATTTATCTCTGCAGACCTGTTGGGGAGCGTATTTGTAAAAAGGAAAAAATAGGGTACAAGCAGTAGTCCAACAATGCATGTAATGCATGTACTATAGAGCAGGATTCACTGTGTGCAATCGTCTGCTCTTATAGATAGGGGACACACAGCACTGTTATTAGTGCTTTTAAGGCTGAAATTGCCTGATGTGTGTTAAAGCAAGTCATGCATATGCTACAGAGACAGATTTGCTGCATGCGATCGCCCGCTATTGAAGGTAAAGACACTTAGCGCTAATAGGTGCTTTTTTCACGCTGGAATTGCCTGATGTGTGTCTGTTACTGCAAATTGATTGTTACAGTTTATTGGTTTGTAACACAGTGATGACTCTAATAGATTGTTGCAGAGTGTCTACAAGAAGAATACATCTATTTATGTTGGAAATGCTTGTACGTTTTTCTCAATATGATTGCTCCTAGCAGTAAAAACTGCTGTGGGCTGTACCCGGAGGGCGCTCGTCCCAGATGCACTGCGGGTTGGTCAAGCTAAATTGCCTGATGTGTATCCTCATACAATATTAAGTGAATTTGTTGGATGATTATCACTTTTAATAGGCAAAATTGCCACTTTAGAGATGGCAGATATTATTTAGCAGGTTTGCAGGGAGGTTTTAACACAGTTGCGTTTATTTCACTTTAATTGTGGCACTCCACTAGTGTGGAGGTTACCGTCAGTTTTAATATTTCAATCTACACGCAGGAGATGTTCTGTTGAGTGTACAGTATATAAATCGGAGTGGGGGGGAAAATGACACCGCAGTGGAGCCGTCACAGTGCGACTCTCACTGCCAGTGTCAAACCCCGCTCTGTATTAGCGCTTGTGCTATGAGACAGAGAGTGCAGGTACTGGCTCCGTTTCACAGCTACGTTGCTGGCTGCTCGGCAGCAGGAAGCTTGGAGTCCGTGGTCAGGGTCTGACTCCACGGCTCCCGATCAGTACTGTCTCTAGGTACTGTCTGCACAATGCGCAACTTATCACAATTCACAGAATATACATTTCATGGGGAGGGGATAGGGGGGATTTATCACACTAAGTGTGTAGGTCGGTCAACCTACACACTTAGTGTGATAAATCCCCCCTATCCCCTCCCCATGAAATGTATATTCTGTGAATTGTGATAAGTTGCGCATTGTGCAGACAGTACCTAGAGACAGTACTGATCGGGAGCCGTGGAGTCAGACCCTGACCACGGACTCCAAGCTTCCTGCTGCCGAGCAGCCAGCAACGTAGCTGTGAAACGGAGCCAGTACCTGCACTCTCTGTCTCATAGCACAAGCGCTAATACGGAGCGGGGTTTGACACTGGCAGTGAGAGTCGCACTGTGACGGCTCCACTGCGGTGTCATTTTCCCCCCACTCCGATTTATATACTGTACACTCAACAGAACATCTCCTGCGTGTAGATTGAAATATTAAAACTGACGGTAACCTCCACACTAGTGGAGTGCCACAATTAAAGTGAAATAAACGCGACTGTGTTAAAACCTCCCTGCAAACCTGCTAAATAATATCTGCCATCTCTAAAGTGGCAATTTTGCCTATTAAAAGTGATAATCATCCAACAAATTCACTTAATATTGTATGAGGATACACATCAGGCAATTTAGCTTGACCAACCCGCAGTGCATCTGGGACGAGCGCCCTCCGGGTACAGCCCACAGCAGTTTTTACTGCTAGGAGCAATCATATTGAGAAAAACGTACAAGCATTTCCAACATAAATAGATGTATTCTTCTTGTAGACACTCTGCAACAATCTATTAGAGTCATCACTGTGTTACAAACCAATAAACTGTAACAATCAATTTGCAGTAACAGACACACATCAGGCAATTCCAGCGTGAAAAAAGCACCTATTAGCGCTAAGTGTCTTTACCTTCAATAGCGGGCGATCGCATGCAGCAAATCTGTCTCTGTAGCATATGCATGACTTGCTTTAACACACATCAGGCAATTTCAGCCTTAAAAGCACTAATAACAGTGCTGTGTGTCCCCTATCTATAAGAGCAGACGATTGCACACAGTGAATCCTGCTCTATAGTACATGCATTACATGCATTGTTGGACTACTGCTTGTACCCTATTTTTTCCTTTTTACAAATACGCTCCCCAACAGGTCTGCAGAGATAAATTGTGTTTTCATTCAAACGAACTATAAAATTGTAACACTCATCTTCAAGTTATCTGCCCCGGTATGTACACACTAGGTGATTTCACCAAGACACATTGGGTCATATAGACAATTTGGAAGGAGACTCTTTGAGCAGTGATACCTCATACAATTGAGGATCTTTTGAACCTACAAACCCATATGTCTCTAATGCGATAATTTAACGCATCCGGTACACAATAAGGCAATTTTTCTTGTTGACACGGTCTCTGTGTAGACCTACAGTAATACCATTTATTTGTTATCTAGAAAATACCACAGCAAATGATGGGTGTAACCAATTTATTGTGAAATACTTGATACACACCAGGAGATTCTGAAGGAAAAAATAACGCATCAAATTGGATGTGATTCAATTTCAAGGGGATTCACTTACCTTATGAATTAATAAGGACTGTGATATCAATGCACGTACACAATCACTCCATAGTGAGAATAATAAAAGATACGTAACGTGCACACTATCCAATTGATAATAGACCCACCAGTGAATCAAGGGATAGCGGGGTTCACTAAGTAGGAAAAATTCTTTTTCCTTTTTACTCTTATCCCCATTTCTACCCCTGTATGTTGTGTTTTTATATGTCGCCATTTTAAAAATGAATATTAAAAGTTAATTTTTATGACTAACAATCTTCTTTATTTCGAGTGCGCCACATTCATGACAGTCTTTTCTTTTCTCTTCAAATTGTGTTCAATTCCTGTCTCAGTGGCAGCACACCCCAGCATAAATACTCAGAGAGCATAAAATCTAATAAAGGGGTACGCAATATATATAACTATCCAGCTACCTGTGCGATTGGAAAAAAGCTCTTTTTGTATACATTTATATACATATATAATTATATACATTTATATACATTTTTGATTGTCGGCAGAAAATATATCATCTACAGAGAACTGTCATTTGCTTTTACCTTTTCCTTCTTTAAGAGTTAAAGGATTAGAAAATGAGGTATGTCTTTGATTTCTTTACAGCTATCAGTATGTATATTTACGCAACAATAAACATATCTTATCACCTTTGTTGGGCCCTCAGTAATGGAGCCCACACACCGGGCAATTTCAGCCCATTTTTTAAGGGGTATGGATCATTAGGTCTACAAGAAGTGGGTCGATAAGCATTGGGTCGACATGCAGAAATCGACATGTCATTAGGTAGACACAAGCATTAGCTCAACATGGGCAAGGTCAATAGTCAAAAGGTCGACATGGTTGTTTTTCACTGTTTTTTTTAGCTGATGTGTTAAATATGCTTCGGGCACACTATTTTATTCTCCCACCTCGCCCTAGTGGATGGTAGGGCATGAAATACTGGCTGTCGGCACATGTCGGCTCAAAAAACAGTGAAAAACCCCATGTCGACTTTTTGACTGTCGACCTTGCCCATGTCGACCTAATGCTTGTGTCGACCCAACAACCTGTTGACCTAGACCCATGTCGACCTTTCTGCATGTCGGCCCAATGCTTGTTGACCCAATGCTTGTCGACCTATCCCTTTCTAAGCGATCTGACTAGACTGCTTACAAAATGACCCTACATCGCTCTGTGCCTAGGGGCGATAGCGATGCGTGACCCAGTGCGTCACTAATGCATTGCTCAGATTGCTCAATACAGTCGCCCCGTGTGTGGGCCACATAACAATTGCAACTTAACTGCCTGGTAACCCAGTAGATCTAGGCAGTTCAGATCTGGTCATTTCTACTGATGTCTTTATCAGGGAAGGGACTGCTTGCTGGCAAGGTAGAGCGGGAGGTTGCTTAGTAAGTACCTGAGCTACTGTACTACCAAACTCTGCTCTTCCATGTCTCTGAAGAGCTAGGAGTGTCGCTTTCCATCTTACAACTACTATATGCCATAGGGGTATCAGACTAGCAATTCCCTCCTAGGGGTGGAGGGCATTGCATATGGCACCCCAAGAGGTACCGGACATTTTGAAAATTGAATAAGCAAACAATAAGATTAACAATAGTTCAAGTATAACAATAATTCTATGAAACTTACGGTATTTAGCTGTCGAATGAGCAATGGCTTGACTTCGAGTTCTAGCTGCCAGTCACATTGTAATATCCTCTGCTGGAACTGCTCCAGGTTTAGCTGCCTCTGCAGTTTCTCCAGCTGCCTTTGGTTCTCCACCTTGGTATTTTTCTTTTCACCAGAGGCTTCCTGTCCATCTTTCTGGAGTGATTGTTGTATCTCACCGATGTCCTGCTGTAGAATTTGTACTTTCAATTTTGAGTCTCTCAGCTGTTGTTCCAAGGCTTTTGCACGTCCTGCTCTCCATATAAGAAACATCATATGTTCTCGTGTGTCCCTTGACTGGGTTTGGCTGTCTTGGTCAGTTGAAGATAGGAATGATCCAAAAGGTCTCCTTGCAATATGCTCATCTACATGAAATTTACCGCCTGGCTTTGGTTGATGTTGGGAGGAAGTTAAGGGATTCTTGCTCCTAGCTTCATGGAGGAGAATCCAGTTACGTGCCAAGTTAGCTGTCACTAGGCTTTCTTCAAAAATATCTGGTATACAGTGCAGTAATGCCATTGAATGAGGCATTCTGGAACTATGGTAGTTCTGTGCCAGGGTCCCGGAGCTCAGTAAAAGCGCCCAGCTTCGCCTGTGGTGAAACAACTGCCTAGCAGTGCCTGTGATGTTAGGAGGAGACAGCGGGATAGGCAGAGGTGTGATTTCTGCCTCATCATTTACGTAGAGGTTATCACTCAATGGAAAAACAACATGATCATCAAAGGCATTCTTCATTGCCCGCAGATGCCCTAAATATGATAAGATCCAAGAGAAGTACCTGTGG
Organism: Crinia signifera; assembly: GCF_055691185.1. NCBI lineage: Eukaryota > Metazoa > Chordata > Amphibia > Anura > Myobatrachidae > Crinia > Crinia signifera. Next base: position 129,386,533 of record NC_139223.1, read on the forward strand.
AGCTGCGCTCTCTGATCCCCACTATGGGAGGTTGATTGGACATATTGCTCTATGTGTTTCCAGTTATCAAGCTGTCCTTTGTGCTCTTCCAGAAGCAGGGCCAGTGCTCTTTGCAGAGTTTGCAAGTCAAAGTTTACTCGACACTTCTGAACCTGCTCTTCAAAGACTTGCAGCTCTTCCCGCAGTGATGCATATAATCTTTCCATGTTAGATTCAGGTCAAGTCTATTTTGAGACCATATTTAATAGTGAAGCTGACATCCTTCTTAAGCGATGATTTGCTGCCGCTTTTCTCCTGATTTCTCTGCTTTTTCCTGTGTCCCTCAGTTCTTCATGTAACAAAGAATGCAACTACAGACTGTACTCAGGTCTTTGTGTGTCGGATCAGTATTTGTGATCCTCATCAGTCTCCAATCTTTGTTAGTCTTTCACCTGTCTCGTGTGTCTCCTCACCTTTGCTGAGCTCTAAATAACAATTGCTCTTAACTACCTGGTTTCCCAGCAACTCCAGGCAGGCTCAGACCTGCTCTAGCTTACTGATAAGGCTTATTGTTTAGGTTTTAAATGACAGTTCCAACCAGTGGCAAGTGCAGATCAAGAGTCTGGTAAAAGTTTGCAGACCTGACACAGAATGATTTATTTCCAACTTATAGCTAGACAGCTTGCTGTAAGGAAGGTGAGTGTGCTTGTGCTGAGTGTAGAATACTGTACATTGGCCCTTATTCTGGTTCACATGCAAAGGCAAATTCTTTCCCAAATGGACAAAACCATGTGCACTGTAGGAGGGTCAGATGTAGCACAGGGTTGCCTACTTCTACAGTCTCCTCTCCAAAAGAAGCACGGAGAGGAGACTGTCAGCAGAGCTGTGGGGGCTGATATCGGCATCATCAAGCCCCACCCCCAGCAATGTAAATACCAGAATTTACGGGTCTCCGAGGCCGGAGCGGGGCTAAAATGATGTCATTTTAGCCCCTCCCAAAAAGCCGTGAATCACAGTATTTAAACACTGCGTTGCGGTATTTAAATACCGGGACCCTGGGTGAATGGTTGGCACCTCAGAATCCGGGAGGTTTGCCCACCTTTCCGAGGGGCTGGGAGGGAGAAATTTTGGGAGGGTAGGCAACCCTGATGTAACATGTGCAGAGAGAATTAGATTTGGGTGAGTTATTTTGTTTCTGTGCAGGGAAAATACTGACTGCTTTATTTTTACACTGCAATATAGATCTCACTTTGACGTAAAACCCCACCCAAATCTAATTCTCTCTGCACATGTTACATCTGCCCCACCTGCAGTGCACATGGTTTTGTCCATTTAAGAAGGAATTTGCCTTTGCGTGTCATGCTCCACCCAAAGGGAATTTGCCTGCGGCAAGTGCACGGCCACCCCGCCGTCCGAATGTCTGTGCTACGCTGCGAGCGGATGTGTCCGCGTACACATCCAATCACACGCACCCTCACAAAGGAGAAAGCATTCGATGGTTGCTCACCATTTTTCCTCTGTTTGCAGATAAACATAAGCCAGGACTTACTTTTAAGATGCCCGGTCTCCTGCGAATTGGGGATGGGCGCTGATGTTATGTGACATCCACATGCCCCGAGCAGGCAGGAGCATGCCTGTATTCCCAGGAGGCTGCCCAGCTTTTCTATGGGCACACCGACCATTTTTTGTTAATCAATCAGGCAGTCCAATGACATGAAGGCGCTCGCTGAGGGGGGTTTGCACATGTGTGCCTATGTGCATGTGCACTCCCCCACCATCGAGAACGGGGACAAATTCGGACCTTTGCAAACAGGTCTGAATCGGCCTCATGATATGACCACTGTTGTATAAATCTTATATGTAACGCTCATAATGGATATTAAATATTTACCTTTAATAAAACTTCACACAAATAAAAGATTAGAACCGATAATGAAAAAAAAAAAAATAGTGGATGCAGCCAGCGTTAGACTCGGTGGCACTGTAGTTGCAGGAACGCACACTACTGTATCCATTGTAGAAAAAGTCTAGCACAGTGGTGTCAAACTCATGTCCCTCCAGCTGTTGTGGAACTACACATCCCAGCAGGCCCTGCCAGAGATTTTATAGAATGGATTGTTAAAACTGCGGCGGGGCTAGAGGGCCATGAGTTTGACACCAGTGGCTCTAGCATGATGTCACCTAATTGAAGTGAAGGCCACCATAAGTTTTAGTTATGACTCCAGAATGCCTATTGATATGTCGTCATTAGGTCAAGGATAACAATGTTGACACTCTTAAAGTTGACACTTAAATGTTGGCAGCTATTATTTCAACATTGTAAAATGTTGACATTTCCGAATGTCCACATTAGGGTTCGGTCCAGGAATGGAGGATAGGTTTAGAGAAGTGCCTTGAGTCCTGTGGAAGAAAGTGCGATATATATATATATATATCGTGGTGGTAGTGCGGCACTCCGGCGACTTTTCAAAATAAAGGAGACAGACGCCTGCTTACATCAACGTTTCGAGAGTTTTTAATCTCTTCATTGAAACGTTGATGTAAGCTTGCGTCTGTCTCCTTTATTTTGAAAAGTCGCCGGAGTGCCGCCCTACCACCACGATATATTTGGGGACGTGTTTGTCTTCCAAGGGAAGGCACCTGGTGCTGTTGTTTCTGCACTGAACCGTGGAGTGCCGGCTATCCTACAAACTATATATATATATATATACACACAGTTTCAGAATATGAACAATCTACTATGAACATCCGGGCATCTATTAAGGACATGAGACACAATGCGATCACCATGGTAACCCACGCAGTGCAAGCGTATGGGAACATCTCTTAATAAAGCTTCCAAAGTGACACAGATCGTCAGTGACACAGCGCATGCGCACAGACAAGGACTAAGAAAGACGGAGCGCGCAGACGCACGGAGCTCCTTAACTACCAGATTGAGAGACTTCACTAACTAGGCGCACATGCGCAGTGAAGCTATACGGACGCCGGATGTGTGGCGGAAGTGGGGCGGATGTGATGTCAGGCTCCATGTAAACGGAGCTGACACACTCCAAACCTCCTTCAGCCAATTGTGTACTTTCAAACACTCGTTTTATAATTCGCAACTATGAGGATTGGTGGTATTAACCCCAGTACCTCTTACATAGTCTTATAACATGGTTTCTTTCAAACGCAATTTTTGTCTAATTAAGCAGCGTTAACGAGGGGGGCGGCACCTTAGACCCCATCCCTGCTATAAATACAGCTTTAGTCATTCTGTCCCTTACCCCTGACGAAGTCCTGTTGGACGAAACATGTTGGGATACTTCTGACTCCTGCTCCTCACTACTCTGCCAATAAGTTAAGCTAACCTTATTTCTAACTACAACTATTTGTTGATAGCAGCCTGAAACAGCAGTTCACTTTTTTTATATATATTTTTCTATTTATATATTTCTTTGTTCCATTTTATATTTCCTAAATTTTCTTTTATATATCCTGGTCTATTCAGTTGTGCATATATACCAGTTGGCACATTGACACTTTTTTTTTTTTTTACAGTTCTTTTAGCACACTTGCTGTGTCCCACTAGTCAAATCATCATACTAAACTAATACCATTGCCATCCCAGACTTGTATTATCTAGTGTCATTTTTTTTGTATCCATTTTATCCCCTCCCCTGTGGTGTATATCTGATACATTTTATATTGTGGTTTTATAACATTGTGTGAATATCCATATGTATTTTTAAACTTTTTTCTTCTGTTTTTAAATAAATCATCTATTTTTCATACATTGTCCCATGTGAAGTACGTGCACAGTAGTCGCTATCCAAAGTCCAAAACAAAAACCTTTTCTATATATATATATATATATATATATATATATATAAAATATATAGGTGATCAATAACTGCGACAATCACAAGGCTTATTCAATTGCAAACAAGGCTTTCGGGAGAACTCTCCCATCCTCAGTTCTCCCGAAACATGTCGGACAGGATTAAAGCTTGTTTGCAATTGAATAAGCCTTGTGAGTGCCGCAGTTATTGATCACCTGTGTTGGACAGTCAAGTCTCCAGAGGGCACCTAAGCATTTCACCTGGGCATAATATATCGAAAAATGCCGGGCTCAACAAAAGAATATATATATAAATAAAACTTAAGGAGCCCATACACTCTTCGTTCGTGGTGTCCGTTTTGTACTTTTAAAGTACACATCGTATCGCATTGCATGCCTTGTGCATGCATTGTGCATGCAATGCGATGCGATACGATGTAAAGCGCATCTCAGAGTACAAAACGGACGGAGCAGGAACGGAGCGTGTATGGGCTATGGGTATATCATGCTCCGTTAAATGACTCCTCTAGAAAGCACAGTCACTTGACTGCCAGAACCTGGAAGATGACTTTGGAGCTGTCAGGAGCAGGCAAATTACCATTGGGCCACCAGGAACAATATTTAGACATTCTGGGTGAGATGTCATAGAGTGGGATTTTTTAAACAAGACCAAAAATCGCAAGAAAACTATAAGGCGCCTATTGAATTATCATGATTGACATTTACCTTAACTTAACTCTAAATTACCCCTAGAAATGAATCACACGGAAAACTTATCTAAATATAATCACAGGGACATAACATAAGTTAAAAAGGTCAAAGATATTTATTTATGAGGTATGACCCTATTGAAAGGGATGGGCAGGAAAGCACTTGGAGACCAGCTCAGGTCAAAATTTTTTAGTATTGGCGATGACTACAATGCCCCAACTTATAACCAGGGCGATGAACCGCCCCCATTGAATTTAAGGCACAGATCGCACTGTGACGGTCTTACCGCCCCTCCTATGGCATGGCAAGGACACTTCAAGGAAGTGGCCAACGCCCCTGGCTGAGGAAGGACTCACCAGCCATCCTGGCAGAGGGGGGCAATACCGCACAGTGACCACCTGTACCTCAAAATTGACCACTGGTCAAGAGCGCCTTCTCAACAATTTTTAATTAATTCTGTAAAGCCGAATTAGGTGAAGGCCGAAAGGCCAGGTAGCAAATGAAAAGAGCAAGGGAGAGAGGGTGGGAATCCAGACTCAAAGAGGAAGCAGCATCATCTGACTCCCCTAATATATACCCCTGCATAAGCTACCACCCCTTTTCTACCTAATTGGCTGATCTAACTATCAATCACCTGAACTTCTATGGGTAATGAACTGTTCACACAACTTTATTAGGACAATCACAAAATTCACAGGCTCTTTAATGCCCTCATGCCTATACAGCCCTCGCTTAATCTACCTCTGTCAAAGAGCCTTTTTTCAAAATTTTACATTACTAAAACAAAATCACACATTCCCGTTACTAGAAATCGCACCATTACTTTAAATTGCACATTGCTGTTAAAATCGCTAGAAATCGCAAGTTATTTTCTGGCTTGATCTAAAAATTGAAGAACCCTATTACATTCCTCCCTCTATAATGTTCACATTGAATGCATGTTGATATATTATATGAACATCCTGCTGCTGCCAGTAAGTCAATTGTATCCATTCCCTGGAGACATAAACTACAGCAGTGGTTCCCAAACTCTGGAGGTTATTCTGATCGGTGCGGCCAAACGTGCGTACGTTCCATTTTAACGTACGCTCTCCGTACGCGGCCGTTGGGGTTAAGTCCACCCACAAATCAGCCGCATACGTACGGCCAGAAACAACGCCTAAGGGGAGTGGCGTACAATTGAGCGTACGCCAACGTACACGGACGGACCACCCCTTAGACTCCGACAACTGGCGTACAACAGAGCGTACGCCACCGTTTACGGACGTCTCTCGTCCGTCTTCCCGCCGACTTCTTGCGGCTATCTGAGCGTACGCCAGCTTGTACGGACGGGTCCCTATTGTTTTCAATAGAAAACTCAGCTTATGTCACCGCTCGTGAGAGTGAGCGTACGTCCGTGCACGCTGGCATACCCTTCACATATATGGACCTGCAAATCTTGCCTTTCAACTACAATTCTGACAATTAATTAATTATTCTAATTGTTATTCAATTATTGTTTTCTATTAACTCAATTGTCTACCTTAATAAAGACCATAATAAAACAACATTTTAACCCTCATTACATGTATATTTGTTATGTTCTAATGTGGCATTTTAATCACTATCTATGTGTCCCCACATTGCTTTTACTTTTAAATAAATTTATGTTGGTGTTTGTGTGTATGTACTAAATTATGTCCATAATTGGTTTGTCCAAAATGTGTAACATGTATACCTACCCTGATGTTATGTGTGATGTTTTAATCTAACAACATTAAAAATTCATGCATTTTCACTATGTGTTATTTAACTCAAAAAACACACAAATTCACACATCAATGGTTACCCCTCACCTCAAATTACCAATCTAACTTACATTACACATCTGTATGTACCTGCTCTTACAAACCCTCTCACATATTTATGATTGAATACACAGGAAACTTCTAACTTTTCAAAAACATTTATTTCAACAAAACAGAGTAAGGGGGGCAAAAAAAATTAAAGGAGGGCCTCCAGTCGGCCAAAAAGAATAGTCAAATAAAATAATGTCAGGAAGATTTCCCGCAGAATTTCCTCCACATCATCCTGGTGCTGTTCTGTGTCTGTAGTGAAGGGAAAAAAAACATTACAGTATATTTTAATATATCCTATACAAAATGGCTGGTGGAAGGGGATGTAGAAATTTGGTGGGCCCCAGCTGGACCCATTGTCTCCTCCTCTTCCTCCTCCTCTTCCTCCTCCTCTTCCTCCTCCTCCTCTTCCTCCTCCTCGTCTGGCTGCTCCTGGGCTGCCTGCTCCCGTGCTGCCTGCTCCCGGGCTTCTATGCGTGCCCTTGCCCGTGCTGAAATGTTCATGTTGATGGCATAGAAATCGAAGATTGGGTTTCATAAAAAAGGGGGAAAGAAAAATTCACATTAGTCATGCTCATAACCTTCCAAATTATCATTGCTGTTATATTTCAGACATTTATCATGCAAACTAATTGATATGCTACACCCAAAAACTGAGCAACTACCTAAACCCCCCCTATACACCCCCATATACACCCCCTATACACCCCATATACACCCCCTATACACCCCATATACACCCCCTATACACCCCATATACACCCCCTATACACCCCCTATACACACCCCCTATACACCCCCTATACACCCCATATACACCCCCTATACACCCCCTATACACCCATATACACCCACATACTCAGGAACATATTTATAAAAAGTACAGAAATCATTTGAAAAAAAACGCAGACATACTAGGTAATAAAAACTTACATCGGGCAATATGGCGGCGAATGCAACTCAGCATGACTGGCTGGCGCCGGCGCAGGTCAGACCAGCGCCGCTCGACTTGGCCCAGGCTTCTGCGGACGCCGGTCCGGGTGTATATTAGGCGGCGGGCAGCATTATACGCCCGCCGCTTGTCCATGTTGGACACATATGGGCCCCTGGGCCCCAGCCGACGGTCCATGACCTCAACCAAGGCCAGCAGCTCCTGGGTCGAAAACGCGCGAGCCCTGGTTGAAGTCATAGTGGCAATGGCGCAGTTATTAATTGCAGGTACATATATCACTTTTGGTGCTTGCTGATTGGTGTAAAAAATTGTTTGTTTAGTATTAACTTTATTAATCCTTCTTACATTAACAAACTGGATGCGAATAGAAACTTACGCGGACCGTTCCGATATACACACACCATAACCAACAGCATGCATTCAATGTATAGAGAGGAACTGTATATACAGTGTGCGTAAAAGAATACACGCAACCGTCTACTAATAAATACGCTGCTAAAAGGGCACAATACACCGATTTCCATGGAGAGACGTACTGTATATACAGTGTGCGAAAAAGAATACACGCAACCGTCTACTAATAAATACGCTGCTAAAAGGGGCACCATACACCGATTTCCATGGAGAGACGTACTGTATATACAGTGTGCGGAAAAGAATACACGCAACCGTCTACTAATAAATACGCTGCTAAAAGGGGCACAATGCAACATGTTGGTGTATGACAATTTCATACTCATTACATATGTAAGGAAAGCATTATAACGTGATGTTTTGAAATGTGACTCACAAAGCATACACAAACTCCAACAGATACCAGCTGACAACACTCATCATTGGAATGACAGGTGCACACATTTCACGATGTAGCACACAATGCTCCACAACCTGTGTATGTGCATATACAGGTGATTGATCAGGTGCGTTGAGACCTGCGTAATTTAAGCGGAAATATCGGCGTAAATTAGCAACTACATTGCGGGGAAAAATATACGCCCCCTTGTTCATGGCGGGAGATTAACATATAAATATTCAGTCAGATGCAGGCCAGAATTGCTGCAAACATGTCTAGCTCAGACGATTCCGCAGCTGAGGACGCTCTACAGAGAGCTACAGCAGAATCCCTGCTTGAAGCTTTGCAGAAGAGGGAACAGGAGCGGAGAAGGAGGGCTCAAGATAGAAGTAGCCTGCAAGACCAAGCGGGCCCCTCACTAACAGGCCCTGTTCAACCTCCACCAGCTCCACAAGGGCCAAGCAACCAGCCAGAACAAGAGGTTGCATCTCTCCAAACAGGTGTGACCCAGCAGGTGCATGGTGAGAGAACTGGGGCCACCAGAAAACGAGCTGCAACATCTAGGGTGAGGACTGAGCAGGATACCACCACCAAAAAGAGAAACCCTGCATTTGTAGAGGCAGAATTGCGAATTTTAGTGCCCAGGGCACGCGAATGGATAGAATTGGCAACCAGGAAGCCGAGTGCCAGTGCAAGGAGAAACCTTTGGGACAAGATCACAGAGGAAGTGAACCAGGTGTCACCAGTGGTCAGAGATTGGCTAGCGGTGAAGAAAAGGCAAGTGTGTTTGTCCCCCTGATAATGTCATATGTGTGTACATATGTGACATGTATGTTTTGAGAATAATAGAAAGGTGTGTTTGTAGATAGTGCTACACTTCAATGTCACATGTGAACACAACCATGTCTAATAACCCACATTGATATATGAAACATGCACCATTGGTGTGATGTGAGGTTATGGGCACAGTTCTGCTCATGTGAAGTATGTGAAGTATGTGATGGGACAAGAGAAAGTGTGTTTTTGAAAGAGTTGTTGTAACATGTTCCATATGATGCTACTGAAACAAGAATGACCAAACTGTGCACATGTAGCTGGTGAGAAACTACACATCCCAGTATGCCATCCCATAGTTAAATTACTCCATAATAACCACACTGTCAAGCTATGGTGGAATGTGTAGTTTCACAACAGGTGGAGGTGCATAATTTGGCCATGGATGATGTCATTTCTGCATAGTGATCTATGTATGTGCATTTAGTGGCCTAATGAATGAGATGAGACACTGAAATGCCTCCTAATGGAGACATTAATGTGTGTGTGGGACACATATGGCTAAAAAACATAAGATCACCCACACTAGGAAATGTCACGTAGCACAGTGGTGCACATATCTCATGGTGATATTTGTATTTTTAAACTTGTAGGTGGACAGACTTCAAAACGACACTGAAGAGGAAGATGACTGACCGGTACAACCACAGCATGTCCACCGGGAGAGGGCCTATGCCAGATAATTTGGAGTATACCCCCCTGGAGCAGGACACCTTGGACGTCATTGATGTGGCCGAGGTCAGGGGGATATCCAATATGGATAGTGAGCTCCCGGCGGAGGTCTTTGCTGCTGCTTTTGATGGTAAGTCACAGTAATGCATTGTATTTTGAAAGATATTTTTTTGTGCGTATGTGATGGTGACATTGTTTTCAATTATTATCCTAGAAGAAGCAGAAACCCAGGATGAACCGGCAGCATCTTCCTCTGCAGAGCCACAGGTGGAGCAAGTGGTCCAGCCTCCACCAAGACGACACCCCCAGCCACAGGAGACATGGGATGAGAGCGTGATGGTGATGCTGGAGAGGATCGAGCAGCAAGGGGTGGATGCTGCGATCCGTCAGCAGCAGGTTGGGGAATTTCTGGCGGATTGGAAGGCCACAAACAGGCAGCAGTGTGAGGCCTTCAACCGCATGAATGACACTCTGGCGGCTGGCATGCAAAGCATTGGCCAACACCTCAGCCGCCAGAATGAAATTCTTGCGGAGCTGCTGACCACCGCCAGGTCCCTAAGGGACAATCCCCCATCTGCTGGCCCACCCCAAGCTGCTCCCCAACCTTCCACCTCTGCTGACCCTCCTGTGTCCACTAGGGGAAGACGCCGCAAGCCATCTGAGCCAAAGGCCCCTGTCCCCAAGGCCCCATCTAAAAGGGGGAAAAAAGGGCCCAAATAATGAGACCTGGTTTACTTCCTCTGTGGTTGGACCCCAAATGTTTAAATTGCACTGGACATCCACTTCCTGAGTTGGCCATCGATCCATTTTCGTGCCATGGGCATTAAAGTTCTTATTTTGACCTCTACAAATGCAGGATAAATTTTTGGTGGTGTGTATCTTGCTTAGTATTCACCCTGGTTGTTGCAGTACGTATTCTGGTGTCCCCATTTCTTTCACCATTGCATTTGCAGGGTAACACATGTTTGGAGATATGCAACCTCTTGTTCTGGCTGTTTTTTTATTTTTGTGTCTATTTTATTTGTTTATTTGATTTATGACATTAAAGTGTCAAATAAGCTGTGATGCTGAACAGCAAATAAATTTATTTTACCAATTAAAACAAAATTGTTGTATGTGTAATTTCTTGTGTGAAACAAATACTAGATTTATGTGTACTTACTGACCAGGGTATTTTTGAACATTTGTTGAAGTGTGGTAGAAGTTTCCCATGTGTAACCCTCTCCATGGCCATTCCCATGTTCCTATCCAACTTTTCCCTGCTAATTAGTTTGTGTCAGCACATGTGCAGAGCAACTTAATAGGTGAGAAAGCAGTTTGTGTGCAGGTGAGGTAGCTCCTACAGTAGTAGGTAAAAGCAGGTCCAGAACAATGCTTTCCTCATGGAGTGGGTGAGGCAGACAAACAAGGGTCAAAAGGTACATTTGTGTAGGAATGCATATGTGTCCTCCCTAAAAAAAGATGTGTGAATCGGCCAAACATGAGAAAATTGCTTGTGAACAAACATGTATAACTTTTTAAATATATATGATTTTACAGTGTCATAAGCAGATGTAGGAATCCTTTGTTAGAGAGATGTGAGTGCAATAATGTGATTGGTGGCATCTTACATCCAGAGTGTAGTAAAATCCAATTCATAGCAGATCAGATAGTGGTACAGTTCTGTATTTTGGGTACTATACAAAGATTGTGTGCAAAATAGTGGGCATGGGCTTAAAACATTGCTGAAACATCCTTTGTAGGTGTTAGATGTGGTTTATGTTATTGTATCATAAATACAAAACCTATGTTTGTATTAGAGTGAACACGTTGACACATGTCGACTTGTGTAGATTGAGTGTGCTACTGTGTAAAGTCTATGAAAGCACGTAGTGAATGTGTCTAACTGTTTAACAAATAGCTACCTTAGCATATATAAGCAGGTCTTAAAAAGATTCTTACCTTAAATTAAACAAACCTTTAAATGTAGAGAAGTATAGAAAGATAAGCTTCCAAGGTGTTTGAGTGCTGTGTGTAGGCTTGCAGGTAGTGAAATCATGGTTTGGACTTAATAGACTGCAGCATTGGTTATTACATTCAGGTGTATGTGTTTGAGTAGTAATCAGCGTAAATTAGCAAACCCAGGCGCACGCTGGCATGCGGTATCTGTAGGGGTGGTCTGAGCTGGCGGTTGGCGGCCGCCTGTTTTGTGTCCGAAATGAACGGTGCTTTAGGCGATCGTGCGGTAGTAGCACCGCTCATTTTTGGTGCACACCCCCGTGTACGCCCATATTTACGCCCATTTTCCCTCATTATTTCGGCCGCTCCCCTCAACACGCCCCTATGCCGCCCCCAATGCGCGTACTCTCGCGTACAGGTTTTTTCGCACGGAGAGACCCGTCCGTAAGCGTTGTGGAGTGTTCGCGCCTGCGCATTAGCGAATGTACGCATGCGCAGATCATGAAAAACCCCGGAACGTACGCGTACGGCCTGGCCGCACCAACCAGAATAAGGCCCTGTGTGCCATGGTGGCACCCTGGGGTGTCTTGAGACACTTGCAGGTGTGCCTCAGGGTGGTGGTCCAAGAGAAATTCAAATTCAAATTGGTAAGTATAATAAGTAAAACTATTGTTTGGGGCTTACGATAATAATATATGTGTACAACAGAAGCTAATCCTATCCCTCACCACAACATTTACCCAGGCATGTCCAAACTATGGCTCTCCAGCTGTTGTGAAACTAAAAGGTCCCATAATGCCTTGCCACAGTTTTGCTATGGGGTAATGCTAAAACCATGGCAAGTCACGCTGGGATGTGTAGTTTCACAAGAGCTGGATGGCCACAGTTTGGCCATGCCTGATTTAGCCCAAGGATTACATTTAAACACAACTTACTTAATTTAATATATTTTTACCAAATTTCTCAATAAGAATCTTTTGGACTAGGGGTGCCATGATCAAATTCTGCTACTCTAGGGTAACGTGATTCAAAAAAGTTTGGGAACCCCTGAACTGCAGTATAACTGATTACCGGTGAACACATTGCATCCTGTGGCACATGGGATTGTAAAAAGTGAGGGTGAGTCTGGGTGACTAGTTGAAAATACAAGGTAAGTCTGAAATGATTGCATAGCTGACTACCCTCCATTCTGCAGGAGACTCCCTGAAATAGCAGCAATCTCCCTCACTCCCTCATTAGTCTAGCAATCTCCCTCATTTCATCTTGCCCATATTACACTGTTTTGTTTTGTGGGTTTTTTTTTGGGGGGGGGGGGGGGGGGGAATTGAGATTGAGATAGATACAATTACATTGTATCATCAGCACCATTTCCCAGCACTTTAAGAAGCATAGTCTCTCTTACTAACTGCTTTGGGGCTCATCTACATATTTATATAAGTCATACCAAAAGACTACTCTCAGATGTAGCAGTGCACATCCACGCTTCCAGGTGCCACGTTCAGAATATATGGGACTAGACACACCCTTTGGGTGGAGCATGACACACCCTCTCAATGGGGCTCTGTGCAAAATTCTACTACTATAACTATATATGTCCCTGAAACTAGTTTTCAAAAGTAGGCAAGTATGAGTGATTGTTAACCTTGGGAAAGTAAGCCAGTCTTATGACAGTTATCATTCAGATTGCCTCATAGAAAAGAAACTGCTTATAAAGCCCATAATATAAAGTACAACAGAAGCCACGCATGCAGCTAGCACGGGAACAAAACATTCTGAATTAAGCCCCAAGCTTCTGGGTTTTTGGTTGCACTTCCCCTTACAATATCATTACAGAAACTCTGTGGTTACTGGTTGGTAATCTCACTCCCCCCCCCAGTCATTCCAAAACTCTGTTTTACATTTTTCTCAAGACACTTATGTTTCACTCACTGTGGGGCCCATTTATTATTAAATATCTGCAGCAAATTCAATGAAAACACAATTTTCAGGGATACTGTACAGTAGATCTAAATATTTAATATCACCCAAATCAATGACAGAGGGACCTCCGGAACCCTCACCAGGGGATGCAGTTAAAATCCCGGCGGTCGGGATCCCGGCATTCAGAATCCCGACGCCGGAATCCCGATTGCCGAAATCCCGACACATTCTCCCTCCGTGGGTGTCCACGACACCCCTGGAGGGAGAATAAATTAGTGTGCCGAGCGTAGCGAGGCACCGGGCCCGCTGCGTGGCGAGCGCAGTGAGCCCGCAAGGAGGGGCGATCCACGTCCCCCCCTTGTCGGGATTTTGGCTGTCGGGATTCCGGCGTCGGGATTCTGAACGCCGGGATCCCGACCGCCGGGATTCAGTACTGAATCCCTCACCAGCTATGGAGCCTCGCATGTGTAATCACTGGCACTGGATTGAACACATTGGTACTGCACATGCTATTTCATACACCAGAAGTAGGTAAGTCCTCATTGGGCAATGCGATTTTGGGCACTTATATGTATCGCACCGAGATTGGATTGGATTGCAAATTCAATTATTAATTAATGGGCCCCTATATCATACCTCCCAATATGACCCTCTCCAGTAGGTACAGAATGTTCTGCTCTTGGACTTTCCTCTTAAACTACAAAGCATAGCGAGCACAGCGAGCCATGCAAGGGGACACGGTGCACTTAAGACTGTGTCGTCGAATGTGTCGATATTCAGGTAAAAAAACAGTAAAAACACCCATGTCGACCTTTTGACTGTTGACCTAACCCAAGGTTGACTACCTGATCCTCTCCTTCAGGGAGCAAATGCTCTGTTCCTGTACTTCCCTGGTAATGTGTGATTACCATCACCTGTGGGGAGCCAGGTAATTGATAAGAAAGGCGTTTCACCACAGGTGATGGCAATCATACATTACCAGGGAAGTCCAGGAACAGAGCATTTTCTCCCTGAAGGAGAGGGTCAGGTAGGCAACCCTGACCTAACCCATGTCAACCTAACGCATGTGTCGACCTAGACAGCTGGCGACCATGTCATATGTCGACTTAGACACCTGTCGACCTTAACCCATGTCGACCTAGACCCCTGTCGACCTTCCACTATGTCGACCTAACGGTGTCGACCATCTTATGGTCGACCCAATGATCCCAACCCCAGCTAAATAAGCCACTGATGGGCTAATTTCACATACTCTGAAACATGACCAGTGGCTGCTCTAGAGTGGAGGCTGCAGCACAGTTCAAAATTCAAATAGGGGATCCACTCCCACTGCAAGTGAGTCAGTGTGGAATGGCAGTTGGTGGAAGAGGGAGTGACCCTCTGCCGCTATCGACTTCGACAGCTGTAGGTGGCAATGCCCTATCCACACAGCAGGGACAGCGCTGCTGCCTCCGGGCTACCCTTCCTGCTTCATTTGATTAAAGAGGCGATGCAGGAAGTGTTGTATTGGTGGGATAAGTGGCGCTATAATACATTTACCACATTGTACCTTATGGAATGGGTCATGTTGTGAGGTTTGAATTCATACTGATTACATTTGTGCAAACAGAGAGCATTCTTATTGTGTCTACTGTGGGGAGAAACAAATACCTCTATCTGGGAAAGGGAGGGTATATCATTGCTGGCTAAATTATTGCTAACCTTTTAAACTATGCTGCAACCGATGGGTGTCAGTTCCATGACTTTGAGCAGAAATGGCACTTCCTGTTCCTGGGACTGACCCTATTGTAACACTTTGTGGTGAAACCTTCATTTGGAAATTCTCACATATTATTAATAGTGTACCCCATATTACGCAATTAGCAGATCTTTACATGTAACCACGAGAATAGCGTTAACAATACAATTCTCATGTCTGAATGCAGAAAAAAGTAAAACTAGGAACAGCGACAATAATTTTGCAGCTTGATAAGAAAATATGAATTTTGGTATATGCAGTGTTGGACTGGGGTGTAAAGGGCCCACTGAGGAATAAAGGGATTGGGGCCCATGTGTAGGGGTGTGGCTAGTCTCCAGAGGGGGTATGGCCAGCTTTTTACAGACGTTTGGCTAACTATAAGAGAGTAAGTATGGTAAATTATGGTAAATACTGCTAGTGCATGCACAATAATGTACCAAAATAATATAAGGCAACTTATATAATGTGTAATTCAGGTGCTTTGGGGAGCATTTATCATTACAGAGTGATGCTGGTGCGGTGACATCCCGGACATCACATTGCGGTATCATGCAATACCGCCAGGATTTATCAATGTAAGGGCGCACGGACAGGGCTCCAAAAGGAGCCCATCCCTGCGAAGCCCTGACCCGCGATGTGTAGCCATAGGCTACAATGGGCTATCGCCATCCCAGAATGGTGATACATCGGGCAGCTTCGCATCCCCCATAGAAACCTATGGGGGATGCGGCCGGCGGCGCTGCAGGGGGGATCGCAGATTCCTGCTGCGGTCCCCCTTTAATACATTTGGGGATACTTAATATTTGCGGGGATTTAGCTGCAAATATTACTTAATATAAGTGTGGCCCTTTATCTGATCCCTAGAGGAAGAGGTAGGCCTCCATACAGTGGGACCCACCGGGAATTTCCCCTAAAACCCTGTGGGCCAGTCCAACACTGTGAGTGTGTGTGTGTATATATATATATATATATATTAGGAGTCACAAGGTGGCACCCAGGTGGCAAAATCTTTCAATATGCGTGGTGCAAGGTTCATAAAAAGAATTACAGAAGCACTTACCTCCCTTCTGATAAGGGAAGAAACGAGCCAGCACTCACAGTGGTTTAGAAGCAAGAAAAAAATGTATTTAAAAGGTACATTACATTTTATGGCACGTAAGCAAGCAGCGGCCGGCCCTGCTTGCTTACATGCCATAAGATGTAATGTACCTTTAAATACATTTTCTTCTTGCTTCCAAACCACTGTGGGTGCTGGCTCGTTTCTTCCCTCATCAGAAGGGAGGTAAGTGCCTCTATATATATATATATATATATATATATATATATACACCTCCCAACTGTCCCGCTAAACGCTTTTATGGGGACGTTCCCGCGTCCCTCCCGCGGCCTGCAGTGTCCTGCTGCGGGGGGGCAGTTGGAAGTCCCCCCCAATCTCACAGAATAGACGCCTATTCGCGGCTGAAAATGAGGGCGCTGCCTAATTTGCATAAGCCGCACCCGCATTTGCATACGCCACGCCCCCTTTTCGGCCACTCAGCGTGTCCCTATTCTGCACTTCAGAAAGTTGGGAGGTATGCATATATATATATATATATATATATATATATATAGATAGATAGATAGATAGATAGATATGAGGAGTATCTATCTATCTATCTATCTATATATATAGGTAGGGCATATGTTGTTGTGACATATTGGTGGGCAGTATCGTCTGTATCGTCTGTAATCACACCACACTATCATACACAGACGATACTGCCCACCAATATGTCACAACAACAGACCAAACAGGGACATAGCACACACCCCCTGTCTGCTGTTCCATTAGATGACAACACGTCACGTCAGTTTGTAGCGAGTGCCAGAACTATCGACTTTATATATATATATATATGTATCTTGTGTAAATAGACAGTTGCTGCCGCCTTCTCAGGTTACTCAGGATGTTTGGTGTAATCACATTGCAGAGGCAGACCCTAAGGGTGGTTTCACACACTCCGGCTCCTCCCGGACGGCGAAATCAGGGGCGTAGCTAAGGGTTCATGGGCCCTGGTGCGAAAGGTCAGCTTGGGGCCCCCCTACATACAACAAAATTAAAATCTCGGTCTGTTTATATTTTATATAGTGCTGTTGTGGAACTACACGTCCCAGCATGCCCTGCCACAGATTTTAGATAATGGATTTCTAAAACTGTGACAGGGCATGCTGGGACATGTAGTTCCACTGTAACAGTGGAACTACACATCCCAGCAGTTTTAGCAATTTTCCCCATAATCTCAAAAGCCTGACAGACAGGACTCACTGTAGTCCGATACAGGGCGGTACTGCTCCTGAGTCCTGGCAGCCTACACGTGCTGTGTGATGGGGCGGAAGCGGTGGGAGAGGGAGGGGGAGGTTGGAGCCCGCGTGCGTCGCGCTGATGTCACGTGGCAAGGGGTCCCCTTCCTATTGGCTGCCTGCGGCTGGGGACGGGACACGGTGGCCATATCTGAGCTGTGATTGGCTGCAGTGTCCCGTCCCCAGCCGCAGGCAGCCAATAGGAAGGGGACCCCTTGCCGCGTGACGTCAGCACGACGCACGCGGGCCCGCAAAGCAGCACTGGGAACGGGTGCGTGCGTCCTGTTCGCTTCCCTCTTCCAGGACAGTGGCGGGGGTTGGGCCCCCCTGGCTCAGGGGCCCGGTCGCATCTGCGACCGCTGCGACCCCTGTAGCTACGCCACTGGGCAAAATCCCGCACGGCCAGGAAGCCGTGCTGTGCACAGTAGTTGTGAATGGACACTATTGTGTCCATTATTCACACGGGACGGCCACGGCCCGGCTGTCCGGTTGCAGCCGGATCCCGCCACTGTAAGGACGGCTGCCGGGCTGTGGCCATCCCCTCCATTCTAAACTGATGTGTGCAGCACGGCTTCCTGGCCGTTCGGGTTTTCGCCGCCCGGCAGGAGCCGGAGTGTGTGAAATTGCCCTTACTCATTCCCCCTCCCCCATTGTCTCCCCTTTTCCCCTTACTGGTTAAGTGGAGCTATTATGAAATGGGTTATTGCTGCCCAGAGCAAATGGATTAAAAAAAAAAAAAAAACCTTGAAAAATGTTCTGTAAACCTTTATTGGTAGCAAAACAACTTATATACGTACTGGAATACACATTGGAAACACAAATAAGGGATGTGCGAGAGCAAGGTAAAACCTCTATATACAGTAGCTGTGAAGAATACCATGTGCCACCCAACCAAACACATCCCACCATCATACCACCCAACATGACCCTTCCAGGAGGGACACAATGCGGTACTTATATGTTAGTTGGACACCCACTATACTTAGTACGCTCATACCCCCACTATCCATGTCCGCGTGGAGTTGATTTTATATAGTGTGGCGAGCGCAGCGAGCCCTGCGAGGGGATGCGGAAAATTAAGCATATAGCTTAGTTGGTGCCCAAATAACATGTCAGTACCCCCAATGCTCTGTTTCTGAACTTTCATCTTGATGTATGATTGCCATCACTTGTTTTTGACAGGTGAATTGAAAGAAAGGTGTGTCACCACAGGTGCTGGCAATCATACATTAACAGGAAAGTCCAGGAACAGAGCATTTTCTCCCTCATGGAGAGGGGTGATGTTGTGAGCTAAGATGGTGGGATGTGTTTGGTTGGGTGGCACATGATATTCTTCACATCTACTGTATATAGAGGTTTTACCTTGCTCTCGCACATCCCTTATTTGTGTTTCCAATCTGTACTTCAGACAGTACGTATATAAGTTGTTTTACTACCAATAAAAGTTTACAGAACATTTTTCAAGGGCTGATTTTTTTATAAATTTTCTCTGGGCAGCAATAACCCATTTCAAATTAGCTCCACTTAACCAGTAAGGGGAAAGGGGAGACAAAGGGGGAGGGGGTTTGATTTGATAGAGATTAGTTCCACCAGCTCCAAGACAACTTTGAGCCATGGATCACAGATTTGCTATGCTCTGACCTAGCTATGTATTTCACCAATTCCTATATGCTTACATCAGTTAGGAAGAAAGGAAACTCCCTGGTCTGCGATAAAACCAGGCATCTAGATGTTAAGATGATAGTCATGATGTGACCAGTTATGATTCATTCATGTCAGCTTTTTGTGAATACTGTGGGTTGATGCCTCTCACCTTTCCCAATAAATCAGTCAGACTCCATGTTTTGTGGCTGACTCATGAAGACACAATGACAGCTTTCTTTTCCTCACAGCAGGGAAAGCAGATAAGGTCATATGACTTGTACATCACTCAGTACCACAACACATTACTAATTACTGTACCATTCACTGCAATTTGTCATGAGGGAGACACTGTACGTGATACAAAATATGACATGCATAGAATACTGGTGCAGATAGATTGGGAAGATAAATCTTTACATGTGTGCCTATTTTAAGTCTCCAGGTGGGATGCAATAAGCATCAGATTTTGAAAAGGATGCATCCCACCACTTTCTGCATGAATTGGGCGGAAATAATCCCAGTAGGTATGTACAATTGCGATTAAAATCTCAAAGGACACCATTAAGGGCTGTCCTTTGCCATATGAGGACCACTGGGTTTATGATCCAGTTTTGCTGTCAGACAGCGGATGCACGAGCTGTAGGGAAGGAGAAAAAATAGCCTCTAAGCTTCTATTAGTCCCCTTTCACACCAGAAAATGCAGGGATTTACCCGGGAATGTCCCTGCTTGATTCCTGGACTATATTCCCGGGTAAATCCCTGCATTTTCTGGTTGGCCTCTTTCACACCAGCCTAGTCCCTGCATTTCTGGTGTGAGGGGGGCAGAGACAGTGCTGGGAGGGTGCCTATGTGCAACAGCTTGTCGCGGTCAGCGGGGTCCAGACTGCGGGGATCCAGGCAGCGGGGAAGGGGGTGCTGCTGATTTTGAAAACATTTTGAAAAGATTGGATGGACATTGAAAGGGTTAAGAGCATTTGGCCAGTCTTTTCAATATTTCTAATTCAGCAGCACTTCCTGCCCTGCTGCCCGGCAAATAGCACTACCAGCGCCCAGCCGGCGCTGCTCGGATCCCTGCAGTCTGGACCCCGCTGCACACTACCCACCACCTGCCGCCCAAACCCTGCCGCCCGCCACCCGGACCGCACTGCCCACCATCTGCACCCTGCTGCCCGGGTCAGTAGCTGCTAGCTAGCAGGGTTTTGGCAAATTTTCCTGGGAATTGGGCCCGGGAACCTTTCACACCAGCGCTAGTCGCGAGTTGTTCCTGGGGTTCCTAAAACTGTACCGAATTGGGATGATAAATCTGTTTGTAAAATGAGCACACCTCAATTAGCATTTCAATTGTCTGCTTTAAAATTGCCTTATATTCCAGCATTTGTTGTAAAACGGTATATTTCACCGGAAACAGTGCCTTATAGTTGTGATAAACCTTCCTGCCTAATGAACCACCAGATACTGTTTTAACTACGAGATTTACCGTCATGGACTGTTAACTTTTTCTCTTCCAGTAAGTTATACCATTCAAATACCAAATTCTCTTTATCTCCAGTCACATCTATCGTGATACTGTAGTTAACTACTGTTTGTGTGACTCAGGGACTAACTATTTAGTACCATCCCTCTGTGAAACACTCCACAGAATTGTACAAACAACCCCTTGGCCCACTCAGGTGCTCATGTACAATCCTTACTGACACCAGTGAGACCCAAGACACAGGGGGCACATCCTTTACCTTTTACCCCTCTCACCGTAAGGGAACCACATGCCAGTGGCCCATATCGGCTCTTTTTACTGGGGTGAGCACGGTCAGACTATTACTCTCAACCTCCATCCAACTTACCCATATGATGAAGGGTAGTAGAAGGGTGTGACTGATGCAAAAACCTCATTGGTCTATACCTGTCCTATACCGTTGCTCTCTCATCCACAGTTTGACTTGACCCTTCCTGCAATACCCAGCGTAACAGGACGTGGTCCTCTCTTACTTTCTGGACAGCAGAAGTGACACTTGGTCCTGATTGTTAGTCCCATGTCTTTCCACCAATCTGAATATACGACCATACATTACTGTGCCGCCTGATCTCATCCGATCTCAGCAGCTAAGCAGTAATCGGCCGGATCAGTACCCATCGGGCGACTGGTAGGGAATATCAGTGCCGTACATACTGAGGTGAATTTAAAACACCGGGCATCACATGACGAACCACTCCTTGCTTTTAAAATTTCAGAAAATTCTTTCTTCTCATCTGCATTCAAACTTATCAGGTGGTCCCCATAGGTGAAACATTTTCGCCCATTTACTGTGATTATCACTATTGTTATGAGTTATGTACTTTCAAGTATACTTTATTATTTGTAATTCTTTCTGACGCCTATAATTTGACGCATACATTTTAAAGTGAAGTTTAATAAAAGTTTTGTCTTAAATCCCTCATTGCCACATCCATCACAACATTGAAACAAGTGTCCCCCAAAAAACCTGTATCGTTCTTCCTTTGTCCGTCTTTGGACGTCCCCCCTTCTCAATCATCTTTTATACTGAACCTATTTGGGAGCACCACCAACCTAGTACCCCTGACAATAGTTGTTATTATTGGTCACATGTTGGTTAATTAGATAGTCAGTCTCTCTTATTTTTCTACACTCATATTGTTTTTGCCTGTGACGATCCACACCCCCCCCCCTCTTCCTAGCTTAATGCTTTGGCCAGGGGGACTTGTATCAAAAGTCTCCCCCCCCCACCCCCACCCTGGCTGTGGCATTACCCTGCTGGCTGGTTGAGCCTGGTGCTGGTTGCAAAAAACAGGGACCCCTATTCGTTTTGTCCCTTGTATTTTGGGGACCAGTACCGGGCCTTGAGCCTGGTGCTGGTTGTAGAAATTTGCATACCACTGCCTACGAATATGCCTAAAATAGTCGTTGTCTTTTTAGTAAATTCCCCCCTCTATCTTTTCAGTGTTCTTAATGAATTAATGCTAAGAGGTAGCTGAAATGCTAAACTCAGCATTTGTTGGGTTGCTCCAGGTTTCGCATATGATTATGTTGTGAATAAAGGAATCACATGGCAGCCTCCTGATCACAGTCATTATTCTATTGGAGTGAGCACATTGCATTCATATGTCTGTAAGAGGCTACATTGTAATAGGATTATACTGTTTTATTACAAGTTCTTCATACTTCTGCTCTGATCTGAGAATGACTCAGACTAATACTTGTTGGTATCTTTGTCCATTAATGACCCCCTCTATCATCCAATAATGAAATTTTGCACCCCAACTTCCATGATACCATCTCTAGACCCCATTATTGTTTAAAGAGTTCATAACATACAGCTGTGTTACCATATAAAATGGGGACTATTTAAAAAGTCTGTGGAACGGAAGGATCACTCAAAAGGCAAAAAGGCAGACTTCTTGATTTTTTTTTCCAAGGCCATTTTGGACTGTGGGGGCCCTGGACAACAAACTTGCTGGGGCCCTTATCAATAAAACTGATATAATGGTGGTTATAAAAAGAAAGTATAATTTATCAATCACCATTCTGATTCTGAAAAATGTCTTAAGAAAGAAAATCTATAATTTTTTGGAAAACCCAATGCAAATCACACTTTTCAAAATGTACACTAATGTTCCAAAGATCTTGCATAATATAAAGAATAACACAATAAATCGGCATTAGCAATTATCTATTAATCCATTTCTCATAAGTATTTTCTTGGAATGCACCAATTAATCTTTGGTACATTAATACAGTGACTTCTGCAGCACCTCAGTGGGCAGCGATGGCAGCGGCTGTGTAGTTGGAAATGGGAGACACAACTGAATCATGCTGTGCTCTGATTTCAGTACCAGCAGTGTGCTGGTTTCATGGGGAGAGTGTGGGGCCCCAGGACAACTGATCCTGTTGCCCTTCCTTGGATCTGGCCATGATGGGCAGGGCCAGGTTACCCATAAGAAGAGCCCGGGGACCTGTCCACTTCCATCTGCTTTTTATAGGTTTTGGGTCTGGATCTCTGCCTGTATTTTGGATCTAGATCTGTTTTGAAACATCAGCCTTCCATGTTTTTTGGGTTTGGCTCTGATTTTCTTTTAAAAAACCCATAAAAACCGCTTAAATCGCAGAATTTCTGGGTTTTTGCTTCTACGCTATTATTAACCACAATAACATTCATTTCCACTCATTTCCAGTCTATTCTGAACACCTCACACCTCCCAATATTATTTTTAGGCCAAAAGGTTGCACTGAGGTAAATGGATGACTATGCTAAGCGACACAAGTAAGCAGCACAAACACGTGGCCCAGCTAGGAGTGGCACTGCAGCGGCAGACAGGATGGCAGTTTAAAGATGGCTTTCTATAGACTCTCAGCATTCCCTCACGTGCTGGGAGCTATAGACTGCACACACATTGGGATTAGAGCACCGCACGTGCGGGGCCACGTCTATGTCAATAGGCGTGGGCGGCACTCCCTGAACGTGCAGGTTGTATGTGTTGCTCATCTGAAAATCCTAAGTGTTGTCGCAGGCTTTCCTGGGAACTGCCATGACGCATATATTCTGAGGCACTCAGCCCTCTGCAACCGATTCAACCAACAACAAATGCCAGAGGGCTGGCTACTTGGTAAGTACATTTTTACATATTACCCTCTCTGTCCTTATTTGTACCTGCTCAAATGTGTGTGTTTCCAGTTTCACAAGCATATTGCTCTTGTCCCAGTGTCTCCTGTTTGCACAATGCACATACCTTACCATATAAGGCAATAACTTCCTATCTGTGTTTTAGGTGACTCAGGATATGGGTGTGTTTCCTGGCTCATGACACCTTTGCACTCCCCAGAGGGCCCTGCACAGCACCGGTATAATGAATCCCATATTGCAACCCGCAATGTGGTGGAGCGTACATTTGGCGTATTGAAAAGTAGATTCCGGTGTTTGGACCGGTCATCGGGTACGCTGCTTTACCACCCAGCAAAAGTAGTAATGATCGTCCAGGCTTGCTGCATGTTATACAACATAGCCCTGTCCCAACCTGCCTATGTGGAGGAGGAACATGCAGCAGTAATGTAGGAAGCCCAACCTACCACACCTCGGGTAGTGAGGGGTACGCAGAGGGGGAATCTGGTGCGTACACAAATCATCAGGCGTTACTTTTCTGGTAAGCACATGTGCCCTGTATTCCAACATGTACCTTTGCTGTAAGTGTACTCATAAACAAATTATTTAGCAATACCATCTGTTTCCACCCACATTTAGCCTAATACACAGAGACCAACTGATGCAGCTGGTGGTGCTGACCTATCCCTTGCTGGTATCAAGCTTGTAAGTACATTTGTAACATGTATGAATTAAGTTTGCTCTAAAACAGTAACTTTGGACTGGCTGATTTGTCACCACAGCCACATAGGGTGTTAGATCATGCTATGAGGTATGCGGTGCTCAGCAATTCCACTCCATTGTAACAGCATCTGACAACTCAAACCTAATACCCATTCATTTTTTGTGAGATAGCTCAGATAGAAATTTTCTTGGTGGAGAATTTATTTTTAATGTGTTGGAGAATTTCTTGTAAGAATGTTCTGGTTTCCTGTTTAATGTTATTTGATGTAAAAAAAATTGCAACATTTTAAGGAATGCCAAAAATCTCTGTAGGGTTATCATCATTTATTCTATGTGCAATTTCTAACTGTGACTAATAAAACAGGAATGCTATAGAAGGACACTGATAAACTGCCCAGTCATTTCCTAAAGCCATAGCTTCTGTTGGCTGCGACATCTATAGGTTTCACCATAGGGGAAAGCAACCAGAAAACAACAAGAAGTGAAGCCTCAAAATGCATAAAGACATCTTATACACACACAGGAGAGGTTACTGGATGGATCATAGGGACAATAACCATATTAAGTATTTGAACTGGGTTTTAAGCAGTTCATGCGCTAGGAGAGAAGACCATCGACTTCTGCAGGGTATCACCAGCAAACACTGACAATTCCCTCCGCATCGCTGACCCAGCGTGCGCCCTTAAGATCGAGATTCGAAAATGCGGTAAATACCCTATAGCGGGTTTTGGACCGCATTTTTGCTTTAGAGCATCTCCCCCTGTGCAATATATACTCTTCCAAATGCAATACGTCTCTTACACATTATGCCACATGGAAGGAGCTGAAATTCACATTCTGACACAGGGGGCCAAAAAACAACATCCCATTCATCTTCAGAAGGAACGTTGAAGTAACAGATGCTTATTACTTCTATCTACCAGCAGAAGGTCTGTGATCAACCGGTAGATGCATACAAATAATATCCACACTTTCCCCCATGAATGATATGCGGTGCATACTTATTGCCATCTTGCTTTATTGTCCGCGGAATTTTTATACGCAACCTCACGTCATACTTGCCTACCCTTCCAAAATGGCCCGGTTGCCGGACAGGAATCCCGACAGGCATTTAACCAATGTCAGGATCCCAACTGTCAAAACACCGACAGCCGGGTTCCCGACGGCCACCTGCTATTTTTCCTTGTGGGGGTCCACGACCCCCATAGAGGGAGAACAGAATAGGTGACGAGCGTAGCGAGCCACCGTGCCCGCAGCGTGGTGAGCGCAGCGAGCCCGCAAGGGGATTTGTTGCACTCACCATTCTGTCTGAGTCCGGACAGTCGGGATCCCGACGTTGGGCTAATGACTGTCAGGATCCCGACTGTCGGACCCCTGTACCACACCCAATGGTCTGAGAGGCCCCTCCCGGCCTCTTGAAAAGGCAACAGGGATCAGATGACACTATTCATGGTGAATTGCGTCATTGTGCGTATTAGCATCATTGTGCAGTGGGGGCGTGGTCACAATGACACAGTTTGGTGTGACACACCCCCTGAACTATCTCCTCATGTGAACCTGCCCCCTATCTCTCACTGAGAGGGCAACCAGAAAGTCGGCAGCCCTGTACTTGCCTACTCCTCCGGAACGCCTGGGAATCCCTCTAATAACTGCTGCAATCCCTCCTTCATACATGGCGGTGATACTAAATATTTGCAGTTAACCCATGAAAATGTCTCATTGCCAGAAATATTCCACAATTATAAAATGAATAAATAAGCCTTTATATAAATATCCAAAGTTCATCACCGTAACACCCCAAACAGCAATCACTACTTCTCCCAAATTACTATAATTCTAATTATTTCCACGTACTGTCTACACACCTCAATATCGTTCGACCCAGATTCTCTTCCCTTGTCCCATAAATAACATGTACACCCCCTCTCTCTCTGTTACACCCTCTCTCTCTCTCTCTCTCGTGGTGGGGCTTTCAAAATGTTGCTACAGTTACACCAATGAGTTTTGTACTGTGTGTGTATATATATCGATAATAGTCAGGTCTGTGAAATCGCAGCCCCGCAAATAGGTCTCAAATCAGGCCCAATATGGATGGATCTATTTATGAGGTAATGCAAACATTTTGTATGGGCGCCGCTTTCATAGGATTGGCTAAATTACTGTACTCATCTCTCACAGCCTGTGTTTTTTTTTTTGTATACAAAATTTTAAAACTTTATTGACAAAACCAATATATGCAGAGGGACAGGCTGCTTTTATGATGTCACAATGTCTTTATGATGTCACAATGGCTTGGTGCTACATAACCCAGCTCACTGCACAGACAGGTGTCTTTACTGCAGGCTCACTGGACAGTAAGCATCTATTACTCACTGTACAGAGTTAGCAGCTATTACTTGGTATTTGCTATTTATTAGCATCAAGTGAATATTGAAATGGATTCCTCTAACAGCAGCT
The DNA here is from genome assembly GCF_055691185.1 of Crinia signifera. Classification (NCBI taxonomy): domain Eukaryota; kingdom Metazoa; phylum Chordata; class Amphibia; order Anura; family Myobatrachidae; genus Crinia; species Crinia signifera. Next base: position 129,413,505 of record NC_139223.1, read on the forward strand.
CAGGGGAATCTAGCATCCCGTGGATGGATGAAGGAGAATATAATGAAGAACAGGGTGTAGGTGCTGAGAAAGAACCACCCACTAATAATTCTGTTTTTTCGGGAACAATGACTGAAGATTTGGGAGAACAACAATGCGGCGAGCATTTCTATGAGCTAAGACCGGCGACGGCTGCAGAAACGGAGGAGGAAACTCTCATGGTGACCAGAGAGAATGGAAAAGTGGAGATTGCGATGTTCGGTGATACTATCATGCATCGATTTGACCGCTATGCTCCTCATAATGGCTGGATGGAAATGCAGATGGATTACTATTCAACGTGGACCCTCGATGTGAGAGCAGAAAGGGACACCAATGCCACTGATGAGCCTGACACCGGGAATGGAGATAATGGCAGCCTGGTTACAGAGACCAATGCCAAACTGGAGGAAGTGGTGGAATCTCTTCCCAATGACACCGTACAGGCCATAGAACACCATGCTGAAATAAAGCAGAAGAATGCTGAACTGAAAGACCTACAGCATCAGCAGAAAGAGATCCGTGGCAGACGCCGTGATCAGACCGCACGCTTCTGGTGCCAACGACTGATGAGACGGATTGGAACATCAGTGCTGAATGTAATCCACAGACGCAACAGGGTCGCTCCCATTGGATGAAGGTTTAAGGGTGAGCTCCAATATATACCAACTGTTCCTGATGAACCATTATTGTTGGAGCTCTCAGGCCCAAATCATCATAAACCTGAACAGAAAGCTGGGGATTAGGGCTACTGGCGACACCCCAATAAAAAAAACGACATTAGGCAGCCACCCCATGGGTGTGTTGGAAGAGCTGCTAACCATAACCATACACCCTTAGTACCTAATCCTACCCCTCCCTTTTTAGTGCCTTACCCTAACCATACCCCCTTAGTGCCTTACCCTAACCATACACCCTTAGTGCCTAACCCTATCCCTCCCTTCTTATTTCCTAACCATACACCCTTAGTGCCTAACCATTACCTCTTAGTGCCTAAACCTACCCATACACCCTTAGTGCCTAACCCTACCACTCTCTTCTTATTTCCTAAACATACACCCTTAGTGCCTAACCATTCCCTCTTAGTGCCTAACCCTACCCATACACCCTTAGTGCCTAGCCCTAGCCCTCCCTTCTTATTTCCTAACCATACACCCTTAGGGCCTTATTCTGATCGGAGCGGCCAAACGTGCGTACGTTCGCCATTACCGCACGCTAGCCGTACGCGGCCGTTGGGGTTAAGTCCACCCACAAATCAGCCGCTTACGTACAGGCAGAAATACCGTAGAAGGGGAGTGGTGTACAAATGAGCGTACGGCAACGTACGCGGCCGGCCCAGCCCTTACACTCCGACAACTGGCGTACAACTGAGCGTACGGCGCCGTCTACGGCCGTCTCTCCTCCGTCTCCCCACCGACTTCTTGCGGAGATCTGAGCGTACGCCAGTTTGCACGGACGGGTCCCTATTGTTTTCAATGGAAAACTCAGCTTATGTCACCGCTCGTGAGAGTGAGCGTACGTCCGTGCACGCTGGCATACCCTTCACATATATGGACCTGCAAATCTTGCCTCTCAACTACTAATCTGACAATTGATTAATTAATCTATTTGTTATTCAATTATTGTTTTCTATTAACTCAATTGTCTACCTTAATAAAGACCTAATAAATCTACATTTGAACCCACATTACATGTATATTTGTGATGTTCTAATGTGGCATTTTAATCACTATCTATGTGTCCCCATATTGCTGTTACTTTTAAATCAAGTTATGTTGGTGTTTCTGTATATGTACTAAATTATGTACGTAATTACTTTGTCCAAAATGTGTAACATGTATACCTACCCTGATGTTATGTGTGATGTTTTAATCTAACAACATTAAACATTCATGCATTTTCACTATGTGTTATTTTACTCAAAAACACACACATTCACACATCAATCATTACCCCTCACCTCAAATTACAAGTATAACTTACAGTACACATCTGTATGTACCTACCCTTACACGCCCTCTAACATATTTATTATTAAAAACACAGGCAATTTCGAACAGTAATCCAACTTTTATTTTATACCAAAAAAAAAAGGGGGGGGGATAAATAAAAAATTAAAGGCGGGCCTCCAGAAGCCCAAAAAGGAGCTGGAGGTAGACGAGGGTGAGCATTATTTCCCGCATTATTGCGGCCACCTCCTCCTGCTGCTGTTCAGTGTCTGTAATGAAGGGATAAAACAAAAAATTAATATACACAAATGTTTGTTGTATTTGTACATAATAAAAAGTTCAGAGTTATGTGTGAAGGCCACATACATTTAGAAACTACATTGAAGATGGGTCTGCTGTAAACACAGTACTAAAAAAAAATATGTTAACACACACATACTGTACATAGTAAATAACATTAATTCAATTACTCCTTCATCAATGAATGTATGCTGTATCCCAATTGGTACTTTGGTTTTGGGGGACTCTCCTCTAACCTCACAATTAGCCTGTGCTATTTAAGGGTTATGACATTGTTGTGGCTTAAGCACTCCTTACTATTTTAAGTAAAGGCAGAATAAACTTGGTCAATGGTTACCTGCAGGGGATATATATATATATATATATATATATATATATATATATAGACAGGGGGTTGGCGGCACTCGGAATAATAATAGACCCCATATATATATATATATATATACACACACCACATGAAAAGCCTGTGTTTGTCCCTCTGCCCCTTACTCTGGAGGAGACCTCACAGTCCTAGTGCTGCCTCTGATTAAAAACCCTCCTATGACTAAGCTGCTGCTGCTGTTCTCCATGGACCTGAGAAGCATGTAATGAGCTCCACCAATCAGAGCTCAGCACAAACTTCTCAGCCTCTGTCCTCTGGTGCAAAGTGTCATGGGACTTAGTCAACTCCCAGAAATGCACTGCACACTTGTGCAATCAGTGTGCCTTGGCTCCCGATGCTCAGCACCATAAATCATTGTCACATTGGCAGATAGGTGAAGCTGCAGCACTACCCCACCCATGCACAAAACATTTAGCTAAAAAAAACAAAACATAACTTAAACATGTTATTTGTAAAAAATACATGACAACCACAGGGGGCCCCTAGCTAGAGGGGGGCCCAGGGGCACTGACCCCTTGCGCCTCCATTATAATCCGGCCCTGTGTTGCACATCATGCTGGGAACTGGAGTTACCCAACACCTGGAGCCACATAACTACCACACCACTAATGTCGGATATCTCATTGGATGTACTGTTATGTCAATTATTCAAGGGGTGAGGCATGGCCACACTCAAAAAGCCTTGTTCCTGGAGAAGGACAGGACACACCTCATGGTCGGCCTGCAGTGATATGTTGCAACTAATGTTGATGTTGGATACACATATGTGGTTGTTGTGATTGTTTATGTGTAGAAATGTGTAGGTCAACATTAGACACATTATTTACTTACGGCTACTTGAGCCATCCTGGTTGCCGTTGGTTGGCTGTGCAGTGGTTGTGGGGGTCAGGAGCAAGGTGGATGGTCCTGTAGTTTGGCCCGAGGTAGTGGGTGTGAGTGGGGAGTGGAGAGGTTTGGGGGTGGGTGGTGGAGAGGTGTAGGGGGGTTGGAAATGGGGTGGGGAGGGGGGGGGGTGGGGGTGGGGGTTGTGGAGGGGGTGGGGGTTGTGGAGGGGGTGGGGGTTGTGGAGGGGGAAGGGGATGGGGAAATTGTGTGGGTCCAAACTGCACCCTGGGTCTCCTCTTCTTCCTCCTCCTCTTCTTCCTCCTCCTCTTCTTCTTCCTCCTCCTCTTCCTCCTCCTCCTCTTCCTCCTCCTCTTTCTTCTCCTCCTCCTCCTCCTCCTCTTCCTCCTCCTCCTCTTCCTCTTCCTCTTCTTCCTCCTCCTCTTCCTCCTCCTCCTCGGCTGCCTGGTCCCGGGCTGCCTGCTCCCGGGCTTCAATGCGTGCCCTTGCCCGTGCTGAAATGTTCATGTTGATGGCATAGAAATCGAAGATTGGGTTTCATAAAAAAGGGGGAAAGAAAAATTCACATTAGTCATGCTCATAACCTTCAAAATTATCATTGCTGTAAAATTTCAGACATTTATCATGCAAACTATTTGATATCCTACACCCAAAAACTGATCAACTACTTAAACCCCCCCCTATACACCCCCTATACACCCATATACACCCATATACCCCCCATATACACCCATATACACCCATATACCCCCATATACACCCATATACCCCCCATATACACCCATATACACCCATATACCCCCATATACACCCATATACCCCCCATATACACCCATATACACCCATATACACCCATATACACCCATATACACCCATATACCCCCCATATACACCCCCATACTCAGGAACATATTTATAAAAAGTACACAAAACATTGCTAAAAAACGCTGACATACTAGTAATCAAAAATTACATCGGGCAATATGGCGGCGAAGGCTGCTGAGTAAAACCGGCTGCCGCCGGCGCAGGTCTGACCAGCGCCGCTCAACCTGCCCCAGGCTTCTGCGGACGCCGGTCGTAGAGAAGATGAGGCGGCGGGCAGCAGTATACGCCCGCCGCTTGTCGGCATTACTGACATAAGGGCCCCTGGGCCCCAGGTGACGGTCCATCACTTCCACCAGGGCCAAAAGCTCTGACGTGGAAAAGGGCCTAGCTCTTGGACAAGTCATATTGGCAATGGCGCAGTTATTAATTGCAGGTACATATATCACTTTTGGTGCTTGCTGATTGGTCGAAAAAATTGTTTGTTTGGTATTAACTTTATTAATCCCTCTTACATTAACAAACTGGATGCGAATAGAAACTTACGCGGACCGTTCCATATACACACACCACAACCAACAGCATGCATTCAATGAACAGAGAAGTACTGTATTTACAGTGTGCGGAAAATAATACACGCAACCCTCTACTTATAACTACGCTGCTTAAAGGGGGCACGATACACCGATATGCATGGAGAGGAGTACTGTATATACAGTAGGCGGAAAATAATACACGCAACCCTCTACTTATAACTACGCTGCCTAAAGGGCCACAATGCAACATGTTGCTGTATGACAATTTCATACACATTACATATGCAAGGCAAGCATGATAACGTGATGTTTTGAAATGTGACTCACAAAGCATACACGAACTCCAACAGATACCAGCTGACAACACTCATCATTGGAATGACAGGTGTACACATTTCACGATGTAGCCCACAATGCTCCACAACCTGTGTATATACATATACGGGTGATTGATCAGGTGCATTGAGACCTGCGTAATTTAAGCGGCAATTATCGGCGGGAAATATCGGCGTAAATTTGCATCTACCTTGCGGGGAAATATATACGCCCCCTTGTTCGTGGCGGGAGATTAACATATAAATATTCAGTCAGATGCAGCCCACAATTGCTGCAAACATGTCTGACTCTGACGATTCAGCAGCAGAGGACGCTCTGCAGAGAGCACAAGCAGAATCCCTGCTTGAAGCATTACAGAAGAGGGAACAGGAGCGGAGAAGGAGGGCCCAAGAGAGGAGTCGCCTGCAAGATCAAGCGGGCCCCTCAGTAACAGGCCCTGGTGAACCTCCACCAGCTCCACAAGGGCCAAGCAACCAGCCAGAACAAGAGGTTGCATCTCTCCAAACAGGTGTGACCCAGCAGGTGCATGGTGAGAGAACTGGGGCCACCAGAAAACGTGCTGCAACATCTAGGGTGATGACTGAGCAGGATACCACCACCAGAAGGAGAAACCCTGCATTTGTAGAGGCCGAAATGCGAATTCTAGTGCCCAGGGCACGCGAATGGATTGAATTGGCAACCAGGAAGCCGGGTGCCAGTGCAAGGAGAAACCTTTGGGACAAGATAACAGAGGAAGTGAACCAGGTGTCACCAGTGGTCAGAACTTGGGACGCGGTGAAGAAAAGGTTAGTGTGTTTGTCAGGTCAATTTTTCAGCAGTCTCCAGCAGGAACTGAGGCCCTTATTCTAGTTCACTCTTTCTGGCCAAATATTTCTTAGATGGACAAAACCATGTGCACTGCAGGTGAGGCAGTGTTTATTTGTTTATTTGATTTCTCACATTAAAGTGTCAAGCTGTGATGCTGAACAGCAAATAAATTTATTTTACAAATTAAAACAAAATTGTGGTATGTGTAATTTCTTGTGTGAAACAAATACTAGATTTATGTGTACTTACTGACCAGGGTATTTTTGAACATTTGTTGAAGTGTGGTGGAAGTTTCCCATGTGTAACCCTCTCCATGGCCATTCCCATGTTCCTATCCAACTTTTCCCTGCTAATTAGTTTGTGTCAGCACATGTGCAGAGCAACTTAATAGGTGAGAAAGCAGTTTGTGTGCAGGTGAGGTAGCTCCTACAGTAGTAGGTAAAAGCAGGTCCAGAACAATGCTTTCCTCATGGAGTGGGTGAGGCAGACAAACAAGGGTGAAAAGGTACATTTCTGTAGGAATGCATATGTGTCCTCCCTAAAAGAAGATGTGTGAATGGGCCAAACATGATAAATTAGCTTGTGAACAAACATGCATAACTTTTAAAATATATATGATTTGACAGTGTCATAAGCAGATGTAGGAATCCTTTGTTAGAGAGATGAGAGTGCAATAATGTGATTGGTGGCATCTTACATCCAGAGTGTAGTGAAATCCAAATCATAGCAGATGAGATAGTGGTACAGGTCATAATTTTGGGTACTATACAAAGATTGTGTGGAAAATAGTGGTCATGGGCTTCAAACATTGCTGAAACATCCTTTGTAGGTGTTAGATGTGGTTTATGTTATTGTATCCTAAATACAAAACCTATGTTAGTATTAGAGTGAACACGTTGACACATGTCGACTTGTGTAGATTGAGTGTGCTACTGCGTAAAGTCTATGAAAGCAGGTAGTGAATGTGTCTGTTTAGCAAATACCTACCTTAGCGTATAAAAAGATTCTTACCTTAAATTAAACAAGCCTTTAAATGTGGAGAAGTATAGAAACATAAGCTTCCAATGTGTTTGCGTGCTGCATGTGTGGCTTGCAGGCAGTGAAATCATGGTTTGTAGTTAATAGACTGCAGCATTGCTTATTACATTCAGGTGTATGTGTTTGAGTAGTAATCAGCGTTAATTAGCCAACTCAGGCGCACGCTGGCATGCGGTATCTGTAGGGGTGGTTTTAGCTGGCGGTTGGCGGCCGCCTGTTTGGTGTCCGAAACGAACGGTGCCTTAGTCGATCGTGCGGTAGTAGCACCGCTCATTTTTGGTGCACACCCCCGTGTACGCCCATATTTACGCCCATTTTCCCTCATTATTTCGGCCGCTCCCATCAACACGCCCCTATGCCGCCCCATTACCCGTACGCTCGCGTACAGGTTTTTTCGCACGTTGAGACACCGGCCGTAAGCGTTGTGGAGTGTTCGCGCCGGCGCATTAGCGTATCTGCACATGCGCAGATCGTAAAAAACCCCGGGACGTACGCGTACGGCCCGGACGCTCCAAGCAGAATAAGGCCCTTAGTGCCTTATGCCCGGTACACACCAGGACGACCCGCTCGTCAGTGTCTCGTCCGACCCGCTCACAATGTGCATTGTGAGCGGGTGCCGGTCGCGATCGGAACCCGCTCATGATGCACCATGGGTGTATGGTCAATTTCAGATCCTACCCGCTGCAGGTAGGATTTGAATAACAACTGACCGAACCGCGGGGCCGCGCATCCGATCGGGATCGGAACAGGACAGAAAAGGGCCAAGTCAACATACAATCTAAATCCAATCGGTCGGAATTGGATCTAGATTGATAGGATCGGAACCTCGTCGTCCTGGTGTGTACCCTGCATAATGATAGAAAAGATAGTAACCCCAAGTGGCGCCACAGGTGGTATAAAGGTTGTATTTAGCAACCTTATTAAAAAGTGGTAATAGGAGGAAAACAATAATAGATTATATGTATGCGTCCTCCTTAATATTTACAACACCTCTCAGTAATTTTTCAATAGATGTATCTCTCCAACAAATATGAAAGAGAAGGAAGGCCCAAAATAGTAAAGCCAGTTTAATACATCAATCTTATAAAACATACAAGCAGGTAATAAACACTTGGTTAAAAACTCCAGACGCTGGATGGATCATAGGGACAATAACCATATTAAGTATTTGAACTGGGTTTTAAGCAGTTCATGCGCTAGGCAGGGCCGGCAACAGAAATCTTGGGGCCCTGTACACTGATATTTCTCGGGCCCGCTGCACTCACTACACAAGGGGACAGGGCTGACACAGGGGGAGGGGTACAGGGCTCAAACTATGAGGGGGGACATGTCTGACAAAGGAATGGGGACAGGGTTCTCACAGGGGGAAGGAATGGCATAATGTGTAACAGTATGCCACACACCGTAATGACTGTGTTATGGGCATCACAGTGTGTCAATTAATCTGTAATGGTCATCACGGTGTGTGGCATAATGTGTAATGCGCATCACGTGTGAGGCGTAATGGGCATCACGGTGTGAGGAGCAATGTGTAATAGGCATTACGATGTGGCATTTGGTAATACTATGTGATGGGTGTGTGACGTGTAATAGGCATTACGGTGTAATGGGTATTACAGTGTGTGGCTTTATGTGGAATGGCCTTTATTTGTGATGGACATTATGGTGTGTGGCATTATGTGTAATTGGCATTACTGTGCATGGCATTATGTGTAATGAGCATTACAATGTGTGGCATTACAGTGTACATTTTTGCAGCGCGCAGTCGGCGGGCACTGTCCCTGTTTCTAGTATGTGTTGGGGGGGATGATTCATTCCGAAATGCATATACATAAATAAGTCACCTTCTATTTAGTTTACATTGATGCCCTGTAGGCGGTGATGGACACGCCCAGTAGGTGGTGAAGGACACGCCCAGTAGGTGGTGATGGACACGCCCCTCTAATTGTGCACCCCCTAACAAAATGGGCTGCGCACGCCTATGGGTACAGCTACATGCTGCTTTTAACTGGAAGCCCCCCCCCCCCACACACACACACACCTCTTACAATGGTTTTAGCAGCATTACTATGCTGCATTAGAATCAGCTCTGTGTTTGGGGGAGGAGCTTTATGCATATGTGCATTATGCATAATTAGTCAGTGATAGGAAGGGGAGAAGGGGAATTGGGTTCCCAACAGCAAGACAGACACTGAGTAACACACGCTGGGCACTGCACCACAACACACACCCACCGGGCTTCCCGCTAAGCCCCGCCCCAATGCACGACACCGCAGTCAGACACCCTGACAGTCGGGAGGCAGGCAGAGGATCCTTCTCAGCCAGTCAGGTGTATGCATACAACGCAGCGGTGGCCCAGTGCTGCATAACGATGCTGGCTGGGGGGGACCCCAGCCCAACATTGCCACCAGCCTCAAATAACATTTCAAAAGACCCCCCTATCCCCTTAAATTACATTACTTTTCCTTATGCACTGATCCCAGCTGCTCAGCCTCACGGCGTCGCTCCGCTCCAAGTCCTCACTGCTCGGGACTTCCTGCCTGAGACTGTGAAACTCAGCAGTGTCTTCTGTGTGCCTATTCAGCAACAGGCAGCCTCGCGATTGGCTGCCTGTTGCTAGGCTCTGTCAGGACCACCCCTGGCATGGATGTAGTCATCGGGTCTGCTTCCATGTGACATGTCCACAAAATAACATCCTGTGCGACGGTCCGCCCTCCACCCCCAGCGGCCCTGTTCACACTGCGCGCCGATAGTTCTGCACCTGACTCACACACAGCAGCGCAGGAGAGACCCGGCGGCGCCGTGCACACACCGTCGGGTGGACACAGCTAGGCAGCGCAGCAGCACACAGACATGGGCAGCACGCAAAGACTGCACAGCAGACGGAAGCAGACGGGGTAACACAGACGGGCCGCGGCCGGGCTCTGGGGCCCTTCAGATTGCCGGGGCCCATCACACATGTCCCCCTTGACCCCCCCTGTCGCCGGCCCTGGCGCTAGGAGAGAAGACCATCGACTTCTGCAGGGTATCACCAGCAAACACTGACAATTCCCTCCGCATCGCTGACCCAGCGTGCGCCCTTAAGATCGAGATTCGAAAATGCGGTAAATACCCTATAGCGGGTTTTGGACCGCATTTTTGCTTTAGAGCATCTCCCCCTGTGCAATATATACTCTTCCAAATGCAATACGTCTCTTACACATTATGCCACATGGAAGGAGCTGAAATTCACATTCTGACACAGGGGGCCAAAAAACAACATCCCATTCATCTTCAGAAGGAACGTTGAAGTAACAGATGCTTATTACTTCTATCTACCAGCAGAAGGTCTGTGATCAACCGGTAGATGCATACAAATAATATCCACACTTTCCCCCATGAATGATATGCGGTGCATACTTATTGCCATCTTGCTTTATTGTCCGCGGAATTTTTATACGCAACCTCACGTCATACTTGCCTACCCTTCCAAAATGGCCCGGTTGCCGGACAGGAATCCCGACAGGCATTTAACCAATGTCAGGATCCCAACTGTCAAAACACCGACAGCCGGGTTCCCGACGGCCACCTGCTATTTTTCCTTGTGGGGGTCCACGACCCCCATAGAGGGAGAACAGAATAGGTGACGAGCGTAGCGAGCCACCGTGCCCGCAGCGTGGTGAGCGCAGCGAGCCCGCAAGGGGATTTGTTGCACTCACCATTCTGTCTGAGTCCGGACAGTCGGGATCCCGACGTTGGGCTAATGGCTGTCAGGATCCCGACTGTCGGACCCCTGTACCACACCCAATGGTCTGAGAGGCCCCTCCCGGCCTCTTGAAAAGGCAACAGGGATCAGATGACACTATTCATGGTGAATTGCGTCATTGTGCGTATTAGCATCATTGTGCAGTGGGGGCGTGGTCACAATGACACAGTTTGGTGTGACACACCCCCTGAACTATCTCCTCATGTGAACCTGCCCCCTATCTCTCACTGAGAGGGCAACCAGAAAGTCGGCAGCCCTGTACTTGCCTACTCCTCCGGAACGCCTGGGAATCCCTCTAATAACTGCTGCAATCCCTCCTTCATACATGGCGGTGATACTAAATATTTGCAGTTAACCCATGAAAATGTCTCATTGCCAGAAATATTCCACAATTATAAAATGAATAAATAAGCCTTTATATAAATATCCAAAGTTCATCACCGTAACACCCCAAACAGCAATCACTACTTCTCCCAAATTACTATAATTCTAATTATTTCCACGTACTGTCTACACACCTCAATATCGTTCGACCCAGATTCTCTTCCCTTGTCCCATAAATAACATGTACACCCCCTCTCTCTCTGTTACACCCTCTCTCTCTCTCTCTCGTGGTGGGGCTTTCAAAATGTTGCTACAGTTACACCAATGAGTTTTGTACTGTGTGTGTATATATATCGATAATAGTCAGGTCTGTGAAATCGCAGCCCCGCAAATAGGTCTCAAATCAGGCCCAATATGGATGGATCTATTTATGAGGTAATGCAAACATTTTGTATGGGCGCCGCTTTCATAGGATTGGCTAAATTACTGTACTCATCTCTTACAGCCTGTGTTTTTTTTTTTGTATACAAAATTTTAAAACTTTATTGACAAAACCAATATATGCAGAGGGACAGGCTGCTTTTATGATGTCACAATGTCTTTATGATGTCACAATGGCTTGGTGCTACATAACCCAGCTCACTGCACAGACAGGTGTCTTTACTGCAGGCTCACTGGACAGTAAGCATCTATTACTCACTGTACAGAGTTAGCAGCTATTACTTGGTATTTGCTATTTATTAGCATCAAGTGAATATTGAAATGGATTCCTCTAACAGCAGCTCAGGGGAATCTAGCATCCCGTGGATGGATGAAGGAGAATATAATGAAGAACAGGGTGTAGGTGCTGAGAAAGAACCACCCACTAATAATTCTGTTTTTTCGGGAACAATGACTGAAGATTTGGGAGAACAACAATGCGGCGAGCATTTCTATGAGCTAAGACCGGCGACGGCTGCAGAAACGGAGGAGGAAACTCTCATGGTGACCAGAGAGAATGGAAAAGTGGAGATTGCGATGTTCGGTGATACTATCATGCATCGATTTGACCGCTATGCTCCTCATAATGGCTGGATGGAAATGCAGATGGATTACTATTCAACGTGGACCCTCGATGTGAGAGCAGAAAGGGACACCAATGCCACTGATGAGCCTGACACCGGGAATGGAGATAATGGCAGCCTGGTTACAGAGACCAATGCCAAACTGGAGGAAGTGGTGGAATCTCTTCCCAATGACACCGTACAGGCCATAGAACACCATGCTGAAATAAAGCAGAAGAATGCTGAACTGAAAGACCTACAGCATCAGCAGAAAGAGATCCGTTGCAGACGCCGTGATCAGACCGCACGCTTCTGGTGCCAACGACTGATGAGAAGGATTGGAACATCAGTGCTGAATGTAATCCACAGACGCAACAGGGTCGCTCCCATTGGATGAAGGTTTAAGGGTGAGCTCCAATATATACCAACTGTTCCTGATGGACCATTATTGTTGGAGCTCTCAGGCCCAAATCATCATAAACCTGAACAGAAAGCTGGGGATTAGGGCTACTGGCGACACCCCAATAAAAAAAACGACATTAGGCAGCCACCCCATGGGTGTGTTGGAAGAGCTGCTAACCATAACCATACACCCTTAGTACCTAACCCTACCCCTCCCTTTTTAGTGCCTTACCCTAACCATACCCCCTTAGTGCCTTACCCTAACCATACACCCTTAGTGCCTAACCCTATCCCTCCCTTCTTATTTCCTAACCATACACCCTTAGTGCCTAACCATTACCTCTTAGTGCCTAAACCTACCCATACACCCTTAGTGCCTAACCCTACCCCTCTCTTCTTGTTTCCTAAACATACACCCTTAGTGCCTAACCATTCCCTCTTAGTGCCTAACCCTACCCATACACCCTTAGTGCCTAGCCCTAGCCCTCCCTTCTTATTTCCTAACCATACACCCTTAGTGCCTTATGCCCGGTACACACCAGGACGACCCGCTCGTCAGTGTCTCGTCCGACCCGCTCACAATGTGCATTGTGAGCGGGTGCCGGTCGCGATCGGAACCCGCTCACGATGCACCATGGGTGTATGGTCAATTTCAGATCCTACCCGCTGCAGGTAGGATTTGAATAACAACTGACCGACCCGCGGGGCCGCGCATCCGATCGGGATCGGAACAGGACAGAAAAGGGCCAAGTCAACATACAATCTAAATCCAATCGGTCGGAATTGGATCTAGATTGATGGGATCGGAACCTCGTCGTCCTGGTGTGTACCCTGCATAATGATAGAAATGATAGTAACCCCAAGTGGCGCCACAGGTGGTATAAAGGTTGTATTTAGCAACCTTATTAAAAAGTGGTAATAGGAGGAAAACAATAATAGATTATATGTATGCGTCCTCCTTAATATTTACAACACCTCTCAGTAATTTTTCAATAGATGTATCTCTCCAACAAATATGAAAGAGAAGGAAGGCCCAAAATAGTAAAGCCAGTTTAATACATCAATCTTATAAAACATACAAGCAGGTAATAAACACTTGGTTAAAAACTCCAGACGCTGGATGGATCATAGGGACAATAACCATATTAAGTATTTGAACTGGGTTTTAAGCAGTTCATGCGCTAGGAGAGAAGACCATCGACTTCTGCAGGGTATCACCAGCAAACACTGACAATTCCCTCCGCATCGCTGACCCAGCGTGCGCCCTTAAGATCGAGATTCGAAAATGCGGTAAATACCCTATAGCGGGTTTTGGACCGCATTTTTGCTTTAGAGCATCTCCCCCTGTGCAATATATACTCTTCCAAATGCAATACGTCTCTTACACATTATGCCACATGGAAGGAGCTGAAATTCACATTCTGACACAGGGGGCCAAAAAACAACATCCCATTCATCTTCAGAAGGAACGTTGAAGTAACAGATGCTTATTACTTCTATCTACCAGCAGAAGGTCTGTGATCAACCGGTAGATGCATACAAATAATATCCACACTTTCCCCCATGAATGATATGCGGTGCATACTTATTGCCATCTTGCTTTATTGTCCGCGGAATTTTTATACGCAACCTCACGTCATACTTGCCTACCCTTCCAAAATGGCCCGGTTGCCGGACGGAATCCCGACAGGCATTTAACCAATGTCAGGATCCCAACTGTCAAAACACCGACAGCCGGGTTCCCGACGGCCACCTGCTATTTTTCCTTGTGGGGGTCCACGACCCCCATAGAGGGAGAACAGAATAGGTGACGAGCGTAGCGAGCCACCGTGCCCGCAGCGTGGTGAGCGCAGCGAGCCCGCAAGGGGATTTGTTGCACTCACCATTCTGTCTGAGTCCGGACAGTCGGGATCCCGACGTTGGGCTAATGACTGTCAGGATCCCGACTGTCGGACCCCTGTACCACACCCAATGGTCTGAGAGGCCCCTCCCGGCCTCTTGAAAAGGCAACAGGGATCAGATGACACTATTCATGGTGAATTGCGTCATTGTGCGTATTAGCATCATTGTGCAGTGGGGGCGTGGTCACAATGACACAGTTTGGTGTGACACACCCCCTGAACTATCTCCTCATGTGAACCTGCCCCCTATCTCTCACTGAGAGGGCAACCAGAAAGTCGGCAGCCCTGTACTTGCCTACTCCTCCGGAACGCCTGGGAATCCCTCTAATAACTGCTGCAATCCCTCCTTCATACATGGCGGTGATACTAAATATTTGCAGTTAACCCATGAAAATGTCTCATTGCCAGAAATATTCCACAATTATAAAATGAATAAATAAGCCTTTATATAAATATCCAAAGTTCATCACCGTAACACCCCAAACAGCAATCACTACTTCTCCCAAATTACTATAATTCTAATTATTTCCACGTACTGTCTACACACCTCAATATCGTTCGACCCAGATTCTCTTCCCCCGTCCCATAAATAACATGTACACCCCCTCTCTCTCTGTTACACCCTCTCTCTCTCTCTCGTGGTGGGGCTTTCAAAATGTTGCTACAGTTACACCAATGAGTTTTGTACTGTGTGTGTATATAGATCGATAATAGTCAGGTCGGTGAAATCGCAGCCCCGCAAATAGGTCTCAAATCAGGCCCAATATGTAGGATGGATCTATTTATGAGGTAATGCAAACATTTTGTATGGGCGCCGCTTTCATAGGATTGGCTAAATTACTGTACTCATCTCTTACAGCCTGTGTTTTTTTTTTGTATACAAAATTTTAAAACTTTATTGACAAAACCAATATATGCAGAGGGACAGGCTGCTTTTATGATGTCACAATGTCTTTATGATGTCACAATGGCTTGGTGCTACATAACCCAGCTCACTGCACAGACAGGTGTCTTTACTGCAGGCTCACTGGACAGTAAGCATCTATTACTCACTGTACAGAGTTAGCAGCTATTACTTGGTATTTGCTATTTATTAGCATCAAGTGAATATTGAAATGGATTCCTCTAACAGCAGCTCAGGGGAATCTAGCATCCCGTGGATGGATGAAGGAGAATATAATGAAGAACAGGGTGTAGGTGCTGAGAAAGAACCACCCACTAATAATTCTGTTTTTTCGGGAACAATGACTGAAGATTTGGGAGAACAACAATGCGGCGAGCATTTCTATGAGCTAAGACCGGCGACGGCTGCAGAAACGGAGGAGGAAACTCTCATGGTGACCAGAGAGAATGGAAAAGTGGAGATTGCGATGTTCGGTAAAACTATCATGCATCGATTTGAGCGCTATGCTCCTCATAATGGCTGGATGGAAATGCAGATGGATTACTATTCAACGTGGACCCTCGATGTGAGAGCAGAAAGGGACACCAATGCCACTGATGAGCCTGACACCGGGAATGGAGATAATGGCAGCCTGGTTACAGAGACCAATGCCAAACTGGAGGAAGTGGTGGAATCTCTTCCCAATGACACCGTACAGGCCATAGAACACCATGCTGAAATAAAGCAGAAGAATGCTGAACTGAAAGACCTACAGCATCAGCAGAAAGAGATCCGTGGCAGACGCCGTGATCAGACCGCACGCTTCTGGTGCCAACGACTGATGAGACGGATTGGAACATCAGTGCTGAATGTAATCCACAGACGCAACAGGGTCGCTCCCATTGGATGAAGGTTTAAGGGTGAGCTCCAATATATACCAACTGTTCCTGATGGACCATTATTGTTGGAGCTCTCAGGCCCAAATCATCATAAACCTGAACAGAAAGCTGGGGATTAGGGCTACTGGCGACACCCCAATAAAAAAAACGACATTAGGCAGCCACCCCATGGGTGTGTTGGAAGAGCTGCTAACCATAACCATACACCCTTAGTACCTAACCCTACCCCTCCCTTTTTAGTGCCTTACCCTAACCATACCCCCTTAGTGCCTTACCCTAACCATACAGCCTTAGTGCCTAACCCTACCCCTCTGTTCTTATTTCCTAAACATACATCCTTAGTGCCTAACCATTCCCTCTTAGTGCCTAACCCTACCCATACACCCTTATTGCCTAACCCTACCCCTCCCTTCTTATTTCCTAACCATACACCCTTAGTGCCTAATGCCCGGTACACACCAGGACGACCCGCTCGTCAGTGTCTCGTCCGACCCGCTCACAATGTGCATTGTGCCGGTCGCGATCGGAACCCGCTCACGATGCACCATGGGTGTGTGGTCGTTTTCAGATCCTACCCGCTGCAGGTAGGATTTTAATAACAACTGACCGACCCGCGGGGCCGCGCATCCGATCGGGATCGGAACAGGACAGAAAAGGGCCAAGTCAACATACAATCTAAATCCAATCGGTCGGAATTGGATCTAGATTGATGGGATCGGAACCTCGTCGTCCTGGTGTGTACCCTGCATAATGATAGAAAAGATAGTAACCCCAAGTGGCGCCACAGGTGGTATAAAGGTTGTATTTAGCAACCTTATTAAAAAGTGGTAATAGGAGAAAAACAATAATAGATTATATGTATGCGTCCTCCTTAATATTTACAACACCTCTCAGTAATTTTTCAATAGATGTATCTCTCCAATAAATATGAAAGAGAAGGAAGGCCCAAAATAGTGAAGCCAGTTTAATACATCAATCTTATAAAACATACAAGCAGGTAATAAAAACTTGGTTAAAAACTCCAGACGCTGGATGCAGAGCCGGCCCTAGCCTAAATGACGCCCTAGGCAAGATTTTGGCTGGTGCCCCCTAGCACCACCACTAGTTCCACCTCTGACTCTGCTCCCCTTTCCCAGCACCATCAACCCTCATCATAGAAGTCATCATTTTGGTGCTCCTACCCGCAATATTTTAAATAGAAACAGTGCACACATTTGGTGTGCAGCCCAAACAGGGGTGTGTTCTTGCTGGGAAGGGGCATGGCCACACAATTTTACCCCCAGTTCAAATTATGCCACACAGTAGTGCAACTTTATTCACATTATATCATGCGATGGTGTCCTTTATTCACGTTACATCGCACTGTAGTACCACTTTACCTAGTTATATACATTACTCCTCACATTATTCCCTCAGAAAAAAATCCTGAGAAAATAGTGTATTTTAACCACCTCCATGGCCACACTGCAATTCAGCACAAAGCAGTGTGTGCTGGGCAGAGCAGAAGAGCTGATTAAGGGGAAGGGGCCGGGGCCCCAACTGGGCCCTCCCATCAGACTTTGGCCTGGGTAATTTGTACCCCCTACCCCTTTTTCTCGGCACCCCTGATAATACCACACAGTAATGCCCCTTATTAATGTCCTTATAACCATAATGCCCCTTACACATTATGCCAACCTTTATTAATGCCCTTCATACACATAATGACACACATAATGCCCCTTACACATATGTTGCACATTATTAATGCCCTTATACACATGACACACATAATGCCTGTTACACATATGTCGCACATTATTAATGCATTTATACATGACACACATAATGCCCCTTACACTTATGCGAACACTATTGCACAACCAACCCACCCGCAGACAGCACTCACACAGCCACTAACACTGTAACCTCTGCCTCTGCTTGGATACAGATGTTTCCGCATACATCTTGTCTCAATAGGCCATGCTGCTCCTGGCCAGTTCTGCTAACGTTGGGTGCATTTTTTGCTGAAAATTCGTCTTATTTGCATTGTTGGGACCAGCACACACATGGGGCTTCTGATGATTAAAATGATATGCGGCATGCCTATATTTTATGTGCGACTGTGGCTGTACCTGCATACGGAATGCTATGTTACAGTGATTTCCATGAATACACTATTTCATATGCAAATACAGCCTCACTCACACACAGAATATAGGCATGCTGCATATCATTTTAATCAGCAGAAGCTGCTGATGCCCCTAGGCATTCCAAATGCCCTAGGCAATTGCCTAGCTTGCCTATGCCTAAGGCCGGCCCTGGGTTACTGTGTACGTGTAATATCAATAAGTACACAACAGCAAATACCAAATGGTGTCAAAGAGCTTGCAATCTAACTTTTCTTGTGGTTGAGTCAGTGTGAATGTACTGGTGTTAGTGGCCATCTAGTGGCAAGAGAGGAAAAACCAGCTTACCAGAATAGGAAAGTGAACATTTTCTTAAATTGTACTGCAAACATGTAAAATTCATAGAAAACCTTAGAAAACTGATTGTTCAAGGTTTACCACAATATGGGCCTGATTCAGAGTTGTTTGCTGATGTATGAATTTGAAGATCGAGTGATTATCGAATGACTGCGCATGCGTATGAATCATAGCACGCATGTGCAAGGATAAGCAGGGATACAAATTGCATATGGCTTATAAATGCAATATGCCCGGAGGTTGACTGACAGGAAGCCAACATTAGGGCGCGGTAACTGGTTTTGTTAAGGGAGTGTCTGAAAAGATGCAGGCGTGTCCAAGCATGTTAAGGGAGTGTTTGTAATATCAGCGCCAGGCCTCGATCAGCCTGATTCTGTTGCAGATGACCGGTACAGTCAGAGCTACTCACGTTTACACAGACTGGAAAAATCATTTAATGGATCATGAATTGTGTATGGCTTTGCAAGTGGATAGTGATCCATACCTTCCAACTGTCCTGGTTATTGCGGGAACATCCCACTTTTTTGGGACATTCCTGCATCCCTCCCGAGGCCGGCAGTGTCCCATGGGAGGGGGCAGTTAGGAGTCTCCTCTGTCATCTATGAATAGATGCACACAGCATCTATTCCCGCAGCCAGAGGGGCTGGGGCCATAGCCAGCAGCTCACGGAGCTGCTGGCCATGCCCCCACAGTGGCAAAAAGTGGCGTGGCCTTGTGGTAGCGCCGTAAGTATAGGCCATGCCCATTCCCGCTAGGCCATGCCCCCCCCACCCGAAAATTCGGCACGCACTGTCCCGCCTGGCCCTCTTGCAATGTTGGGAGGTATGGTGATCTGCAGTATTTTTGTTCATGCACAGATATAGGCCCATATTCTGGTTGATTCGCAAGGCTGCAAAATTCGCAGCCTTGCAAGTCCCCCAGACATCTGCTGACGTCAGCTGCCCACCCCCGCACCTGTTTTTACATGGGAACGTCCAGCATTTTCATGGGAACCCCAATGAAACGCTGTGTGGGAGTCAGCTTTCTACTCGCTGACTCCCAGCTAGCTACATTTCCATGTTGACCTTGAACATGTCAACATTATGTCGTCAACCTGCTATCGAACTCATAAAACAAACCCCTCAGTATGTAGCAAATTCCAGAGAATGTAACTTTGCAGAACTTGTGATGGATAAGTAATACCATACATATATAGTATTGCCTATTGAAGGCTATGGGACTTATTTTTAATTAAAAAAAGTTATCCAAGAGGGATCTGAAAGATCTTGAGCCTTTCCCCGTGGCTTTTCATTGCCGGGAGACCTCTATTTACTTCAACAATTGCCAGTATGCAAGTGAAAGTTTCTGGCTGTATTGCACAATAATAACTTGTCTATTTGGAATGTCCTGGTGAGTGGGTGTGGCTTGTCACAGTGGGTGTGGCTTGAAAGGTTCCCTTGGGAAGGGGATGCAGTTGAAAGGTCTACAGTGTCTAGTTAGACAGTCAATAAGTTGACATACAATAGGTCGACACAAAGAAAGGTCAACATGAAATAGGTCGACACAGACAAAAGGTCAACATGAAATAGGTCGACACAGACAAAAGGTCAAGATGCATTAGGTGGCCAGGGTGAAAAGGCTGACACAAGAAAAAGTTTGAAATGGAAAAGGTCCACACATCAAAAGGTCAACATAAGTGTTTCACGTTTTTATTGGTAATGTTGACACTAGTCTTCATGGACCGACATGGACCCCAATTAGATTAGCTTGCTTTGCTTGCTTTGGCCTGGTACCTTGCATCGCTGGTGCTTCCTCTGACACACTGGGCCTTATTCTGCTTGGAGCGTCCGGGCCGTACGCGTACGTCCCGGGGTTTTTTACGATCTGCGCATGTGCAGATACGCTAATGCGCCGGCGCGAACACTCCACAACGCTTACGGCCGGGGGTCTCAACGTGCGAAAAAACCTGTACGCGAGCGTACGGGTAATGGGGCGGCATAGGGGCGTGTTGATGGGAGCGGCCGAAATAATGAGGGAAAATGGGCGTAAATATGGGCATACACGGGGGTGTGCACCCAAAATGAGCGGTGCTACTACCGCACGATCGACTAAGGCACCGTTCGTTTCGGACGCCAAACAGGCGGCCGCCAACCGCCAGCTAAAACCACCCCTACAGATACCGCATGCCAGCGTGCGGCTGAGTTGGCTAATTAACGCTGATTACTACTCAAACACATACACCTGAATGTAATAAGCAATGCTGCAGTCTATTAACTACAAACCATGATTTCACTGCCTGCAAGCCACACATGCAGCACGCAAACACATTGGAAGCTTATGTTTCTATACTTCTCCACATGTAAAGGTTTGTTTAATTTAAGGTAAGAATCTTTTTATACGCTAAGGTAGGTATTTGATAAACAGACACATTCACTACCTGCTTTCATAGACTTTACGCAGTAGCACACTCAATCTACACAAGTCGACATGTGTCAACGTGTTCACTCTAATACTAACATAGGTTTTGTATTTAGGATACAATAACATAAACCACATCTAACACCTACAAACGATGTTTCAGCAATGTTTGAAGCCCATGACCACTATTTTCCACACAATCTTTGTATAGTACCCAAAATTATGACCTGTACCACTATCTCATCTGCTATGATTTGGATTTCACTACACTCTGGATGTAAGATGCCACCAATCACATTATTGCACTCTCATCTCTCTAACAAAGGATTCCTACATCTGCTTATGACACTGTCAAATCATATATATTTTAAAAGTTATACATGTTTGTTCACAAGCTAATTTATCATGTTTGGCCGATTCACACATCTTTTTTTAGGGAGGACACATATGAATTCCTACACAAATGTACCTTTTCACCCTTGTTTGTCTGCCTCACCCACTCCATGAGGAAAGCATTGTTCTGGACCTGCTTTTACCTACTACTGTAGGAGCTACCTCACCTGCACACAAACTGCTTTCTCACCTATTAAGTTGCTCTGCACATGTGCTGACACAAACTAATTAGCAGGGAAAAGTTGGATAGGAACATGGGAATGGCCATGGAGAGGGTTACACATGGGAAACTTCCACCACACTTCAACAAATGTTCAAAAATACCCTGGTCAGTAAGTACACATAAATCTAGTATTTGTTTCACACAAGAAATTACACATACCACAATTTAGATTTAATTTGTAAAATAAATTTATTTGCTGTTCAGCATCACAGCTTGACACTTTAATGTGAGAAATCAAAAAAACAAATAAAATAGACACACAAATAATAAAACAGCCAGAACAAGAGGTTGCATATCTCCAAACATGTGTTACCCTGCAAATGCAATGGTGAAAGAAATGGGGACACCAGAATACGTACTGCAACAACCAGGGTGAATACTAAGCAAGATACACACCACCAAAAAAAAATATCCTGCATTTGTAGAGGTCAAAATACGAACTTTCATGCCCATGGCACGCAAATGGATCGATGGGCAACTCAGGAAGCGGATGTCCAGTGCAATTTAAACCTTTGGCCTCCAACCACAGAGGAAGTGAACCAGGTCTCATTTGGGCCCTTTTTTGCCCCTTTTAGATGGGGCCTTGGGGACAGGGGCCTTTGGGTCAGCTGGCTTTCGGCGTCTTCCCCTAGTCGCCACAGGAGGGTCAGCCGAGGTGGAAGGTTGGGGAGCAGCTTGGGGTGGGGCAGCAGATGGGGGATTGTCCCTTAGGGACCTGGCGGTGGACAGCTGCTCCGCAATAAGTTCATTCTGGCGGCTGAGGTGTTGGCCAATGCTTAGCATGCCAGCCGCCAGAGTTTCATTAATGCGGTTCAACGCCTCAACCTGCAGCTGGTTTGTGGCCTTCCACTCCGCCAGAAAATCCGCCACCTGCTGCTGACGGATCGCAGCATCCACCCCTTGCTGCTCGATCCTGTCCAGCGTCACCAACAGGCTCTCACTCAATGTCTCCTGTGGCTGGGGCTGGGGGTGACGTCTTGCTGGAGGCTGGACCACCTGCTCCACCTGTGGCTCTGCAGAGGCCGATGCTGCCGGTACATCCTGACTTTCTGCTTCTGCTAGGATAAGAATTGAAAACAATGTCACCATCACATACGCAATAAAAATTATCTTTCTAAATACAATGCATTACTGTGACTTACCATCAAAAGCAGCAGCAAAGACCTCCACCGGGAGCTCACTGTCCATATTGGAGATCCCCCTGATCTCCCCCACATCGATGACGTCACAGGAGTCCAGCTCCAGGGGGGTAAACTCCAAATGGTCAGGCATAGGACCGCTCCCGGTGGACATGCTGTGGTTGTACCGGTCAGTCATCTTCCTCTTCAGGGCACTTTTGAAGTCAGTCCACCTACAAGTTTAAAAATACAAATATCACCATGAGATATGTGCACCACTGTGCTACGTGTAGGGTTACCACCTAGTCCCTTTAATTCCGGACACATGTTACTTACACAGGTTCTGTGGCAGTTTAAAATTAGGTGAAGTGGAGTCTTGAAGTCAGCCAGCCACAGAACCTGTGTAATTAATATGTGTCCGGAATTAAAGGGACTAGGTGGTACCCCTAGCTACGTGACATTTCCTAGTGTGGGTGATCTTTTGTGCCATGTGTGGCCAAATATTTCTTTGATGGACAAAACCATGTGCACTGCAGGTGAGGCAGGTGTAAAACCCCACCCAAATCTGATTATCTCTGCACAAGTAACACCTGCCTCACCTGCAGTGCACATGGTTTTGTCCATCTAAGAAATATTTGGCCAGAAAGAGTGAACTACAATAAGGGCCTCAGTTCCTGCTGGAGACTGCTGAAAAATTGCCCTGACAAACACACTAACCTTTTCTTCACCGCGTCCCAAGTTCTGACCACTGGTGACACCTGGTTCACTTCCTCTGTGATCTTGTCCCAAAGGTTTCTCCTGGCACTGGCACCCGGCTTCCTGGTTGCCAATTCAATCCATTCGCGTGCCCTGGGCACGAGAATTCGCATTTCGGCCTCTACCTATGCAGGGTTTCTCCTTCTGGTGGTGGTATCCTGCTCAGTCATCACCCTAGATGTTGCAGCACATTTTCTGGTGGCCCCAGCTCTCTCACCATGCACCTGCTGGGTCACACCTGTTTGGAGAGATGCAACCTCTTGTTCTGGCTGGTTGCTTGGCCCTTGTGGAGCTGGTGGAGGTTCACCAGGGCCTGTTACTGAGGGGCCCGCTTGATCTTGCAGGCGACTCCTCTCTTGGGCCCTCTTTCTCCGCTCCTGTTCCCTCTTCTGTAATGCTTGAAGCAGGGATTCGGCTTGTGCTCTCTGCAGAGCGTCCTCTGCTGCTGAATCGTCAGAGTCAGACATGTTTGCAGCAATTGTGGGCTGCATCTGACTGAATATTTATATGTTAATCTCCCGCCACGAACAAGGGGGCGTATATTTTTCCCCGCAAGGTAGATGCAAATTTACGCCGATATTTCCCGCCGATAATTGCCGCTTAAATTACGCAGGTCTCAATGCACCTGATTAATCACCCGTATATGTATATACACAGGTTGTGGAGCATTGTGGGCTACATCGTGAAATGTGTGCACCTGTCATTCCAATGATGAGTGTTGTCAGCTGGTATCTGTTGGAGTTCGTGTATGCTTTGTGAGTCACATTTCAAAACATCACGTTATCATGCTTGCCTTATATATCTAATGTGTATGAAATTGTCATACAGCAACATGTTGCATTGTGGCCCTTTAGGCAGCGTAGTTATAAGTAGAGGGTTGCGTGTATTATTTTCCGCCTACTGTATATACAGTACTCCTCCCCATGCATATCGGTGTATCGTGCCCCCTTTAAGCAGCGTAGTTATAAGTCGAGGGTTGCGTTTATTATTTTCCGCCTACTGTATATACAGTACTCCTCCCCATGCATATCGGTGTATCGTGCCCCCTTTAAGCAGCGTAGTTATAAGTAGAGGGTTGCGTTTATTATTTTCCGCACACTGTAAATACAGTACTTCTCTCTTCATTGAATGCATGCTGTTGGTTGTGGTGTGTGTATATCGGAACGGTCCGCGTAAGTTTCTATTCGCATCCAGTTTGTTAATGTAAGAGGGATTAATAAAGTTAATACCAAACAAACAATTTTTTCGACCAATCAGCAAGCACCAAAAGTGATATATGTACCTGCAATTAATAACTGCGCCATTGCCAATATGACTTCTACAAGAGCTAGGCCCTTTTCGACATCAGAGCTTTTGGCCCTGGTGGAAGTGATGGATCGTCACCTGGGTCCCAGGGGCCCATATGCATCTAATGCGGACAAGCGGCGGGCGTATAATGCTGCCCGCCGCCTGATATTTTCCACAACCGGCGTCCGCAGAAGCCTGGGCCAGGTTGAGCGGCGCTGGTCCGACCTGCGCCGGCGGCAGCCGGTTCTACTCAGCAGCCTTCGCCGCCATATTGCCCGATGTAAGTTTTGATTACTAGTATGTCAGCGTTTTTTAGCAATGTTTTGTGTACTTTTTATAAATATGTTCCTGAGTATGGGGGGTATATGGGGTGTATATGGGTGTATATGGGTGTATATGGGGTGTATATGGGTGTATATGGGGGGTATATGGGGGGTATATGGGGTGTATATGGGTGTATATGGGGTGTATATGGGGGGTATATGGGGGGTATATGGGGTGTATATGGGGGGTATATGGGTGTATAGGGGGTGTATAGGGGGGGGTTTAAGTAGTTGATCAGTTTTTGGGTGTAGGATATCAAATAGTTTGCATGATAAATGTCTGAAATTTCACAGCAATGATAATTTTGAAGGTTATGAGCATGACTAATGTGAATTTTGCTTTCCCCCTTTTTTATGAAACCCAATCTTCGATTTCTATGCCATCAACATGAACATTTCAGCACGGGCAAGGGCACGCATTCAAGCCCGGGAGCAGGCAGCCCGGGAGCAGGCAGCCGAGGAGGAAGAGGAGGAGGAGGAAGAGGAGGAGGAGGAGGAGGAAGAGGAGGAGGAGGAAGAAGAGGAGGAGGAACAAGAGGAGGAGGAACAAGAGGAGACCCAGGGTGCAGTTTGGACCCACACCATTTCCCCATCCCCTTCCCCCTCCACAACCCCCACCCCCTCCACAACCCCCCCCCTCCACAACCCCCCCCCTCCACAACCCCCACCCCCTCCACAACCCCCACCCCCCCCCTCCCCACCCCATTTCCAACCCCCCTACACCTCTCCACCACCCACCCCCAAACCTCTCCACTCCCCAGTCACACCCACTACCTCGGTCCAAACACCAGGACCATCCTCCTTGCTCCTGCCCCCCCCAACCACTCCACAGCCAACCAGCGGCGCCCAGGATGGCTCAAGTAGCCGTAAGTAAATAATGTGTCTAATGTTGACCTACACATTTCTACACATAAACAATCACAACAACCACATATGTGTATCCAACATCAACATTAGTTGCAACATATCACTGCAGGCCGACCATGAGGTGTGTCCTGTCCTTCTCCAGGAACAAGGCTCCCCTTGGTGGTTTTTTGGAGTGTGGCCATGCCTCACCCCTTGAATAATTGACATAACAGTACATCCAATGAGATATCCGACATTAGTGGTGTGGTAGTTATGTGGCTCCAGGTGTTGGGTAACTCCAGTTCCCAGCATGATGTGCAACACAGGGCCAGATTATAATGGAGGCGCAAGGGGTCAGTGCCCCTGGGACCCCCTCTAGCTAGGGGCCCCCTGTGGTTGTCATTTTTTTTTGTAAAAATAAAATGTTTAAGTTATGTTTTTTTTTTTAGCTAAATGTTTTGTGCATGGGTGGGGTAGTGCTGCAGCTTCACCTATCTGCCAATGTGACAATGATTTATGGTGCTGAGCATCGGGAGGCAAGGCACACTGATTGCACAAGTGTGCAGTGCATTTCTGGGAGTTGACTAAGTCCCATGACACTTTGCACCAGAGGACAGAGGCTGAGAAGTTTGTGCTGAGCTCTGATTGGTGGAGCTCATTACATGCTTCTCAGGTCCATGGAGAACAGCAGCAGCAGCAGCTTAGTCATAGGAGGGTTTTTAATCAGAGGCAGCACTAGGACTGTGAGGTCTCCTCCAGAGTAAGGGCAAGAGGGACAAACACAGGCTTTTCATGTGGTGTGTGTATATATATATATATATGGTGTCTATTATTATTCCGAGTGCCGCCAACCCCCTGTCTATATATATATATATATATATATATATATATATATATATATATATATCCCCTGCAGGTAACCATTGACCAAGTTTATTCTGCCTTTACTCTATGTTTTGACAGTATAATATTCGCCCATGCAGTGTGCAGCCAGTAATGACAAGTGCAAGGGGGCCCCCCGCTCTAAAGTACCCCGGGCCCCCCAAAGGCTTAATCTGCCACTGGTGCAACTTAAATGTAGAGATTGTTTTGGTAATAGTGTGTGAGGCCATGCGGATGCATGCTTTACAAACATAGCTGTAGGCCTATAATTTGTACAGCAATGTCCTAAATTTAAAATAGTAAGGAGTGCTTAAGCCACAACAATGTCATAACCCTTAAATAGCACAGGCTAATTGTGAGGTTAGAGGAGAGTCCCCCCAAAACCAAAGTACCAACTGGGATACAGCATACATTCATTGATGAAGGAGTAATTTAATTAATGTTATTTACTATGTACAGTATGTGTGTGTTAACATATTATTTTTTAGTACTGTGTTTACAGCAGACCCATCTTCAATGTAGTTTACAAATGTATGTGGCCTTCACACATAACTCTGAACTTTTTATTATGTACAAATACAACAAACATTTGTGTATGTTATATATTAATTTTTTTTTTTTATCCCTTCACTACAGACACTGAACAGCAACAGGAGGAGGTCGCCAGAATCATGAGGGAAATGTTCCTGACCCTCCTCTATTTATTTATTCTTTTTGGGCAACTGGAGGCCCTCATTTAATTTATTTTTATCCCCCCCCTTATTATGTTTGTTACAAATAAAAGTTTCGATTCTGTTATAAATTGCCTGTGTTTTTACTAATAAATATGTTAGAGGGCTTGTAAGGGTAGGTACATACAGATGTGTACTGTACGTTATACTTGTAATTTGAGGTGAGGGGTAATGATTGATGTGTAAATGTGTGTGTTTTTGAGTAAAATAACACATAGTGAAAATGCATGAATGTTTAATGTTGTTCGATTAAAACATCACACATAACATCAGGGTAGGTATACATGTTACACATTTTGGACAAAGTAATTACGTACATAATTTAGTACATATACAGAAACACCAACATAACTTGATTTAAAAGTAACAGCAATATGGGGACACATAGATAGTGATTAAAATGCCACATTAGAACATAACAAATATACATGTAATGAGGGTTCAAATGTAGTTTTCTTAGGTCTTTATTAAGGTAGACAATTGAGTTAATAGAAAACAATAAGTGAATAACAAATAGATTAATTAATCAATTGTCAGATTAGTAGTTGAGAGGCAAGATTTGCAGGTCCATATATGTGAAGGGTATGCCAGCGTGCACGGACGTACGCTCACTCTCACGAGCGGTGACATAAGCTGAGTTTTCAATTGAAAACAATAGGGACCCGTCCGTGCAAACTGGCGTACGCTCAGATCTCCGCAAGAAGGCGGTGGGGAGACGGAGGAAAGACGGCCGTAGACGGCGCCGTACGCTCAGTTGTACGCCTGTTGTCAGAGTGCAAGGGCTGGGCCGTCCGCGTACGTTGCCGTACGCTCATTTGTACGGCACTCCCCTTCTACGGTATTTCTGGCCGTACGTAAGCGGCTGATTTGTGGGTGGACTTAACCCTAACGGCCGCGTACGGCTAGCGTGCTGTAATGGCGAACGTACGCACGTTTGGCCGCTCCGATCAGAATAATGCCCACTGTACCATTCCAAATTGTAGTCCAGATGGAAGGTAAAGTATGAAAAGGACAAAAAAGGGGAAACTTTTCTGAAAAACTCCTATCTACCTTTTCATGTGTCGACCATTCAGGACAACCTTTTTACTTGTGTTGACCTTTTGTAATGTTGACCTATTGCATGTAATTTTTTTTACAATGCTGACTGTCTACTTTATCTAGACCCTTTAGACCAGGCAAGTCCAAACTATGGCCCTCCAGCTGTTGTGAAACTACGGGTGACATTTAATAGAATGACAGTTTTTTGCACTTTCAAAACCGCCCTTTATCGCACTTTTTTTAAATCGCATTTTTGCAGTGGATTCACATATTTAATTAGGTGCGTGTTCCGTAAAGAAAAGTGCGATTAAGTGCGATAATGTGTGAATTTTAGGCATGAAAATGTGCGAATTTTAGGCATGAAAATGTGCGAATTTGAGGTAATGTGCGATTTTGTGTTTGTAAAAAAAAAAAAGGCGTGAGGTCCCCCCTCCTGAGCATAACCAGCCCCGGGCTCATCGATCCGGACCTGGTTCCAAAAATACAGGGGACAAAAAGCATAGGGGTCCCCGGTATTTCTGAAACCAGCCCCGGACTCTTGGACCGGTCCTGGTTCCAAAAATATGAGGGACAAAAAATCTGGGGGTCCCCCGTATTTTTAAACCAGCACCGGGCTCCAACAGCCCGCGGTGTCATGCCGCAGCCGGGGGACACTTTTTATATAAGGTCACCCGGCCGAAACATGAGCACCGTGGCTGGTCAGCGGTGTCCGTGGCCAGTGGACGCCGGCCTGATAGGGTTAAATCTGACATACCTAACATTGCTTTATACAGGAGAACTACAAGTGCCAGCAGACCTCCCCCGCAGGCTGGGACTTGGAGAACCACAAGTCCCAGCATGCGGGGCATTAAAGGGCCCGCTGGGACTTGTAGTCCACCTGTAAAAAGAATGTTAAAAGAAAACACACACACAGAGAAGTATAACTTTATTACATACACATACATACACCTCACTTTTACACCAACATACTCACCAATCCAGGATCCAGCGCTGTCTACCCTCCTGCATAGTTCTCCTGTATAAAGCAATGTTAGGTATGCCAGATTTAACCCTATCAGGCTGGCGTCCACTGGCCACGGACGTCGGTTTCAGCCCTGGACGGGTGAAGACTGGGGGGGGGGGGATGACCCCTTTATTGGGGGGGTCCCCATTCCTCTAGGTACCCCGTCCAAGGCTGACCAGCCACGGTGCTCATGTTTAGCTCATGTTTATATAAAAAAGTGTCCCCGGCTGTGGCATGACACCGCGGGCTGTTGGAGCCTGGTGCTGGTTTCAAAATACGGGGGACCCCTAGATTTTTTGTCCCCCGTATTTTTGGAACCAGGACCGGTCCAAGAGTCCGGGGCTGGTTTCAGAAATACGGGGGACCCCTATGCTTTTTGTCCCACCTATTTTTGGAACCAGGGCCGGCTCAATGAGCTCGGGGCTGGTTATGTTCAGGCGGGGGGGACCCCACGCCGATTTTGTAAAAAAAAAAATTTTACACATTTTTTTTATACTGGACCATGCATAGATCTCAATGATCTGTGCAGGCTTCTGGCCAATTCGAACCTGGTCTGATGTTTTGGCGAATTTTAGACACATTTCCCCAAATTCGCATCTCATTAAATATGCGAATTGTATACTTTTCAATGGGAAAACATCTGGATGGATTCCGGCGCGAAAAAAAATCGCACTGTCAGAAAGTGCCATTTCGCGGCAAAGTCCGCATTTTTTTTGCCGTTTTTTGCATCCCATTAAATATGCGAATTCGGGAAAAAGTGCGATTTCGGCCGTTTTTGGCGAAAATATTGCAAAAGTCACATTTTCTCATCTCATTAAATGTCACCCTACATGTCCAATCATGCGTTGCCAAAGTTTTGCTATTAGGGAATTCTAAAACTATGGCAAGGCATGCTGGGATGTGTAGTAGAGCGGAGTGAAAAAGTTGAAATTGGGAAATTTAAAATCGGCTAGTGTGGAAAAGTTGTGACTTGACCTGAATAAGAAACGTGCAAAAGCATTTTGATCTGAGTCAACATGTTCTGGCAAGAGGCCTAAAGTTTCACTTTTTAGGTGAAAATAACGAAACCTATGAAGATGCTCCGATCTAGTTAAAATTAGAGTCTTAGAGTGGTTCATTAATATACTTTAGCAAAGTAAAAAACAGTACAAGCTTGTCCTAGTGCAAAGTGACTGACTTTAGTGGGAGAAAAAATTCCTAATAATTGACCCATTTTCATGGTCACAATTGTGAATATTGTGTGTTTTCTCCGGAACGTGTTTATACAGAAGAAGCACAAATACTCTAAATGGAATTTCAGTGACAATGTGTGAAATATAACACTGCATAATGGCCCTTAATCAGACCTGATCGCAGTACAAATTGGTTCTCAAAATGGGCAAAAAAAATGCTGCACTGCAGGTGGGGCAGATGTAACGTGCATAGAGAGTTAAATTTGAGTGGGGTGTGTTCAAACTGAAAACTAAATTGCAGTATAAAAATAATGCAGCCAGTATTTACCCTGCACAGAAACAAAATAAATCACACAAATCTAAAGGTGGCCATACATCTACAGATCAGATTGGGCTGGCTGGAACAAATACCTGGTAATATCTGAATGACAGTTTTTGGCAGTTTTCCAGCATTTCAAAGCAAATGGTCAACTGTCATTTGCTCTCATCCATTACCAGGATTTTGTTACAACCAGCCCAATCTGTCAATAGATCTGTAGATGTATGGCCACCTTAACTCTCTCTGCACATGTTACATCTACCCCACCTGCAGTGCAGCATTTTTTTACCCATTTTGAGAACAAATTTGTACTGCGATCAGGTCTGATTAAGGGCTATTATGCAGTGTTATATTTCACACAGTGTCACTGAAATACATGAAATTGGATTTATGCTGCTCTCTTTGCAGTGCATATACAAAGATAGACAATCCTGTGTACATAAATAAGAAATAACTGTTGCAGTCTGTTATTGAAAAACAGTAACTGTTACAATAAGTATTACAAGTAACAGTGTACAGTGTTTTTCCAATGTTAAATGGTCCCCCTATAAGATTATTAATTGTATAAGCACCGTAATGGGTGCTTACAATGTTAAAAGCACCCCCACGCCACCCCCACTATCAACGCCAACCCAAAGCGTGGCGAGCGCAGCGAGCCCACGAGGGACGGCGGTACGCTTCCTCCAACCTTTTCATACCCCCACTATCCACTTCGGCGTGGAGTTGATTCTAGAAAGTGTGGCGAGCACAGCGAGCCCCCGAGCCCGAAGCGTGGTGACCGCAGCGAGCCCCGCGAGGGTACGCGGAATACATGTAAAGTAATACGTGTCCCCTCACAGGGCTCACTGCGCTCGCCGCACTTCGGACTCGTTGGCTCGCTGCGCTCGCCACACTATATAAAGTCAACTCCACGCCGACATGGATAGTGGGGGTATGAAAAGGTCGGAGGATGCGTACCGCCACCCCTCATAGTTACATAGTTACATAGTAGGTGAGGCTGAATAAAGACTTGCGTCCATCTAGATCAACCTATGTTTATAGTAGCTTATCCCTTGTATAGTATGTTCTGATATTTTATGTTACTTATTCGTACCCATGGATGTTTTTAACCAATAAATGTTTATCCAACCTTATTTTAAACATATTTATAGTGTCTGCCGACACCACTTCTCCAGGAAGAGAGTTCCAAAGTTTGACTGCTCTGACTGTAAAGACATTTTTTCTTATAGATGAACAAAATCTTTTTTCTTCTAATCTAAACTCGTGCCCTCTCGTCCTAGATTCCTTTCTAGTAGAAAAAAAGGGTATTTGACAGTTCCTTATATTGGCCCCTAATATATTTATACATGTTGAGCATATCCCCCCTTAAACGTCTTTTCTCTAGTGTAAATAGTCCCAACTTGTTTAATCTTTCCTCATAGCTTAAATTCTCCATTCCCCTAATAAGCTTTGGATTGGCGTTGATAGTGGGGGTGGCGTGGGGGTGCATTTAACATTGTAAGCACCCATTAGGGTGCTTATACAATTAAAAATCGTATAGGGGGGCCATTTAAAATTGGAAAAAACCCATTAGGGTGCGTATACAATTTAAAATCACATCACATCGCATGCGGGTATATGGCATGCAATGCGATACAATGCATAAGATGCCATACGATTGAATATCGTGGGCGCCGTGCTAGGAAACAAGTACCAATAAGTGTAATAAGTATTGCTGATCAATCCTGCCTTGAAATGAACACAGTGATTGGAATAAATGTACTGCTGCACACCACTCATAGAATGATTAACCCGTTCTTTTGAATCAATCTTGATTTTATTTTTCTAAACATTAGATGTATTTGTTTATTACATTATAATACACTTCAACGTATTTAACTGTTAATATATTGACTTATCCTTGCATAATTATATGCTGTAATGCAGCCCAAGTAAAGACAATAAACAGAAGTGTTTTAAATACTGCACCTAAAGAACAGAGTGTAATGCATTGCTTACTGAACTTACTGTAGCATTCAGTAAAGAGTTGGACATTAGAAGACACAGGTGTGCATTATTCTATTAAGGGCAAACAAAAAGTATTTACCCTGATTTTTTGCCCCAAGTTTTTTTTCTTGGTCACTTCAACTACAGAGCATCCTCTCCAAAAAAAAAAATCATGTTTAGGAGAAAACACACAATATTCACAATTGTGACCATGAAAATGGGTCAATTATCAGGGATTTTTTCTACCGCCAAAGTCAGTCACTTTGCACTAGGACAATCTCATACTGTTTTTAACTATGCTAAAGTATATTAATGAACCACTTTAAAACATCCTGACATAAATTTAACTAGATCGGAGCTTCATCATAGGTTTTGTTATTTTCACCGAAAAAGTGAAACTTTAGGCCTCTTGCCCGAACAGAAGATGTTGGGCAAGATTTAGTGGGTTTACCGTTTTTGTCAAAATTAGATTTTTCTCAAATCGCCCTATATCGCCGTTTTTTCATTCGCATTTTTTGTCAGAAATCGCGTATTTAATGGCTGGCGTAATGCCGCATGAAAAGTGCGATATATGGCGATATGGTGCGAATTGAGCCGATGTAATAAGCCATAAAAGTGCGATTTCCGGGTTAGGTCATGTGCGTATTTGCAGCCAACCGGAATGCGATTTACACGAATACACCTGATCAGCCCATACAACATGCTAACCTATTGGCCCACCTTAGACCCTTGCAATACGCATCACACCCCCTATATAAAGGGGCGCAGGCACCATTTTACCCTTTGAAAGGGAGTAAGGCGTTTGACATGGAGAGGAGAGGAGGAGTGCTAAGGTGCAGAGGAGGCATAGGGACAGCCAGCTTGGGACCAAATACCCCAACCACTGGGAGAGATAGGGGAGTGAGAGGCAGCACTGTCAGAGGCAGGACAGGGAGAGGCAGCATGCTCCCAGGGAGAGGCCACATTGTGCAAGCTGAGCAGGTTGCTATGGAGGAGGAGGAGGAGGAGGAGGAGGAGGAGGAGGAGGAAGCAGGCACAAGCCATGTGTCCTCACAGGAGGAACAGAGTGCCAGGCACACAGAGGAGGAGCTGCAGGAGGGAGATAATTCTGAGGTGGACTGGCCTCTGCAGGAGGAAGATGAAGCAGATTTGGAGGAGCTGGGGGAAGAAGCAGGACAGGAGGAGGAGGAGGAGGAGGAGGGTGACCCTGAAAATGTGGAGGAGGAGGATGATGCAGCTCGTACAGCTAGTGGGAGGAAAGTCAGGTTCTCATACGAGGAGAATATGGCCCTGGTGCGTGCACTCTTGCCCCTGTATGACCATCTGCTTGGTCCTCACCATCACCGCACAAGTGTGGCAAGGAAGAAGGGGATGTGGGACAATATAACCTCCGCGGTCAATGCAGTCAGCACACACAATTGGAGTGTGCACAACGTCAAGAAACGATATAATGACATCAAGCGCCTCCTCAAAGCCAAGCTTTCCCTGGAGAAGAAAGAGGCCTGTCGCACAGGAGGTGGACCTAGGCAAGAAGTCCGCTTTAAGGTCTATGAGAGGCTGCTACACAGAATTATCCCACCGGAGGTGCTTCCCGGGATTCACATTGCCGACACAGACAGGCCCCCCACTCCACCGCCAACTGGTAAGTGTCCACACATGTCAACTACACATTTTGCTATGTCATGTGCGCATGCAATTATGGTGGAATGGTTTCTGTGTCCAATTGATTTGTGTCTGTGGAACTACATATCCCAGCAGAAACACATGTTTCTTGCTTGGGATTAATGCACTGTGCATTTTGCTGGGTTATGTAGTTCCACAGAACCAATTAATGTGTGCTGCCCTTATCACTTTAGGCCTGCAGTGTAGATGATTGTTAATCCACATCATTCCTCTGGGTAGTTGGACAAGCACTTTACAGTCACTTTTACATGTGTAACCTGATGCTGTTTCCTGTTTGTACCAAATGGAGGACAAATATCCTGCACTGTGCTAATACTTAAATGAGTTCTTAATTTCAAATACACCAAAACCCTTATTTAAGCATATCAAAAGAGAACTATGGCTTGGTTTTAATTTTTTTATGTACATTTTTAAAATAGTGCCAGTTAGGTGCCAATGTTAACAATGGAAAATGTTTTCCTCTTTCAAACAGCACCATCTATGGAGTCCCAGCCTGCTGTTGAGCCCCATCAGCCACATCCGATTGTCCCCAATGTCCAGTCTGCAGGTGAGATATCATACTGTTACACAAAGATATTGCACATTTCACACATGCCTGCCGCCAACACACTAGCCTGTACCAAAACACAACCAGGTCTGCAAGGATCCAAATCCAAAGGTAAAATAATATGTAGTCAGCCATGTAAAGTGCCTAACACATGCATATGACTACTATGCCTATCATGTGATGTCACATCACGTTACATTGCAGTGAGCGATGATAGAGTTAAAAATGTTTACGTTCAAAATTGAACTGACCACACATGATGATTGTTTGGATGCATGAACACCATACAAAGGACTGAGAAACCACAACGGCAATAATTGTTGACGTATATAAGTAGTAAACCACCTCCTGCGTGCACAATGCATGAGCCAGACCTCAACATTCCAACTAAGTTACCATGACCCACCAAACTGCATCCTGCATAGCATACTTACCACTGTTATCTGTTATTTGTAGGACCTTCACAACCGATGCCAGAACCCACTGATCCCATACAAGCAATGGAGGACATGAGTGAAATCATCCTGGAGCCGGTTACATCGTTGGATCCTGCACAACACAAATCACCTCCAGTCAATGTGGCCCCCTATAGCAGTCACATAGGCAGCAGCCCCCAATCATTCCAGCCACCAACACTCCCACTGATGCGGAGGAGTTGGCTAAATCCATACATATCTTTAAAGGCAAACAAAGCTATTTTATGGAGATGCAGACCACCCAAATAGAAACCATTAAGGGGTATGTGCGTAACATAGGTCAGCAAATGAGACAAATTTCCCAAAGTGTGCGGGCTAATGTAGGGACACAAATTCGTCTTGTCTCCACATTAGACACACGCTTAGCCGAGATTGGACAAGCCATTCAGGGCCAAACCACAAATTTTCACGCACTAAATGCTAATATGGTGGAACAGACCCAAGCTATTAATGGGCAAACAACTGCGTTGATGTCCCTACAAACTCAACTCAGCCTCAGTGCTACTAGTTTGTTAGGTCAGCACCAAACCACATCTACGCAAAGTAGTAGTGTCTCCTCCACACCCATGAGTGGGTCCCCCACTACTCCCCCATGTCTTAGTATCCATACTAGGGGTGGATGTGGCACTAGTGTTAAGGGTGTTAATTCCAGGGAAAAATATTGTGTGCATTTACATTTGTCATGTGCTGTTCCATCCTTCTTCAGTCATGCTGTGATTGTTATTGTGAAATGTTTCTATACAATGGGCAAAGCCTAAATTTTTCTGCAAGTAAACATTATTTGCAGCCAGCAACCTTGTTGTCATTCTTTAGAAATGTTTACCCAGACAGTACTTTGATGTATATTGAAATAGTGGCATTATGTTTGGTTTTGGTTTTGTAAGTGCTTAATTGTAATATCAATTGAAGGAAATCATGACATTTGAGGGGGATCAGCATTGCCCAGTGCATACTGTAGGTAGCCGCCAGTTGTTTCGGTGCATTCCAACCACCTCAGCTCAATGACACATGTCAGCTCCACCCATTACCCCTATGTTTATTTGCATTTTCAATAATTTCCCCCAAGTAAGAACTACTTACTGTACATTACAGTTGTCATCATGTTGCAAGGCATAAACTATGGTGGGTTGGGACAGCTTGCAGGTGTTGTGCATTATTGCTGGTCTGCTTCTGGGCAATGTACAGGGAAAAAAAAACCCGTAAACAATGTATGTGTGGTAAAGGTTCCCATTTCCTGTCCATTTTACACACCACAATTACCTGTGAAATGCTGAAGTATCATCTGTGTACGAACCACATCCCCCCTCCGCATACTTCGCACTACAACATCTGTAGTTTGAGCTTCCTGCACGACTGCTGCATTGGCCACATCTACATAATTCGGTTGATCCAAAGCTATGTTATGCAGCATGCAGCAAGCCTGGACAACCAAAACAATTTTCGAAGGGTGGTATAGCAGTGTATCTACTGACCTGTCCAAACACCAAAATCGGCTTTTCAGCACCCCAAAGGTGCGTTCCACTACATTGCGGGTAGCAATATGTGCAGCATTGTACCGGTGCTGTGCAGGGCTCCGCAGAGGTGTCATGAGCCACAAATGACACCCATATCCTGAGTCACCTACAAATAACATGTAAATGGATTTGTGTGGTCACATATCATGTGGGTAATTTGCACATAATAGTAGCAGGCCAGACTATATTGTTAGGGCTGGTATAAACAATTTAAAAAAAATTGTCTCTTTAACATAAGGTTACACACATGGATCTTAAAGGGCAAGACATAGGTTTGCAAACATCATGTAAACAGTGCTAAGTGACTTACCAAGTAGCCAGCCCTCTGGCATGGTGTGGTTGTGGAAATGGTCCCAGAGAGTTGAGTGCCACAGGATATAGGCATCATGGCAGTTCCCGGGATAGCCTGCAACCACACTGAGAATTCTGAGGTTGGCATCACAGACCACCTGCACATTGAGGGAATGTCTGCCCCTGCGATTCACATAGACATGCTCCCTCACGTGCGGGGCCCAAATCCCAATATGGGTGCAGTATATGGCTCCCAGCACATTTGCAAATGCTGAGAGCAGATAGAATGCCACCTTCAGTTCCTGCCACTCGGACTCACAACGTGGGAATGTGATACATGTGCGCCACAGCTTCTTTAATGAATTTAACACCTGAGATAAATGTTTACAGCAGGCATGTTCAACGTTGGCCCTCCAGATGTTTTGAAACTACACATCCCAGCATGCTTTGCAATAGTTTTAGCATTCTCTAATAGCAAAAATGTGGCAAAGCATGCTGGGATGTGTAGTTTCACAACATCTGGAGGGCCAACGTTAGGCATGCCTGGTTTACAGAAAGTGGCTTGTGACACCCCCAAGGCCCATGAGCTCACAGACTGAGTGGAGCCTGTGGCAAAGAAGTGGAGGGCACACATTAATTTCTGCAGCCCAGACACTGCATAGTTGGCCCCTCCACAAGGGTCCAAATCATCTCTCACCTGCTCATATGAGTTCAACAGGTTCTGTTGGTTCAACCTAAACATGTCCACCACCTGTTGATTAGAGAGGGAGTCCAGGTACACCCTACCACGGTACCGACGAGAAGCACGGAGTGGTCGTGGTACCTGGATCTGGTGGGCAGCATCATCCCTCCTGCGTAGATCCTCCAAACGCCCCAGCTCACACACTAGCACGTCCAGTCCACTCTGCAAAATCTCCATCTCAAACACCTTCACAGGTGTCCATAATCATGTTGGGGTATATGTAGGGGACTTAGTAATTGCTATGTGGGTCATCTGTGACAGATTTAACCATTTACAAGTTCAAACGCTGGCGATTTTGATGAAATCGCCACCCTCTACTTGGTCTATTTTTTTTGGGGGGGGGGGGGGATCGCATTTTGCGAGCGATTTCCAAATTCGCTACCCATTAAATCAGCGATCTGTATCTTTTTCAATGGGAAAACATCTGGATGCGATGTTGGAAATCACCACTTCAGAAAGTGCGAATTAGCAGCAAAAAGTACGATTTATGCCGCAAATCGCCTACCATCGATTTGGGGAAAAAATGCGGAAACGGACGTTTTTGTAAAAAAAAATCGCCAAAATCCCAACATCGATCTCTAATAAATGTCACACGTTGACTCAGATCAAAATGCTTTTGCACGTTTCTTATTCAGGTCAAGTCACAACTTTTCCACACTAGCCGATTTTAAATTTCTCAATTTCAATTTCTTCACTCCGCCCTAATGTGTAGTTTCACAACAGCTGGAGGGCCACAGTTTGGACATGCCTGCTTTAGACCTTTCAACCGCTTCCCCAGTCCAGTTATTGCAGCATTTCAAACAAATTTTGTAAAAATAAGTTGGAACTATCTGACACAATACACAAGATTTTATGTTTTCACTTTAAAAACAAAAAACAAATGTGATTTCATAACACAGAAAGCTATATGTGTCTTTTAAGCTAGATAAAATGAGTACACCCTAAGTTGAAGCTCATGTACTACTATAGAGTAATATCTTAGGCAGCTATAGATTTGAATTCTTGCATTCCTGTTCTGCTTATCCAATCAGCGAGTCGATAAACCAACCAGTGGATATCGATGAAGAGATCTGCGTGCTGAAAACCTCACCTGAAACTTTTTCACGTTGGAATCTACAAATTGCCAATTTTTAACACACTATTTCCAAATAACCATCTTCCATCTCTCTCGCCATATATGGCCACCCTCACATTCATTCAACATCTGCCTCTATGAAATCCTGGAATTGGAAACTCCAATTACAGGATTGAAACCCCAGGAATTTTGGGGCCAAATCCAGAGATCCTGCCAATTCCGGTTCCAGGACTGCCCACACTACTGGCCACCTGGCACTTTTGGTAAATGGGTTTCTGGGCTGGTCTGGCCTCACTGAAAGACCTGGGCTGGCGGAGCAGCTCAGCAACCCGGCAAACTGCTTGGCCAGCCCGGCATAGAGAGATGGGGGTGCGATGTGAATCCAGGTCCTCTGTGACTCACCCTCGTGAGCCGTTCCCATGCCTCCAAGTCCTTGTCATGCATGCGCACAG
This sequence comes from Crinia signifera, assembly GCF_055691185.1. Classification (NCBI taxonomy): domain Eukaryota; kingdom Metazoa; phylum Chordata; class Amphibia; order Anura; family Myobatrachidae; genus Crinia; species Crinia signifera. Next base: position 129,453,452 of record NC_139223.1, read on the forward strand.
ATTAATATGGCTGGGCTGTTTTAGCGTTACAGTCCATCCTGGCTTCAGAGCTGTCATTTCAAGTGTGTAAATCAACAAGAATGAGACACTCGGAAATTGCCAGTCTGACCCGAGATGAGTCTACAGTTATGTAACCTGGGGCCTAACTCCAAGCCATTGGCAATGGAGATGCAAGTCTCTGGACTCCAAGCCCTGAAGAGGCACCTGCATGTAAAGCAGCACCTGTGAGGAACACTGCGTGAAAGCTGCTCTTCCAATGGAGTTCTGGGGTGCACCCACTGCTGTTGATGGTAATCAGCTCTATTCCAGAAGTGCAAACATCTGCCATATTGGTCAGGTTGTCTGGTACCACTCAGCAAGTGATGGATGGAGCACCTGCTGCTGGACTGTTAGATGGGACCCTCAGGTGAATGCTGATTGTACATGCTGCAGGTGGCTAAATCCCAGCATAGCTCGGGCCCTGCCAATTCACTGTAGGCTCCAATCACTGGATGATGGTGTTATGTGAGTACGGGTGATGGGAACAAAACTCCAACTTGCCTCCAGACAACTGGAATGAACGGTGTGTGGGAGCTTTTATCAAATATTTGCATCAGAAATGTACACTGTTTCTCAATCTTACCATATTTGTTCAAGGCCTGGGATTCCCTAGAAACATTGATAATCTTTACTCATTAAATTATTCTCAGTGTATAACACAAATGTTAACTGACTTTAATAGATGGAAACACCTCCCACTGTCTTATATAGGATGCTCTAATCTTTTTAGAATGGTCTCCTTCCCAAGAATCCTTTATGCGATGCAGATGCTCCCATACCTTTTATCTAAACAGGACATATTACACATTAATAGAGCAATCACAAATTCATCTGGGCTGGTAAAAGAACCTGCATATCACAATTGAAATTGCAGCAACCGCCATTATGTGGAGGTATTCTATTACCATGTGTACAAGAATATGCCCTAGCATATAACCTACGATACGCTCTAGACTGGGTGGGAGGAGCAGACAATTATACTTATAACTCTATTGATGCGTCCTTTCTTCAAGACATCACATTAAATGCACTATTACATATTTCTCCCTCCCATTTCCCGAAACAGCTTAAAAACAACCCTCTAATTTACTCACCATATTTAGCCTGGAAGACCATTCGGAAAAAATTACGCCTACCAACCAATACATCATTACATTTACCACTAATCCACAATATTGAATTCCAAGAGGGAAATCCAGATCCCCTTTTTCTCGATTGCTATCGCCGAGGTCTCCGAGCAGTGCATCAATTCTTAGATGAGGATCATGCGGCTCCAGTCACTATCTCCCAACTGAGAGAACGTCATCCGCAACTTAATATACCTTTATTCGCCTACTTTCAAGCTAGGAGCTACATATTTATTTATTTATTTGCAGTTTCTTATATAGCGCAGCAGATTCCGTTGCGCTTTACAATAGTAGACAGTGATAAAACAAACTGGGTAACAGACAGACTTGGTGGTTAGAGGGCCCTGCTGCAAGCTTACAATCTATTAGGTATATAGGAGGGAAACACAAGGACAGGCATCAGTAATAGCATAGCAGTCCCAACAAGTTACAAGTCCAGAAGCAGTGGCAAACGCAGGATTTTCAGAAGGGGGTTTCCAGAGGGGCGGAGCAAAGCACGGAGATGGACACTTAGGTGACCCAGTATATGCTTACATACATACATACATACATACATACATACATACAGGGGCGTCAACAGCAGTGTAGACCCCTGGGCATAGCAATGTATTGGGGCACCTACCGATCCTCCAGCGGTAGAGGTGGGGGAAGCTTTGATGTCCTGCGGGTGGTAGGGGGTATTATATCAACCGCTCAGCATGTAGGGCCTGGATCAGTCATTTCCACTAATTACCCCTTTACTGGACAGATGGTGGGAGATGGGGTGGGAGAAGGGGGCATTGGGCTAAATAAAGGGGCCCTATAACATAACTTCCAGGGTGGTAGAGGTTGTGGGAGGACAGCTTGCTTGACTGCAGATATCTCCAGTTTCCAGAAATAGATTTCTAAGATTTTAATGGAATTAAAAACTAGAGAATCCCACTTACCAAATGGTACTGGTGACTAGGGGATCAGAGTTCCGGAGGCAGAGCAATCTGCCAACGAGTATATAAAACTACATACCAGGTGTGTGGAGCTGGAGCAGTAACCATCTACTGGAAGGCTGATATCTCTGGTTCTGGGCACAGTAGAGACAAGCTTCTAGTGTCCATCAAAGGGGGAGAGTACCAGCTTTTGGAATATACCCTCAGAAAAACTCTAAGTCAGACAGAACCTGAAATATCTCACTGGGAAGAGCAATTAACAGGTTTGGATGGGGACCACTGCTTTGAAGTCAGATATCTCCGGTTCCCAAGGGCCGATTTTTAAAATTCTTATACCCATGGAAAGAGAGGACCCTCAGCTTTCAGCATAGGGCCCTTAGACTCCAGGGGGGGTTTCTGGGTACTCAGAAACCCCCCCTGCGTGCGCTACTGAGAAGGGAAGCTATATAATACATAAGTGCCTCAGAGGGTTATGCGTGTAGAACTTAAATATGATAGGCTTGCCTGAAGAGGTGAGTTTTCAGGGAACGCTTGAAAGTTTGGAGGCTAGCGGAGAGTCTAATTGTGCATGGAAGGGCATATCAAAAATACTCCCTAAATTAACAACAGATAACTCAGATAAAACCTTAGACATTATGATAATCAATCAAAAGGGAAGACAGATACCCACCTCTATAATCTATGGCTACTCTCGCACTAATCTAGATCTTTCAAAAGTCACCACGGGGATTGTTCGATGGAGTGAGACCTTCCCAGATATACCAGTGAAGACTATTGTTAAGGCTTCAGTATCGTTAAATAAACAACTTTCCACTGCCTCCTTTATGGAAATGTAGCTAAAAATTTTACACAGGGCATATTACACACCTAAGCTTTGTTTCTTAACAGGCGTCTCCGATAATGCAAATTGCTTTAAATGTTCCTTACCAGAGGCTGACATTTACCACTGTTTATGGTCATGTGATGTTGTACAAGCGTTCTGGCTAGAGATAGAAAGTTATATCACCCAAACCTTTTCTGTACCATTCTCTGCCTCTCCCTCTTGGGCACTTTGGAACATATATCCTCCCAATACCCCTGCCGCAATAACCTACCATATCAAATGCTTATTAGCTAAAATAGCGGCGGCCGCCAAGAAAACTATACTATCCCAATGGATACACCCGGAGAGACTTCCCATACAATTCATGTTACCAAGGTTAAAATTCTTATTCCAGATGGATTGGATCGATTGTCTACTTGATGTTGAATCAAAAGCATCCAAATTCTGTGATATATGGCTACCATATCTTACTACATTAACAGCCCCAGAACGAGACAGAATCAGACAAGCAGTATACTTAACAACTTGGTATAATACGTCCACTTTACAACTAGGCCACCCACCTTTGTAATATGTCTGTAAATCTTTATTTACCTAGGCCAGCTTTCATGTATTCTACGTGTCATAAGTTTTGGTAACTGTGCAGATGTCATAAACTCCTGGTTGGGGTGTTATATTTTATTACATTGTGACAATTTAACAATGTCCTTGTTATTCTATTTGTACATGAACAAACTCTTGCATTTACTATGTACTGTAATATTTTCGAGATCAATAAATACATTAAAAAAAAATGTACTAATCTACTGTTTGGCCCCCATACACTATGCGGCTTATCCTACAAGAGAAGTCACATCTAATTTCCCTTAAGTCACTCGGGACATCATAGGCAGCAGTACCGCATGTGATTCATCACATGTGGCCCTTCTGCATGCAATGTATCGTATACAATCCTGCTCCCTTCCGCCAGGAGGGGGTCCGACCCGGAGAACTTACGTGCAGCTCTTATGATCTCCAGGTCCGATCCGATGAGCATGGGACCATGTTACAGCCACAGGTCTTCAGGCAGTTGGTCTTCAAATAGACCTCATGGTGTCCCAGCAAAATCATTAGCTTTTTGGTACTATTCCAGAACTCCGGCTCCAGAAGCCGAGGTGGTCGACACCTTAACAACTCCGTGGCTGTTTCAGCTCAACTACCTTTTCCCACCATTTCCTCTTCTACCTTGAGTCCTCCAGCACATAAAGTGTGGACACCCAACTGTTGTCCTCATAGCTACTGACTGGCCTTGGGAGCATGGTATTCAGACATAATAGATGACCCTTGGCAGCTGGGAGGACCTTCTCCAACAGGGTCCATTTGTCTATCTTGACATACAGCATCTGCGTTTGACGGTTTGGCTGTTGATACCGCATTGCTAAGAAATTGGGGTATTCCTTGGTCTGTGATTCCGACTATGCTTTTGGCTCCAAAGCATGTTACTTTAGCACACTGGCATGGTAGAAAAAATAAGCAGTTCAAACCATGTTGGTCAGGTTGTCCCAACTCCTGCTTTTTCTTCAGGCAGGATTCTTGGCTGGATTACAGCTCAAGTCTTTGAAATTGCATATCTCTGCTCTCTTCATTTTTTTCCAGCGCAGCCTAGCCTTAATTCAGGAAATGCAGACTTTTCTCTAGGGCATAATTAGACTTTTGGCTCCCTGTGTTCCTCCCACTGCACCTTGGGACCTAAACCTGGTGCTTTTCCTCCAGTCATTCTTTTTTGAGCCTTTGTAAATGGCTGATGGTGATCCTTATGGCTTTGGCTAGAAGGATTTTACAATTGGGAACTTTGTCGTGTCACTCTTCTTATATAAACCGAAAACTGCCACATTTTATTTTGCTTTTCCCAAATTACTATCTGTCTCCGCCTCTGAGCTGAGGAAAGCTATGTATTACTCTATGTTTTACTGTTTCTTTACCATGATCTTAATCATATACCTTTACCCCCACTGTATGCAAAGCCTGTATGCTGTTCCTTCACTGATTGCACACCCTGCCAGCAACAAGCTGGCAGCGTGTGTCAGCTTTGGAAGAAAAGTGGTTCATAAATACAAATATTATTATTACTGCTGCCTTTGAGCAGCATGATCAAGATGGCGCCGCTGATGGCTGCCTAGGAGCTGTGCAGTTCAGTCAAATATATTCCCTGTGTGATAACTGTACTGTCTGCTTGTATTGTTACCTACCTGGCTTTTTCAGCGACCAGTGGCGCCGCTGATGGCTGCCTAGGCACTGTTCAGCTTGGTGGGTATGTGTTCCCTGTGTGATAACTGTACTGTCTCTGCTTAATGTTACCTACCTGGCTGTAGCAGTGACCAGTGGCGCCGCTGATGGCTGCCTAGGCGCTGTGCAACTCGGTGGGCATGTGTTCCCCACATGTAATGTCTTAATGAAATGTATGTAATGCCTCCCCCCCCCCCCCCTTCCTTTATCCCTGCTTGATGCTGCACTGTAAATCCACAAAAAATTACTAGTGTGCGCAAGCATACATGGCCAATAAAGTTGATTCTATTCTATTCTATTCTATTATATAATCTTCCATGAGGATAGAGTGTAACTCCACACAAAACAGTTTTTTTTGCCCAAAGTGGTTTCTTCTTTCCACATTAACCAACCTATTATAGTACTGGTGTTTTCAGCAGACTCTCCATCCTCTCACTCTTTGGATGTGGTAAGAGCCCTGCACATCTATGGCCCTTATTCTGATCGGTGCGGCCGGAGCCGCATATGCGGCTCCGACCGCACCAGACGAATCCCCGCCTTCCATACGGATCGCCACGGCCGTCCGTACGCGGCCATGTGGCGATCCGCATGATTGTGGACGGGGATACGCCTCCTCCATGGTGGGAGCAGCCCCTGCATTCGATGGTCGCCGAACATCGAATGCAGGGCCGCACGCTCCACCAGGTCCCGCAACACAAGACCACACGGACACTTGTCCGTGTGAAATCTTGTATGGGGGCGGGCAGCTGACATCCGGCGATGTCAGATGCCCGCCCTGTACCCACGCGTCATAGCCTCATTAGCATGCGTACGCCCTGCGTTTGCATGGGACCGCCCATGAAACGCGGGGCGTATGCATATGCAAATGAGGCTTCGTAGCCCCTCACGCCCCTATACACCCCCTTTGCGGCGGACAAAATACGTGTACGGCGATTTCGGCTGCACATGCGCAGAGTGGCCTCTGCACATGCGCAGACCGAAAACATCGGCGGAACGGCCGCATGCGGCCGTTACCGCTTCAACCAGAATAAGGGCCCAAGTGAGTAAAACTGCTCACATATGAAATCAGATGCTCTTTTCATCCTCTATGATCTGTTAAGCCGGGTTGACTTGCATCAAAGCAGACGTTGGTTCTATGGATTCTCCTCACTATTCAGCTGGTCTATATGGCTTCTTCTCAATCTCAATTTGTTGCCCATGTATGCACACTCCACAAGTGAGGTGGGACCCTCATGGACAGTTGCCCAAGGGGTTTCAGCCATGTAACTGTGTCATGAAGTTACCTGGGCTGGGCAAAACACCTTTACAGATTTGATACCTTTGCAGCCCCTGAATCTCTATTTGGTCACACTTTGTTGCAGGGGTCTTAGAGCTCTCACGACTTTGATAGCTGCTCTTGGACTTCTACATTGTCATAAGCATCCAAAGCCCCCTAATGGATTATTAGAAATTAGGATTTGACTACTTACTGGTAAATCCATTTTTCCGATTACACAGGGAACACTGGATGCCCACCCTGTGCTATGTTTGTTGTTACTGCATCTGTTATGCATATTGTTGTACAATTTTCATTTTCTAGTTCCTGTGTTTCATATCCTTCTCTAAAGTTCTTTTCTCTTCATCTCTCCTTGGGCTCAGTTCTTCTAACTGGTCTGGAGGTGGACATAGAGGGGGAAGAGCCAGTCACACTTATAAATTTAAAGTCCCGGCTCCACTTATCCACCCTTCTATACCCCACTGTCTTTACCATCCAGTGTCCCCTATGGAATAAAAAATGGATTTTCTGTTAAGTACTAAAATCTTTTTTTTAGACGTTTAATTTCAATCACAGTGTCCAAAATCCTGTATGCTATATACCAACAGGGATAAAGACTAGAATGTGAATAAATATTTTACACCATTACCCTCGATCCCACCACATACCCTTTTGTAGTGGGAATGTCTCTGTGATGATGAGTGACTCAGAGGCACTAGCAACACAGTACATCATTTAGGATCCTGCCATGAACAAAGCTGTTTGTGAATTTCCCAGCACTTTCAAAAACATTTTCTTTGTTGGGTATTGCAGATTTACTCAGAAAGTTTATGAATCCCTTTGACTGCCAATCAATTTTTGAAACTCTATCTACATTGTTCCAAGGACAATGATTGCTTCTATGAAGCGATTAGTAATAGGGGGTTGAGTCATTCATATCAACTTACACTTTTAGTACAACACTCTCCTGATTATATGGTTCATTCAGCAGATATTTGTTAATATGAATTAATATTCATCATAGCTTCTGGAAAGTGTATTTCCAGGAACATCTCTATGGCCCTTATTCTGATCGGTGCGGTAATATCCGCGTGCGTTCGTGCCGCCGATGTTTTGTGTCTGCGCATGTGCAGAGGCGTCTCTGCGCATATGCGAGTGGGGCGTACGGCCAAATTCCGCATGAAATGTGAACACTCCGAACAGGGGGTGGAGAGGGGCGTGAAGGGCTATTTGGGCTCATTACCATATGCATACGCCCCGCGTTTCATGGGCGTTCCAATGCAAACGCTGGGCGTACGTATGGTAATGCGGCCGTGACGCACGTGTAGGGGGCTGACATATGACATCGCCGGATGTCAGCTGCCCGCCCAGATCCCTGCTTTTGCACGGAAAAATGTCCGTGTGGTCTGAGGTTGCGGGAGCTGGTGGACCACTCGGTCCTGCATTCGATGGTCTGCGATGAAGTTACACTAACTGCTCATTTAGCGCCAGATGCACTAAGCTTCAAAAGTGATCAAATGGAGAGTGATAAACAGTCAGCCAAAAAGCTCCTACCTGCTATGCCATAAGCTGTGTTTGAAAAATGTCAGGTAGGAGCTGATTGGTTGGTTGTTTATCACTCTGTATATTATAAACAAGAAAAGAGGGAAAGTGGACTCTTTTTGTGGGGCACTCTTTGAATAATGATGAATTCGTTAAAACTTAGCTTTCATTAAGGTAATTTATCAAATATTCTTGGACTGACACATTGATGGATGTCCAACAAACAATAAAGACAAACAAAAACAGACAAAATTGCAGTGAGCTTGGCAATTTATACGCTATGCAATGCAAATATTAGGGGGTGAGTTCATGTAAAGTGAGACTCTACTGTGGGATTCAGTACGTAGGTCACACTAGAACTCAAAAGTTCTAGTGCGACCTACGTACTGAATCCCACAGTAGAGTCTCACTTTACATGAACTCACCCCCTAATATTTGCATTGCATAGCGTATAAATTGCCAAGCTCACTGCAATTTTGTCTGTTTTTGTTTGTCTTTATTGTTTGTTGGACATCCATCAATGTGTCAGTCCAAGAATATTTGATAAATTACCTTAATAAAAGCTAAGTTTTAACGAATTCATCATTATTCAAAGAGTGCCCCACAAAAAGAGTCCACTTTCCCTCTTTTCTTGTTTATAATATATTACGGACTCAAGGGAGCACCACCAGCAAGAACGGACACATATTTTCCCATACCAGGGTAAATAAACGTCCACTACAGCTGGTTGTAGGCAACCCAGGCCAAAACCCACTAGCATGGTTAAGGGGTCTCACTTGATCCTTTCGGACATGAAGTGGGCATAACCTTGTGCGGCTCCCAAAACCCCATCCCTTTACACTCTGTATAATAATAATGCAATGACAGCACAGGCTGCTCCCGCTGTATAATATAACAATAGTAATGCCATGACACAAATTATTATACAGGGGACCAGCCTGTGGTGTCATTGCATTATTATTATACAGAGGGAGCAGCCTGTGGTGTCATGGCATTACTTTTATATTATACAGGGGGAGCAGCCTTTGGTGTCATGGCATTATTATTATACAGGGGGAGCAGCCTGTGGTGTCATGGCATAATGCCATGACACCACAGGCTGCTCCCCCTGTACAATAATAATGACACCACAGGCTGCTCCCCCTGTATAATATAAAAGTAATGCCATGACACCACCACCAGATATATTGTTTTTTTATGTAACTTACTGTATTTTATCCCTCATGCTCCTTTACTGCCGCTGCGGCTCCAGTAATTTAAATTCCACTCTCTGCGCCGCGGCCTGTCCTGCTGCGGCCCCCCGACTCGGCCTGCCTTCCTTCCTCTCTGCAGACGCGTGGGTGGAAGGCGTCATCGTCATGACGTGTCCACCCAGCGTCTGCCACTGCCTCGATAAGAGGGAACAGGCTGCCGGGCCCTCCTTCACGTAGCCGTGGAGGCCGACGGCCATGTTCCTGTGGCCGCAGACATCTTAAAAGACCACAGGAACATGGCCGCCGGCAGTGCAAAAAAAACCTCTAAAAAAAGATCTAAAAAAAGAGAATAAAAGGTGAAGGCTGGCGGCGGCTGTGCGGGCCACATGACGAGGTCTGTCGGGCCGGATTTGGCCCGCGGGCCTTGTGTTTGACACCCGTGTTCTAGATTAACAACAATTTGGCTTCCGATTTTCAAATTATATTTTGCATTATCTGGTATTTCTGATCTTTTGTCCTCATTTATTGTTACAATTATACCGCCTCTCATATTTAGTACACATTGGAGGTCATTCTGCTTTACTCGCAAAGCTGCTAACTTTTCAGCTTTGCGAGCCAACTAAACGCCACCTGCAGCCCGCACAAACACCCGCCCGCTGCTTGCTTGCCGACTTTACCCACAGGCATGAAAATCGATGTTTAGCATAAACATCCATTCGCAGCCTTGTGTCCCCGACCACCGAATGATTTCTACAGGCCATGCAAATATAAGTCAGAATGGCTTATATTTGCGGCCATTTAACTGAAGGCAGGGCGGGTTGCTGACATCATGTGACGTCAGCCGCCCGTCCCAGGCACCCCGCAACATGTCCAAATGACCATGGCAATGCCCAGCATTTTCATGGGGACAACCATGAAATGCTGGGCATTCCCATGGGTGCAATCCATGTCCGCCCATGGTAACGGGCCGGGGAATATTCAATTCGCCATGTCCGTTCGCCTGAAGAGTCTGCGCATAAATGTTTATGTGCATGCGCACAAACAAAACATTGCTCCCCTGTGCAAATGTGCAGGGGAGCGAACAGTCCAGAATGACCTCCACTGTGTAATGTGTGTACCTAGCAAAATCGCTGTGGGGGCTGGCAGCGATATGCTGGGTACCCACAGCACATAGGGGCCGATTCAGACACGTTAGTTCGGATCGGAATTCGGTCCCATGTCTGATGGTGGGGGTTTGCGCATGTATATACATGAATATGTGCATGCACAAACCCCGGGAGAAAATGGCTTTGCCGAATTTCTCAATCGCCGAGCCATTCCCTCCAGGATGGGCGGAATGGAGGCAGCAACAGGGGAGCACCCAGCATTTTATGGGTGTCCCCATAAAAACACTGGACGTTCCCCTGCACAAGCAGGCATGGTGATGCCTGCTCGGGGTGGGCGGCTGACACCACATGATGTCAACTCCCGCCAGTGGCATGCGGTGGAGTGAGGCAGGTGAGGTACAGCCTTTCCTGTCATACTAGCGTATATGCTGGAGTTTTGAGTTGATACATTGGGGGAAATTTACTAATATGAATTCGTAAAAAAATAGGTGTATTCGTAGGCAGAAATACACCTATTTTTAACACATTTGTATTTTCGGGATTTACTATCCCAAAAATACAGCAATTCGTATTCCTAAAGATGGGACATTCGTATTTGTATTTACAAATACGAATGTCTACACCATCGATAGAATACGACAGGAATCACCATTCAAAAGAATGGTGGTTCCTGATTTACTAAGCAGCCGTATTGAAAATACGGCTGCTAATTGGCGTGAAACAGCCACGAAAATACCACAGGAAAATACACCTTGATTGTCCTGTCGTATTTGGCTTCAGCCTGCACGGATCAGTCAGATCCGTGCAGGCTTTAGTGTAAAAAAAATGGAAAAGTAAATAAATAAATAAAAAAATGGCGTGGGGTCCCCCCCACAGCTGTAACCAGCACCAGGCTGAAAGAGCCGGGCCGGTAATTAAAAATCAGGGAACCCGACAAATAGGGGTTCCCCGATTTTTAACAACCAGCCCCAGGCTCCAGGTCTGGGGCTGGTTCCCAAACGGGGGACCCCTAGTCATTTTGTCCCCCATATTTTAAGAACCAGCCCCAGGCCAAACCAGCCAGCAGGGTAATGCCACAGCCGGGGGAGACTTTTTATACAAGTCCCCCCGGCCAAAGCATTAACCCTCTGACCAGTCAGTCTGGCCAGGGGCCCTGGGGGAGTGGGGACCCCCCCAATAAAGGCCCCCCCCCCTCCAGGACTTACCTGACCAGGCTGAAGCCTGGTGCTGTCCTCGATGCCCCTGGGCGGTGGGCATCGAGCTGATTAAATGTAAAAAATAGATGAATAAACTATTGTTTTAAACTGTGGAACTATGAGTCCCAGCAAGCCTCCCCCGCAAGCTGAGACTTGGAGAACCACAAGTCCCAGCCTGCAGGACATTAAAGGGCCCCCTGGGTCTTGTAGTTCCACAGTAAAAAAAATAGTTAAATAAATACACACTGACACAATGAAAAATAAAAGTTTCACACATACATTACACACATACTGATACTTACCTATCTTGATCCCGTAGGTAGGTCCCAGGGTCTTGATCCGGTGCCTTTTCCTGGTTCCGGATCCATGTCATCATTCTTCAGCATGTTGATCTTCATGTCGGCGTCCGGTCCGGGTCCGAAGAAATCCATGGTGGACCTGTGGAAGGAAATCCAACTCACCCAGGTCCTCCATGGAAGTTCTTCAGGCTTGATCCGCAGTAGTCCAGGGCTTCTTCCATCTTCTTCAAGCTGCCGGCGACTCCGGCATCTCCCCGCTGCGGACTGAGAGGCGCAGAGATGTTTCCTTCTCTGCGCCTCTACTCAGAATGATTTCTGGCCAATCAGGAGCCGACTTTCTTGGCTTCTGATTGGCCGCTAGACGGCCAATAGAAATCATACTGAGAAGAGGCGCCGAACATAAAACATCTCTGCCGTCTCTTCTCAGTATGATTTCTATTGGCCGCCTATCGGCCAATCAGGAGCCAAGAAAGTCGGCTCCTGATTGGCCCGAAATCATTCTGAGTAGAGGCGCAGAGGAGGAAACATCTCTGCGCCTCTCAGTCCGCAGCGGGGAGATGCCGGAGTCGCCGGCAGCTTGAGGAAGATGGAAGAAGCCCTGGACTACTGCGGATCAAGCCTGAAGAACTTCCATGGTAGGACCTGGTTGAGTTGGATTTCCTTCCACAGGTCCACCATGGATTTCTTCGGACCCGGACCGGACACCGACATGAAGATCGACATGCTGAAGAATGACGACATGGATCCGGAATCAGGACAAGGCACCGGATCAAGACCCTGGGACCTACCTACGGGATCAAGATAGGTACGTATCAGTATGTGTGTAATGTATATATTAAACTTTTATTTTTCATTGTGTCAGTGTGTATTTATTTAACTATTGTTTTTACTGTGAAACTACAAGACCCAGCGGGCCCTTTAATGCCCCGCAGGCTGGGACTTGTGGTTCTACAAGTCCCAGCTTGCGGGGGAGGCTTGCTGGGACTCATAGTTCCACAGTTTAAAACAATAGTTTGTTCATCTATTTTTTACACTTAATCAGCTCGATGCCCACCGCCCAGGGGCATCGAGGACAGCACCAGGCTTCAGCCTGGTCAGGTAAGTCCTGGAGGGGGGGGGCCCTTTATTGGGGGGGTCCCCACTCCCCCAGGGCCCCTGGCCAGGCTGACTGGTCAGAGGGTTAATGCTTTGGCCGGGGGGACTTGTATAAAAAGTCTCCCCCCCCCCGGCTGTGGCATTACCCTGCTGGCTGGTTTGGCCTGGGGCTGGTTCTTAAAATGCGGGGGACCCCTAGTCATTTTGTCCCCCGTATTTTGGGAACCAGCCCCGGACCTGGAGCCTGGGGCTGGTTGTTAAAAATCGGGGAACCCCTATTTGTCGGGTTCCCTGATTTTTAATTACCGGCCCGGCTCTGTCAGCCTGGTGCTGGTTACAGCTGTGGGGGGGACCCCACGCTGTTTTTTTATTTATTTATTTTTACACCTTGCAGCCTGCACGGATCTGACTGATCCGTGCAGACTGCCTCCACTAATTCGTATTAGCGGCCGTATATATGGCCAGCTAATATGAATTACTACGACATCGGAGGGTTACAAAGCAGTCGTATATGACTGCTTTGTAAATCCCCCTCCGGAACACGACTGTGCATACGACTGAAACAGTCGTATGCAGTCGTAGGGAAAATACTAATACGAAAATAATTTTTATAGTCAAAACTCTGGAGTAAAAAGTCTACTGCAGGTGAGGCAGTGCCTCACCTCACTACCTTTTCTGCATATCTCTTATTAAAACTCAGCAAATCTCCTGCAATATATACTGCTGCACATGTGCATAATGCCCACATGTACCCCATGGCTCAAAAATTGTGTGCAAATCTGGCTCTGGTGCTTGCCAGGGGCACTTCAGCAATTTACCCCACCGCACCTCCCTGGTTCCCGCCCCCTCTGTGGCGATCTCCGGACAGAATAAAAGTCAGTTTAGACTGACTTTTATTACCAAGAGGGAGAGAGATCATTCGATGGTGTGCGACCATCAAATGATTTCTCTCCTGTTTGGCTGCATGCGAGGGCATATGTTAGGGAACACATAACCTCGCATGCTATTGATGGGATTCGGGTGCCAGGGGGGTGGACGTTCAGGTGGGCAGCGGGTAGCGTTTACCTATTCGCTAGGCTGCGAACATACGCAGCCTAGTGAACAGGTCTGAATCAGGCCCATAGTTACACACCTGCTGCGTACATATATCCCCTACATATACACTTGCAACGAACCGGGACCATGCTTGCAATGGATCACGGGTTAGTAGCTCCAGAATGTATCAAGGAGGGACTGCAGCAGGAATCTCCAATATCCTCTGCGATCCCCCCTGCCCGAGTAGATGGAGGCTTTACACCGAGCGACAACCTCAATACGCTATTTTTAAATGTGCTTTTTTTAGTTTACATTATTTCCGATTTGTGACCAACGCCGCATCAGGCCCTGTGCCTACAATAAACATCAGGCATCTATTATTTGCTCATCACTTGGTATTGTGAAAACATGCGGAGACATTTCTGCATAGGATTTATTTATAATTCCATTCTCCCTATACACAAAGCTGCAGCACAATCATATTGCCAGCCGTAAAATAATGACAGTGTTTCCATCCACTGCTACTGCTTCTTTGTAGAAACGAATGTGCATTACAGACATTTAAGAGTTAACCTCTATTCTAGGTTCCTGCTCCTGGGTCTTGTGTCCCCCCCCCTGACACCCACAATCGCACAATCCATTTTTCTTTCATGTTGCAATAGTGGGTCAGTTAGTCATTAACATGTCACTGATAGGTGTGAAGATCTAGCAAGGTTACAAGGGGCTGTTGTTAGTAGAAATAATTTACTCACAGTCCTACTCTAAACAAATAAAGACTTGTAACAAGTACATAGTTGTAGGTTAATTAACGTCGTAACCTAGAATGAAAGTTTGTTTATGTCAAAGAACTAAAACTAACATAAACATTTCCTGCACCCATTCCAGGTATTTTTCTGTCACTTATTTTACATTTTTACTGTCTATTTATTTTTATCGTTTTAGAAGTTGATATTTATTGAAGATGAGAATTTAAAATGCTAAATGTATGTTCTAATCAAATTAAGGAAACACGACACAATGGCATTTGTAGCTAGCAAGGGTCACACCATTCTTGCCGACACTCCCACAATGCCTGAAAAGTTCTCAAAAATCATGTGGCACTCCTGGCCCCCCAGGGAAGTGGGGAAGTGTTCCGGACAGCAGTGACCCCCACCAACCTCACTACCTGGCACTCCCCTGCAGAGCTCGGTGAGAGTGGGCTTCCGGAGAGCTTATGGCTTTTTTATGGCAGAGTTCAGCACCTTGTATACAAGGAAGACTGGGAGGCTGTACCTCTGCCAGAGCATAGGCTCCATTATCTGACTCCAGCATTTAAATGTCTTTCAAGCACATCACTAATATCCAAGCTAAATCTGATCCTGGCGTCAGAAACACCTTTCCCTTTGCACCATCCTAGTTAATTTCATTCCTTCCCTATTTGAGTGTTACAGTTGAGCCAGCTCCTGTATCGGAAACCCAGGCTGAGGTCCACACTCCCTTGCGGGAGTCCATGGTGAACACCGCTGGCATATTAGACTCCGTGTCTCAGTTCTGGGTAAAGCCAATTCTGGGGTACGGGGTTGCATCCGGAACACTCCAGTTGTCTTGTGGTAGGATACTCTGGCCCAGATGGATGAAGCTGGTAATCTCTCGCCCTGTGAGCTACTTGAAAATCCTCTTGGGTGTGTGGAAAAACAGGAGCAAAACCAGGCGTAAGTGATGCAGCAAGTAGGGAAGTTTCAGTCAACTCCACCACCACCGAGTCAGCCATCAGCAGCTTCTGTCCCGCCGGTTGGAACTCCATCTCCACTTCGGATCCCGAATCCTTCCAAGTATGATGGGGATCCTAAAGCTGTTATGGGTTCTTAAATCCGTGCTCAATCCAGTTTGAGATACAGGCTGCAAATTTTCCATCTGAGAGAACAAAGTTGGCCTATGCCATCTGCCTGCTATTTGGTCAGGCCTTGGCTTGGATCCTATGGTGGATAACAGCTTAAAATTCTTGGTGGAGTTCCGGAAGGTATTCGATGACCCTGGAAGGGTCGTGTTGGCAGCTTCCACTGTTCTCCAAGTGAGACAAGGCAATCAGTCCGCGGGCCAGTATGCAGTTCAGTTCCATACACTGGGTTCAGAGCTGGGCTGCAATAATGAAGCCTTATACACCTTTCACACTGACAAATATTTCCCGGGTTATTGCACATGAACAACCAGGGAAATCGGTCAGTGTGAAAGGGTCCTGAAACAATATCCCGGGTCCAGCATTCCGGTGTTTCAACCCAGGTCCTGATCAGGGTTGAACCAGGAATGGACCCATGATGCAATGCAATGTGAAAGGTCTCTACCCGGCATGCATGGTTCCTAGACTCTGCCATGCAGGGATATAGTCCGTCGCATTTAACTGCCCAGCGCAGAGTGAGCTGCAGGAGCCCCCGTGCATCTAACAATGTTTACATTCTAGATTGTGAGAAACAGCCTGTGAAGTCACTTATGTCCTTTGGATGGTGGGTGAGGGGTTAAAAAAGTAATGGGCCTGGCAGAATGCAGGAATGTCGGTGTCCGCTAAGAGTAATGGCTAACAAAGTCCAGCTTCAATTGCTGACAAGTGTGAAAGGGGCTGTCCCGGGTCGATCCCAGGTCTGTGTTCACATTCCTAGGTGTAACCCAGCTCTGTCAGTGTGAAAGGGGTATTAGCAGCATTTTTACAGGGCCTTTCCAGCAAGATTAAGGATGCTCTTGCCTCCCGGGATTTGCTGTCCACTCTAGACGAGTTGATCCCCTTGTGCATTCGGATAGATCTTTGGCATCAAGAAAGGATGAAGGAACTAGTCACTTTATTGTAAGTGCGAACTGTGTATTAAATTTGTTTTTAGAACAATGATGTGCACTATCTTGGTTTCTATTTTCTTCCCTTATATTGGGGGAGATTCTCTAAGAATCTCCATCCCCCTATCGCAATTATAATTATCGCATATGTTCTAACATATGTCATAATTATAGCAAAGGACAGCTTTTGCGTTAAGAGTTGTCCTTTGCGGTGAGAGTCGCCGGGTCCCAGCAGGTTCCGGCGGCTCCCCCCTCCCTCCCGCGCCCGGCGCTGTTGCGCCGGGCTCTCCTCCTCCCTGCACCCGGAAGAGGATCAGTGCAGGGAGGAGGTCACAGGTCCGGGCAGCACAGCTTTGTGCTGCCCGGACACAGGTGAGGGGGCGAAGCGGGGCGGCGGGGGTCCGTGCAGGGTGGCGGGGGGTCGGCGTGGGGCGGCGGAGGGTTGCGGTAGAAGCCCATTGGCTTCTATGGGGCATCGCCAGAAAAATCTGGCGGGGGATGCTTAGAGCATCCCAAAATGCGGTAAAAACCCCGATAATGGGGTTTTTACCGCATTTCTAGCTTAGAGAATCTCCCCCAAAATGTGATAGGGGATCATTTCACTTACAGACCTCAAGTGCTATCATCTCTATTGATTGTGGAATATTGAAAGTCAAATACTGCAAAAGTTTATAGGACATGCCGACGGGTATGGATCATTAGTTCACCACAATGTTGGTCAACAGTCATTAGGTCGACACCATTAGGTCGACATGTATTTGGGTCGACATGAGTCTAGGTCGACATGCAGGAAGGTCGACATGGGTCTAGGTCGACATGGGTCTAGGTCGACATGGGTTAGGTCGACAGTCAAAAGGTCAACATGGGGTTTCTCACATTTTTTGTCTCTGATGTCGACACAGTCAACATGGTCACTGAAACGTAGCACCGCATCCCCTCGCATGGCTCACTGCACTCACCATGCTTCGGGCTCGGTGCCTTGATATGCTCGGAACACTATTTTATTCTCCCACCACCAGGGGCTGGCTGGCAACTTTTAGCCTGGGGGCAAGTCCAGAGCACTGGCCCATAAGTAACAACGCATCATTAAATGGCGTTTTTTCGGTAACAAAATATGCATTAATAAAAAAAGATAATAATGACACCACAGGCTGCTCCCCCTGTATAATAACAGGACACCACAGGCTGCTCCCCCTGTATAATAACAGGACACCACAGACTGCTGCCCTGTATAATAACAGGACACCACAGACTGCTCCCCTTTATAATAACATTACACCACAGACTGCTCCACTGTATAATAACATTACACCACAGACTGCTCCCCTGTATAATAACAGGACACCACAGACTGCTCCCCTGTATAATAACAGGACACCGCAGGCTGCTCCCCAGTAAAATATCAGGAATATATTCCTTACACCACAGGCTGCTCCCCTGTATACTAACAAGAAGACACCACAGGCTGCTCCCCTATATTAAAAGAACAGGACACCACAGGCTGCTCCCTCTGTATAATCATACCAGAACACCATTGGCCAGGGCTGGGCAACACCGGCCCTCCAGATGTTGATGAACTACACATCCCAGCATGCCTTGCATCAGTTTCAGCATGGCCACATAGCAAAACTAATGCAAAGCATCCTGGGATGTGTAGTTCACTAACTTCTGGAGGGCCGGTGTTGCCCAGCCCTGCCATAGGCTGATCCCTTGTATAATTATACCAAGACTGTCCTGGTATAATTATACAGGGGAAGCAGCCTGTGGTATCCTGACAGGACACCACAGGCTGCTCCCCCTGTATAATTATACCAGGACACCACAGGCTGCTCCCCCTGTATAATTATTCCTTACATCACAGGCTGCTCCCCTGCATACTAACAAGAAGACACCACAGGTTGTTCCCCTATATTAAAAGAACAGGACACCACAGGCTTCTCCCTCTGTATAATCATACCAGGACACCATAGGCTGCTTTTATAATTATACCAGGACACCACAGGCTGCTCCCCCTGTATAATTATACCAAGACTGTCCTGGTAGAATTATACAGGGGGAGCAGCCTGTGGTGTCCTGGCCCCTGCATACTAACAAGAAGACACAACAGGTTGCTCCCCTATATTAAAAGAACAGGACACCACAGGATTCTCCCTCTGTATAATCATACCAGGACACCATAGGCTGCTCCCCCTGTATAATTATAGCAAGACTGTCCTTTTATAATTATACAGGGGAAGCAGCCTGTGGTGTCCTGGCAGGACACCACAGGCTGCTCCCCTTGTATAATTATACCAGGACACCACAGGCTGCTCCCCCTGTATAATTATACCAAGACTGTCCTGGTATAATTATACAGGGGGAGCAGCCTCTGGTGTCCTGGCAAGACACCACAGGCTGCTCCCCCTGTATAATTATACCTTACACCACAGGCTGCTCTCCCTGTATAATTATACCAAGACTGTCCTGGTATAATTATACAGGGGGAGCAGCCGGTGGTGTCCTGGCAAGACACCACAGGCTGCTCCCCCTGTATAATTATACCTTACACCACAGGCTGCTCCCCCTGTATAATTATACCAAGACTGTACTGGTATAATTATACAGGGGGAGCAGCCGGTGGTGTCCTGGCAGGACACCACCGGCTGCTCCCCCTGTGTAATTATACCTTACACCACAGACAGCTCCCCCCTGTATGATTATACCAAGACTGTCCTGGTGTAATTATACAGGGGGAGCACTGAGCAGCCTGTGGTGTCCTGGCAGGACACCACAGGCTGCTCCGCCTGTATAATTATACCAAGACTGTCCTGGTATAATTATACAGGGGGAGCAGCCTGTGGTGTCGGCTCAAACACCACAGGCTGCTCCCCCTGTTTATTTATACCAGGACACCACAGGCAGCCCCCTCCCTGTATAATTACACCAAGACTGTTCTGGTATAACTATACAGGGGGAGCAGCCTGTGGTGTCCTGGCAGGACACCACAGGCTGCTCCCCCTGTATAATTATACTAGGACACCACAGGCAGTACTGTACTGTAGTACTGTAACCATACTTGATTTTAGGCCCGGGTCCGTGCTGCGGCTACCGTCTCTCTGTGCCCTTCCTTGGTTTCACTTTTCCACGGCTCCGTCCTCCTCCGAGTAGCTGTCGTGTCTCGTCCGTCCACCGCGGCCCGCCCCTTCCCCCATAGACACACGAGTGTGGTTGGCCAGGAATGCTAATGTAACAAGCTGCCGGCCCGGGACATGTGAACATGTCCTCATGCCCCGCAAGTGTCACTGCCCCCGGGACGTGGGTCAGTCAGCCCTAGGGAGGGAGAGCTCTGCAGCCTGATGCTAGGTGCCAGCAGCAGCAGTGTGAGCAGCTGATGTACAGTATAGTAGCCCAGCACTCCCCCCTGTCAGCCGCTGCACTCACTAGCTGCCGGGGTCAGGGGTAGATTTATTATAGCGGCGCTAAGAGCGCCGCTATAACAGTTCCTGCTTCGCCTCATTAGCGAGGCGAAGCAAGAGGGGACACCGACAAGATCTACTAAGATCTTGCCCCCGAAGCGGGGGAGCGCTAACTCCCCCCTCCGGTGATGTCCCCTCCAGCTGACAGCGCGTCAGTTAACATTGACGCGCTGCCTGCTTCTCCCCCGGCTGGCTCACTGCGCATGCGCGGGATCTCGCTACTCACGCGAGATCCTAGCGCAGCTCTGAGCCAGTAGCAGGGACAGCGCTGTCCCTGCTGTAGGCATAGGGCATCGCCGTTTGCAGCTGTCGAAGTCGACAGCTGCAGGCGGCGGAACGGTCAGCGATGCTGACTGTTCATAAATTAGGCAGGAGGCAGGCGCGCAGCACGAAATATCGTAGCTGCGCTATGCCTCCTGCCCCGCACCGCTGCACGAAAGACACCCACTCAGCGGGTGTCATAGATAAGGGGAAGCGCTATCCCCTGCTATAGCGCATGGGGATAGCGCATATGCCCTTTATCGTCCCTTAATAAATCTACCCCTCAGTGTGCTAGCTACAGACGGCATGCTCTGGCACTGGCTGGCCATGTTCCTGTAGCCGCGGCACGGCCTACAGGAGGTCATAGTGTTAAATACAAGGCGGCCCGAAAAGGTACCTTTTAGAGCGGCCCGGGGGACCCCTGGCACCCTGCCCCCCGGCCCAGCCCGCCCCTGCCCACCACACCCTAGTGCAGTGGTTCCCAACCCTGGTCCTCAAGTACCCCCAACAGTGCACGTTTTCCAGGTCACCCAGCAGGTGCACTCATTATTCAGTCACATTTTAAAAGATCCACAGGTGGAGCTAATTATTTTGCCTGTGATTCTGTGTGGAGACCTGGAAAACGTGCACTGTTGGGGTACTTGAGGACCAGGGTTGGGAACCACTGCCCTAGTGGATGGTAGGGTATGTCAGCACATGTCGGCTCCAAAAAATTTGAATTGAAAAACCCCATATCGACCTTTCGACTATTGACCTAACCCATGTCGGCCTAATGACCCTGTCGACCTAACACATGTCGACCTAGACTCATGTCGACCTAGACTCATGTTGACCTAATGGTGTCGACCTAATGACTATCGTCCATCATGCTGGTGACCCAATGACCGTATCCCATGCAGACTTAGTGATATCTTTATATTACATTACACAAGGTGTAACCACTTTGTCACATTGGGGTTTATTCTAGTTCATTCTTTCTGACAAAATCCTTCTTAGATGGACAAAACCATGTGCACTGCAGGGGGGGGCAGATGTAACATGTGCAGATAGAATTAGATTTGGGTGAGTTATTTTGTTTCTGTGCAGGGAAAATACTGACTGCTTTATTTTACACTGCAATATAGATCTCACTTTGAAGAAAAACCCCACCCAAATCTAATTCTCTCTGCACAAGTTACATCTGCCCCACCCGCAGTGCACATGGTTTTGTCCATCTAAGAAGGATTTTGTCAGAAAGAATGAACTAGAAAAACCCCCATAGTTAGTTACCTTTAAGTGCTATCTATTCACTATACACTTCCTTTTTTCTCTTTGGTTTATGTTGGAATAATTTTGGTGTTATACTCTACATTGAGATTAGCTGCATAAAGGTTTAATTGCACACCTATTTTGCTAAAATATCTACTATCTATATTGCGGAAAGGCAAATCATCTTTTGGCCTCCTGTCTCAAGCATCTTGAAAATGAGAAATCCTAATCAATTGTGGGGGCACCCGGTTAGGTACAGTAGAGGGTACCCTAAGAAATGTTTCATCTCAGTTTACAAATAATGTCATCCTGCATTCAGAAGCTCCATCCGAAGTCATCAAGGACTTTTGTACATTCCGGAGCGGAGGGTAATTACATTACTGCTGAGAAGGTCCAAGATTTAAAGGTACAGTAATAGCAGACGGGATTCTGCTTTAGATTTGGTAAAGCAGCATCCAAGTATGGTGCCGTGATTCTTGACTTCAGATTTATAAAGCACTGGCTGCCGCATGGTGTGGCGATGACTTCCATTTGAGTAGATACTTCCGGAAGTGATAGATGTCACTACTGTCCCTCTATTCACCATGACTGTGTCACTTGTGTACTGCATTGTGTAATGAAATTGTCTGGAGGCATTCTTGTTGGGAGCAGAGTTGTGTTCCTGTGGGAGATTACATCACAGAGAGGTTCAGCCTAGAACCCTGGCCTGAGGTCAACTTTGGTGTCATGTAGCAGGAGGGATAGATGTGCAGAGAAGGGAAGGAAGGATGATGGGAGGAGGAAAGGGAAGAGGTGCACTGGAGAGTGCAGATGGAGAGGGATTAAAGAGCCAGGATGAAAGGACATAAAGGGAGAAATGAGAAGAAGCAGTATAACATACAATAAAGTGACATTTATACTGTAGCTCTATTAACAATGGGCCTAATTCAGATTTGTAAGTAAACTGAGGTATGTACAAATAAGATGTTTAGGGGTCTGCCCATTTGCAAATGTCTTGCGATATTGCTTGTCAGCCGCATTATGATTGACAGTTACAGTGTTTGGGGGTGGCAATTGGCAGCATTCAGTAAAAATTTTTGTAGGGGTGCTGGCCCCAAGTCTATGCGATCAGATGTAGACTTCCTGGACCCGGGTGTCCGGATCCCACGGCCAGTCTGAGTATGTTCAGCTTATGTAGACTGAGCACTGACTGCAAACATCAATGGTCACGATGGTGATCAGAAGCTGAGTCCTCAGACGCAGCCCTGGGATCTCGCAAATGCTTGCAGGAAGCATCTATCACTTACAGACGTCTTCTGCTGCATCTGGATATTATTTGCACGGATTGCTCAGATGCTTCCATACATTTATTAAGACTAATTTGTAGAGAGAACTTTTAGGCCATACATGGAGGTGTGCAGGCCCTCACACCATGGGCCCCAAAGCCAAGTCTGAGTGAATTACTTTTTTGAGTTAACATATCTGATTTGTACCTGTTATCTGTTTCTGGTCTTCAGCACAATTTTGTAGCTGTGCTTTAGTTTAACTTCTAGACCAGTAAAATCTGATTCAGCAGATTGGAAAGCCCGGTGGACCAATAACTCATATTTGCATGTGTGTGAAATGATTGGCTGGCCAGAAAAAGGCACAAAAGTTAGGACAGTACTTATGGGCATACCTCCCAACTTCTGCCGAGCTCGATGGCGGAAATTTCGGGGGCGTGGCCTATACTCGCGGCTCTCCCGCGAGGCCACGCCCCCATTTTGTCGCTATGGGGGCATGACCCAGAGGCTCTGTGAGCGTCTAGCCATGCCCCCAGCCCCCTGGCTGTGGGAATAGACGCTGTGCGCATGCGCACAGCGTTTATTCCCAGATGCTTAGCAGCCGACAGGGGGGACTCCCAACTGCCCCCCCCTCACCGCGGGACACTGCTGCCCGCGGGTGGGACAGCGGGACAGGCCCTGATAATCGGGACTGTCCCGCTGAAATCGGGACTGTCCCGCTGAAATCGGGACTGTTGGGAGGTATGTATGGGCCCATTTCACACCTGATGCCTTGGCTGGGAATTTGCACAGCGGGCGATTGTTGATACACTGCGCATGCATACAGTTCGTAGTACACGTGCATGCTGCAATGCAGTCCTGCAACTTCTTCTAAACGCACAGCGTTCTTAAGGTGATTGAGAGGACATAGGCGTGTGTGGGTGGAAAATAGCTATTTAGTGCCTACAAAAACACTGGGAGTGTCCGGTAAAACGCTAGGCGTGCCTCAGCTACAGATCTGCTTTTTTCCATTGCACTGCCAAAGTAAGTCCGGGGCTACGCGGCACCTGCGATGAGTTGTGCTTAGTTTAAAAATCCTTGGATGGTCAGCCTGACACAATGGGTTCTGGTCATTCTCGCACTGCTGCGAAGCAAATGGATGAATAGCCGTACGCACCCATTCGCACAGAAAGCACATTGATTCGCGAGGCAGGAATTCACTCTAGCAAGCTGGTGGCTTAACTCAACGCTGCGAATCTGCAGCAATGCATTCAGGTCTGAATTGGGACCTATGTAATGTTATGACTCTCCCGTCTGACTTAATGGGTCCTGCATTGGCTATACAGATGGTATAATAAAAGCTAATTGTTAATAAGTTATTGTGGTTTGAATTATTGCATGCTGTTCTTATGCAAGGAAATTCTGTGTACAACTCAGAGTCTTTTACAAGCACTTAGAGCATATTATTAATGAATCATTATTTATGTGTGGGCAAAGCCGGCCCTAGCCTAATACCCCTTTTACACCGCCTCAAAACTCCGGGTCTTCGGCGGGTCAGACCCGGGTCAGAGGCGTGTAAATCTGTCACGCCGTGTCCCTTTACACGGGACTTCTACCCAGGTCCTGACCTGGGTAGAACACGGCTAGGACCTGGATAGAGGGCGGTGTAAATGGGTATGCCGGGTCAGATGACCCGGCTCCCATTTACATGAATGGGGGACGTCCAGCCTGCGGACCGCAGCGTCCGCAGGTTGGGCGGAGGGAGACACAGCCTGCACTGCTGTCTGATGGGCACCGCAGTGTAAATGGAGTAAATCCCGGATCCGACCTGGCTTGGATCCTTCTTCCAAATGCCGGGTCGGATCCGGGATTTTTGGTGTAAAAGGGGTATAAATGACACCCTAGGCAAGATTTTGGCTCGTGTCCCCTAGCACCACCACTAGTTCGGCCTCTGACCCTGCTCCCCTTTCCCAGCACCATCAACCCTCATCATAGCAGTAATCATTTTGGTGCAACTACCCGCCATATTTTAAATAGAAACAGTGCACACATTCAGTGCGCAGCCCAAACAGGGGTGTGTTCTTGCTGGGAAGGGACATGGCCACACAATAGTACCCCCAATTCAAATTATGCCATACAGTAGTGCAACTTTATTCACATTATATCATGCGATGGTGTCCCTTATTCATGTTACATCACACAGTAATACCACTTTACCTTATATACATTACTCCTCACATTATTCACATTATACCCTTAGAAAAAAATCCTGAGAAAATATTGTATTTTAAGCACCTGGCCACCCTGCAACCCAGCACAAAGCAGTGTGTGCTGGGCAGAGGAGAAGAGCTGCAGCTGCTACTGTCACTTAAGGGGAGGAGGGCCGGGGCCCCCACTGGGCCCATCCATCAGACTTTGGCCTGGGTAATTTGTACCCCCTACCCCTTTCTCTCTGCGCCCCCTACACATGACACACATTATTAATGTCCTTATACACATAATGCACCTTACACATTATGCCAACCTTTATTACTTACACATATGTTGCACATTATTAATGCCCTTATACACATGACACACATAATGCTTGTTACACATATGTCGCACATTAATAATGCGTTTATACATGACACACATAATGCCCCTTACACATATGCCGAACACTATTGCACAACCAACCCACCCGCAGACAGCACACACACACAGCCGCTAACACTGTGACCTCTGCCTCTGCTTGGATACAGATGTTACCTCATACATCTTGCCTCAATAGGCCATGCAGCTCCTAGCCAGTTCTGCTAACGTTGGGTGCCTTTTTTGCTGAAAATTCATCTTATTTGCAGTGTAATGTGACCAGGACACACAAGGAGCTTCCGATTATTACAATGATATGCGGCGTGCCTATATTCTGTGTGCGACTGTGGCTGTACCTGCATACGGAATGCTATGTTATAGTGATGTCCATGAATACACTATTTCATATGCAGATACAGCATCACTCACACACAGAATATAGGCATGCTGAATATCATTTTGATCAGCAGAAGCTGCCGGAGCCCCTAGGCACTCCAAACGCCCTAGGCATTTGCCTATGCCTAGGGCCGGTTCTGTGTGTGGGGTGTATAAAACTCTGCAGAAAAAGGCACTTGGTATAAGAAACACATAAATACAGAACATGTCCATATGAGGTTCACAGACATGAGACAGAAGTTAAAGTGGGTTTGGACTTTGGAGTGTTGAGCACTGCCTGGCTGTTGGGTGTAGGCAGAACTCAAAGCCTACCCACAGTGCTCTCCCCCTCCTCCCCTTCCTTTAAACTCCATGCAGAATTAAGCTCCGCTCCCAAACACATTGATGAGCTGTAATGTAGCATATAATAATAATAATAATAATAATAATAATAATGATATTTATATAGCACTTTTCTCCCAATAGGACTCAAAGTGCTTCACACATTGTCTTTACAGCTCAAAATACAAAACAAACTTAACAGTAGATGTCAGTGAAATGCTTGAGTAAATAAGTATGTCTTTAGTCTATTTTTAAAGGATTCTATAGTGGGCGCTTCTCGCACTGTGCGAGGAAGAGAGTTCCACAGAGTTGGAGCAGCAAAGTTGAAAGCTCGACCCCCAGATGAATTCAGGGAGATTCTGGGTACTGTTAGTAGTCCTTCTTCAGTGGATCGTAGTAATCGAGTAGGACAGTAAGGGATCAGCAGCTGTTGCAGGTACCTTGGGCCCTGGTCATGTAGGGCCTTGAAAGTGAGTAAGCCAATCTTGAAAACGATTCGCCATTTTACAGGTAGCCAGTGAAGGGCCTAGAGAATGGGAGTTATGTGGCAGGAGCGGGGCTGGTTAGTTAATAGTCTGGCGGCTGCATTTTGTACCAGCTGCAAGCGGTGCAATTCTTTTGCTGGAAGACCCAGGTAGAGAGCATTGCAGTAGTCTAGTCGTGATGATATAAATGCATGTATGACTTTAGGAAGGTCTTCTGAGGGAATTAAATGCTTGATTCTGGCTATGTTTCTCAGATGAAAGAATGAGGATTTGATTGTGGCTGACACCTGATGTTTAAGTGTCAGGCCATTATCCAGGACAACACCAAGATTCCGCACATGATCAGAGTTTTTTAGTGCTGTGCCCCCCAGCTTAAGACCTGTCAGTTGGCTATGCTGCCGTCTTGTCCTGTGATTTATCATCAGGACTTCCGTTTTATCTGGGTTCAGTCTCAGCCAACTGGCACTCATCCACTCCTGGAGCTCAGCTAAGCAGCCATTTAAGGTTGTTATTGTGTTATCGGTGCCTGGAGCAAAGGACAGGTACAGTTGGGTATCATCTGCATAGCAGTGGTAGACCAGGCCGTGACGTCTGATTATGTCACCAAGTGGAAGCATGTATACTGCAAAAAGCATGGGAGATAGTATAGAGCCCTGTGGGACACCACAAGACAACGGCACTGGTGGTGAAGAGTATACTCCCGATGCAACTCTCTGTGACCTGCCAGCGAGAAATGATTTGAACCAGCTAAGGACTGAGTCACCCAGGCCACAGAAATTCTTCAGGCGCTCAATTAGAATCCCATGGTCAATGGTGTCAAATGCTGCAGAGAGGTCCAGAAGGATTAGGATTGAACAGTCTCCTCTATCCCTTGCATTTAGAAGATCATTGAGCACACATACCAGAGCTGTTTCTGTGCTATGTCTTCTCCTGAATCCTGACTGGAATGGATCATAAATGTCATGGGTTAACAGGTGGGTCTCTAGTTGAGTTGCAACCACTTTCTCAATAACCTTTCCTAGAAAAGGAAGATGTGATACTGGCCTGTAGTTGGTCATGCAGTCAGGGTCTAAATTAGATTTTTTAAGAAGTGGTCTGACTATTGCTTCCTTTAGTGGTTCGGGAAAAACGCCTGTCTGCAAAGAGCATTGAACTATTTTTGCAAATGCAGGGCCGATTATTTCCATACACCCTAAAAGAAGCTTGGATGGGGCAGGGTCCAGATCACAGGAGGAGGGACGCAACAGTGAGGAAATTCCAGCAATGTATTGTACATCCACTTGGTCAAAGATGTCCCATGAAGGCAAGTGTCTTAAACTGGCAGGCTT
The DNA here is from genome assembly GCF_055691185.1 of Crinia signifera. NCBI lineage: Eukaryota > Metazoa > Chordata > Amphibia > Anura > Myobatrachidae > Crinia > Crinia signifera. The sequence continues at coordinate 129,481,461 of NC_139223.1, forward strand.
GGTCTGTTGGAACTCCTTTGGTGTCACTGTGGGGATTCCAGCCCGGATGATAGATACTTTATCTGCAAAGAATTTGGCAAACTCATTGCATCTTGACTGCGAGAGGGTTACATCAGGCTGCAGGCATGCTGGTTTGCAAAGCATCTCCACTGTACGGAAAAGCTATATACAGTAAGTGCTGCTGCAGCCTTGGATAGAGCTGCTGCCTTGGAAAGATGTGGTCAGTGATATAGAGTGCATGCAGCTATACCCTGCTACCAACAGTAAGATATTGGGATTTCTTTCCACTTAACCCTTTGCAGTCCAAATTTGTTTTTGCAATTCAAACAGTCTATGCAGGCAGGGCCGGTGCAAGGTTTCACAGCACCCTCGACACACTGCATACTGACAACCCCCGATGGAGAGGGAGCGGGTGCCGGGAGCAGACACACTATTGAGGCAGAAGATGAAGATGGTCACGGATCCGCTAACAACCAATGTGGCTCTGGTGGATCCTTGACCATCTTCATCTTCTGCCTCAATAGTGTGTCTGCTACCGGCACCGGCTCCCTCTCTATCGGAGCAACGCCAGTGGAAGCGGACACCTCAGCAGTTATCATCACAACCAATTTTGCTGTGCAATGCGATGCGATTTTCCTTAGTTAATTTTAATGCACCCCTGCCTGCGGATCGCATCGCATGCTATTTGCGGTGTGATGCGATGCAATTTTTCCTTGTATAAGCACCCATGCGATGAGATGTGATGGTACTTTATTTTAAAAGCACCCATGCCCACCCCCACTATCCAAGTCACCCCAAAGCGTAGCGAGTGGACGCGGTTACGTGTCCTCCCAACCTTTTCAGGTACTTGTGTATTATCACGGCGCCCATCGCATCGCAGACCACGATTTTTCATCGCATTGCATCGCATGCCATACACCCGATGCACAGCGATGCGATGCGATTTAAGCCCCCTATACGATTTTAAATTGTATAAGCACCCTAATGGGTTGTGTACAAGAAAAAAGCAGCGCTGTACCTTCAAGAAAACTTTTAAATATTGGATGATCTTTACAATGGTTTTATTAACAATAAAATTAATGAAGCATAAAAAATTAAATTCATAAAAACAATAACAATTGATCCCACTTCCACGCTAGCAGCACTTTGAGGGAGAGTCCGTTCCTAGTAATGCCAGACAGTATTGATTATGATATAATAATTACCACTCCTGGTGTATCAGTCTCATTGGTAGATGGTGGAGTCCATGAGTCCAAGTGGTCGGCCCAAAGATGGCACAAATTACCGGTCCACTGGAAAGATGTTGGGGTCCCAATTGACCAGAGAGAATGGAGGGTTTGTAGAAAGATTTTGGGTGACCCTTTAGATGTCAAGCGGGGTCACTGCTGATGGCTTTATCCTGTAGGCTGGTTCGGACTACAATCCTGGTGCGGGTGGTGGAGAGTGGAGCTGGCACGTCCTAATGGGTGCTTACAATGTTAAATGCACCCCCACGCCACCCCCAGTATGAACGTTAACCCGAAGCGTGGCGAGCGCAGCGGCTGTATGCGTCCTCCGACCTTTTCATACCCCCACTATCCACGTCGGCGTGGAGTTGATTTTATATAGTGTGGCAAGGGCAGCGAACCACTGAGTCCGAAGCGTGGTGAGCGGACGAGTATTACTTTACATGTATTCCGCGTCCGCTCGCCTCGCTGCGCTCGCCACACTATGTAAACTCAACTCCACGCCGGCGTGGATAGTGGGGGTATGAAAAGGTCAGAGGACGCGTACCACCGCCCCTTGCGGGCTCACTGCGCTCACCACGCTTCGGATTCACGTTCATAGTGGGGGTGGCGTGGGGGTCCATTTAACATTGTAAGCCCCCATTAAGGTGCTTATACAATTTATAATCGCATTGCATCGCATTGTATGCCATATACAATGCCATACAATTTTAACATTGTATGACATCGGGGGACATCGCGGAACATTGCATCGCATACCATCGCATGCCTTATGGTCTGCGATGCGATGAGCGCCGTGATAATACACAAGTACCCCTTTTCATACCCCCACTATCCACGTCGGCTACGCTCGCCACACTTTATAAATTCAACTCCATGCCGACTTGGATAGTGGGGGTATGAAAATGTCGCCAGGACGCGTAACCGCCATGCTTCGGGGTGACGTGGATAGTAAGGGTGTGCATGGGTGCTTTTAAAATGAAATACCATCACATTTCATCGCGTGGGTGCTTATAAAAAGAAAAAGTCCAGGGGTGCTGATAAGTGTGCCATATCAGTCTAGGGGTGCTGATAAGTGTGCCATATCAGTTCAGGGGTGCTGATAAGTGTGCCATATCAGTTCAGGGGTCCTGATAAGTGTGCCATATCAGTTCAGGGGTGCTGATAAGTGTGCCATATCAGTCCAGGGGTGCTGATAAGTGTGCCATATAAGCCCAGGGGTGCTGATAAGTGTGCCATATAAGCCCAGGGGTGCTGATAAGTGTGCCATATCAGTCTAGGGGTGCTTCTAAGTGTGCCATATCAGTCCAGGGGTGCTGATAAGTGTGCCATATAATTCCAGGGGTGCTGATAAGTGTGCCATATAATTCCAGGGGTGCTGTCACTATTTTATTTTCCCTTTTTTCCCATTTGGATGGTAAAGTTGACCTTTTGCTTGTTTTAACTTTTTGGCCATATCGACCTAATGCATGTCAAACTTTTTTGACCTTTTGACTGTCGACCAATAGTGGTTGACCTTTTGACCATTGAACCTACACACTGTTGATATTTTGACTTCATCCCATTCAAGGGATACTGTAAAGTGTGACGTATAATTCCAGGGGTCCTGCCAAGTGTGCCGTATCAGTCCAGGGTTGCTAGCTTGTGTGCCATATCAGTCACAGGGGGCTGCTAAGTGTACCGTATCAGTGAAAGGGTTCTGTTAAGTATGACTTATGATTTGAGGGGTGCTGCCATGTGTCCCATGTAATTACAGGGGTGCCGTGCTACTAAGTGTACTGTATAATTTCAGGGGTGCTGCCATGTGTTTCATATAATACCAGGGGTTCTACTACCTGTGCTGTATAATTCCATGGGTGCTGCCCTGTGTGCCGTATCAGTCCATGGGTGCTGCCCTGTGTGCTGTGTCAGTCCAGGGTTGCTGCGAACTGTGCCCTGTAATTCCAGGGGTGCTTTTTTTAAAAACCGTCTTGTTCTTAATTCGACATTCAAGTCGGCAGGGAGAATCGAGCCATGCAAGGGTACGTGTTACACTAATTCTGGGTCCATGTTGACAGATGTTGACACACACAAAAAATCATGTAGACCTTTTCATATTTCTATCATGTTGATATTTTTACCCTGTCCCATGTCAACATTTGACCCTGTCGTTCTATTGCGTGTTGGCCTTTTTTGGGTCGACCTATTGGCGGTCTATATAGACAATGTCTATCTAATAACAATCTATCTAACACCCTTCCAAAAGGCCTGGGGCCTGATTCACAAGTGTATGTGATGCATACAGTATACAGTATTCACGCAAATGATCAATTAATGGTAGATTGGTAATGCTGTGATCACCAAGGTACTTTTGTGATGGCGCTCGCAGTCAGGAATAAAAATATAGTGCTATGGATTGATTGACGGAGTGGGTCCCAAACCATTGTCTTGCCTAGGGCCCCATTAGGTCTAAATCCAGCTCTGGCTCATAGCCCTTTGGAACAAAAGCATTGACAGTCACGTTTCCTATTTCTGGATAGACCATGAGGGGATACTTCCAGTGGATACAATACATTTTGTGACAGTGTATCGTTACCAGCACTGCACACATTGCAGGATGCCACTTTCCCACAGAAATTTCATTTCAAAATCAATAATCCTGGAAACTGATACTGGGATTTACAGATGCTCCTAAAAAAAAAAGGTATTTCTGGGGACGGAATAATAAAACAAAAAATAGCTTTATTATATATATTATTAAAAAAGGAATTCACTTTTAAAAATTATATTTCATGTCTGTTAGAAATAGAACATCATGAAAGTAATCCATCTCTAAAGCTAGTTTGATAGACATTTGAATATATAGTGACCAGGAATCTCTTTATCGACTTTCATTTTGTTCCTTTGTGGAAAACACTTGCCTTCTAATAATGAATGAACGAGGAACAGTACACACTGTCACATCCACTAACCGTCACAGTCAATTTAATTCAAAACGATAAGTACTAAGGCTAAGCTCACTCAATGGGCTCTGAAGTGGCTAATCATGGCACAACCGGAAAAAGCCTTGTCATGTAAGTCAATAAGCTGGCTGCTTACAGTTACCGCACCTCTAAGGGTTTAAATAATATTCTAGTAAAGGGAGAAAAGCAGCGGGAAAAAAGTGATATTGGTCAGAGAGCAGATCATTAAATTTCTTGGCAAGATTGGACTCTCTCCATCAGATGTAACAGGACCCCTATGGTAGCCAGTAAGACTGAGATCCAATCTGTAACTACAATAATATACATTAGTATAGCAAGAATGAATATATTGTTTTTGATAATAATCTGCCTAGCCAGATACAGTTAAAAGTCAAACCCACCCTCCTGAGTTAATAGGTTGTGCACCACATGATAGAACATACCATGCATAAATCGCTTAAACAGGGGCGTAACTAGATATTCTTAGGCCCCATAGCAAAATATAATGGCCCATATGTACCAACAAATTTAGGTACTTATGTAGTATCTGGGCTGCCAATTTTTTGATTGTATGCCTTAACTTAAGGCATACAATCAGATGCGATGCGACCATATCGCATATGACCATATCGCATGCGATGCGATGCGATGACCCGATTTTTCCATAGGATTCAATGTTAAAATGGACTTTTAACATGGAATTCAATGGGAAAAAGGGGTCCTTTTCATACCCCTACTATCCAAGTGGGCAT